>NC_069500.1:102266621-102866621 GCF_027579735.1 Bombina bombina | reverse complement strand
CATCCTCTTCCATAACCTCCTCGGCTGAGTCCTCTTCTGCTGCTGCATCTTGCTCAACATCAACGGCACCCCCCCCAGCTCCCCAGGTACTATTCCACATACTGGATACGGCAGTGTCACGCCATCTTGGGGTTGACTTGCCTGAAAGCAGAGAGTCACACCGGACCAGCACTCCTGTCCACCCTGAACACACAGGTGGATAAGTGGCTGACTCCGCACCAACTGGAGATTGGCAAAGTGGTTTCTGACAATGGAAGAAATTTGGTGGCAGCATTGAATTTGGGCAAGTTGACACATGTGCCGTGCATGGCACATGTGTGTAATCTGATCGTACAATGCTTTGTGCATAAGTACCCAGGCTTACAGGACATCCTGAAGCAGGCCAGGAAGGTGTGTGGCAATTTCAGGCATTCCTACGCGGCCATGGCGCACTTTTCAGATATCCAGTGGCGAAACAACATGCCAGTGAGGCGCTTGATTTGTGACAGCCAGACACGTTGGAATTCAACACTCCTAATGTTCGACCGCCTGATCCAACAAGAGAAAGCCGTTAATGACTATTTGTATGATAGGGGTGTTAGGACAGCCTCTGCGGAGCTGGGAATTTTTTTGCTATGTTACTGGATGCTCATGCGCAATGCCTGTAGGCTCATGCATCCTTTTGAGGAGGTGACAAACCTAGTCAGTTGCACCGAAGGCACCATCAGCAACATTATACCATTTGTTTTCTTCCTGGAGCATGCCCTGCGAAGAGCGCTGGATCAGGCCGTAGATGAGCGTGAAGAGGAAGAGTTGTGGTCACCATCACCACCAGAAACAGCCTTATCAGCATCGCTTGCTGGACCTGCGGCAATGCTGGAAGAGGATTGTGAGGAAGAGGAGTCAGAGGAGGAATGTGGCTTTGAGGAGGAGGAATACCAACCACAACAGGCATCACAGGGTGCTCGTTGTCACCTATCTGGTACCGTGGTGTTGTACGTGGCTGGGGGGAAGAAGATACCTTCAGTGAGATCACTGAGGATGAGGAACGGGACATGAGTAGCTCGGCATCCAACCTTGTGCAAATGGGGTCTTTCATGCTATCGTGCCTGTTGAGGGACCCTCATATAAAAAAGCTGAAGGAGAACGACCTGTACTGGGTGTCCACGCTACTAGACCCCGGTATAAGCATAAAGTGCCTGAAATGTTACCGAATTACCGCAAGTCGGAAAGGATGCAGCAGTTCCAAAAGAAATTAAAAAGTATGCTTTACACAGCGTATAAGGGTGATGTTACAGCACAACGAGAATCTAACAGGGGAAGAGGTGAAAGTAATCCTCCTCCTCCCACGACCACGCCGGCAAGGACAGTACACTTTACAGACGTGTTGTTGATGGAGGACATGCAGAGCTTTTTAAGTCCTATGCATCACCACAGCCCTTCGGGGTCCACCCTCAGAGAACGACTCGAACGACAGGTAGCAGACTACCTCGTCTTAACTGCAGATCTCGACACTCTGAGGAGCGATGAACCCCTTGACTACTGGGTGTGCAGGCTTGACCTGTGGCCTGAGCTATCCCAATTTGCGATAGAACTACTGGCCTGCCCCGCTTCAAGTGTCCTGTCAGAAAGGACCTTCAGTGCAGTAGGAGGTATTGTCACTGAGAAGAGAAGTCGCCTAGGTAAAAAAAGTCTAGATTACCTCACCTTTATTAAGATGAATGAGGGATGGATCCCGAAGGGACTGACATTGGGCGATGCATTCATCTAAAAATGGCCTGATGAGATGAGCTGCCTTGGGCTAAAAATGGTCCACATTCTGTTGTATTTTATCTCTGAATGCCGGATGACTTGCGTGACTTATCCGCCACCAACTAGGGTTCAAGCCACAATGTTTTAGGGCACTTTCTGCCTGGGAAACAAACATCAATTTTTCTGTCCGCTGCTACAGCAGCGGCTGCAACAATACCTAATTTTTCAGGCATGTGTACATGCCTAATTTTTCTGGCCTCTGGTGCAGCAGGGATTAAACTGATAGGAATAGTACTACTTAACACACCACTCCTATCTGGTGGCACATTAGATTGCACGCGCAGTGCCCCAAATTTGAAGTAGGAGGACCGACCAAGCATCTTTTTCCATCTCCAAGTTCCTAAAATCCATGCCATATACACGTCCCCTGATAGGGGACGTAACAGGGATTAAACTGATAGGAATAGTACTACTTAACACACCACTCCTATATGGTGGCACATTAGATTGCACGCGCAGTGCCCCAAATTTGAAGTAGGAGTGCCGACCAAGCATCTTTTTCCATCTCCCGGTTCCTAAAATCCATGCCATATACACGTCCCCTGATAGGGGACGTAACAGTGATTGAAATGATAAGAATAGTACTACTTAACGCACCACTCATATCTGGTGGCACAGTAGATTGCATGCGCAGTGCCCCAAATTTGAAGTAGGAGGACCGACCAAGCATCTTTTTCCATCTCCCAGTTCCTAAAATCCATGCCATATACACGTCCCCTGATAGGGGACGTAACAGGGATTAAACTGATAAGAATAGTACTACTTAACACACCACTCATATCTGGTGGCACAGTAGATTGCATGCGCAGTGCCACAAATTTGAAGTAGGAGGACTGACCAAGCATCTTCTTCCATCTCCCGGTTCCTAAAATCCATGCCATATACACGTCCCCTGATAGGGGACGTAACAGGGATTAAACTGATAAGAATAGTACTACTTAACACACCACTCATATCTGGTGGCACAGTAGATTGAACGCACAGTGCCCCAAATTTGAAGTAGGAGGACCGACCAATCATCTTTTTCCATCTCCCGGTTCCTAAAATCAATGCCATATACACGTCCCCTGATAGGGGACGTAACAGGGATTAAACTGATAAGAATAGTACTACTTAACACACCACTCATATCTGGTGGCACAGTAGATTGCACGTGCAGTGCCCCAAATTTGAAGTAGGATTACCGACCAAGCATCTTTTTCCATCTCCCGGTTCCTAAAATCCATGCCATATACACGTCCCCTGATAGGGGACGTAACAGGGATTAAACTGATAAGAATAGTACTACATAACACACGACTCATATCTGGTGGCACAGTAGATTGCATGCGCAGTGCCCCAAATTTGAAGTAGGATTACCGACCAAGCATCTTTTTCCATCTCCCGGTTCCTAAAATCCATGCCATATACACATCCCCTGATAGGGGACGTAACAGGGATTAAACTGATAAGAATAGTACTACTTAACACACCACTCATATCTGGTGGCACAGTAGATTGCATGCGCAGTGCCCCAAATTTGAAGTAGGAGGAACGACCAAGCATCTTTTTGCATCTCCCGGTTCCTAAAATCCATGCCATATACACGTCCCCTGATAGGGGACGTAACAGGGATTAAACTGATAAGAATAGTACTACTTAACACACCACTCATATCTGGTGGCACAGTAGACTGCACTCGCAGTGCCCAAAATTTGAAGTAGGAGGACCGACCAAGCATCTTTTTCCATCTCCCGGTTCCTAAAATCCATGCCATATACACGTCCCCTGATAGGGGACATAACAGGGATTAAACTGATAAGAATAGTACTACTTAACACACCACTCATATCTGGTGGCACAGTAGATTGCACGCGCAGTGCCCCAAATTTGAAGTAGGAGGACCGGCCAAGCATCTTTTTCCATCTCCCAGTTCCTAAAATCCATGCCATATACACGTCTCCTGATAGGGGACGTAACAGGGATTAAACTGATAAGAATAGTACTACTTAACACACCACTCATATCTGGTGGCACAGTAGATTGCACGCGCAGTGCCCCAAATTTGAAGTAGGAGGACCGACCAAGCATCTTTTTCCATCTCCCGGTTCCTAAAATCCATGCCATATACACATCCCCTGATAGGGGACGTAACAGGGATTAAACTGATAAGAATAGTACTACTTAACACACCACTCATATCTGGTGGCACAGTAGATTGCACACGCAGTGCCCCAAATTTGAAGTAGGAGGACCGACCAAGCATCTTTTTCCATCTCCCGGTTCCTAAAATCCATGCCATACACACGTCCCCTGATAGGGGACGTAACAGGGATTAAACTGATAAGAATAGTACTACTTAACACGCCACTCATATCTGGTGGCACAGTAGATTGCATGTGCAGTGCCCCAAATTTGAAGTAGGAGGACCGACCAAGCATTTTTTTTCCATCTCCCGGTTCCTAAAATCCATGCCGTCTACATGTCCCCTGATAGGGGACGTAACAGGGATTAAAATGATAGGAATAGTACTACTTAACACACCTTATAATAATGCAGAGAGAGGCAATGCAGAGAGAGGAGTCTGAAGAAGAGGAGCCAGAGGAGGAAGGTGGCTTTGAGGAGGTGGAAGACCAAACACAGCAGGCGTCCCAGGGGGCTTGTTGTCACCTTTCGGGGACCCTTGGTGTTGTACGTGGCTGGGTGGAGGAAGAGACCTTCAATGACATCAGTGAGGACAAGGAACGGGACATGGCTAGCTTGGTATCCAACCTTGTGCAAATGGGGAGTTTGCGGTTGTGCAAATGGACTGTTTGCGGTTGTTTGCGGTGCGTTAAACGGGGAGTTTGGTCTGTCACTGTGAAGCAGTGCCCCAAATTTGAAGTAGGATTACCGACCAAGCATCTTTTTCCATCTCCCGGTTCCTAAAATCCATGCCATATACACATCCCCTGATAGGGGACGTAACAGGGATTAAACTGATAAGAATAGTACTACTTAACACACCACTCATATCTGGTGGCACAGTAGATTGCATGCGCAGTGCCCCAAATTTGAAGTAGGAGGAACGACCAAGCATCTTTTTGCATCTCCCGGTTCCTAAAATCCATGCCATATACACGTCCCCTGATAGGGGACGTAACAGGGATTAAACTGATAAGAATAGTACTACTTAACACACCACTCATATCTGGTGGCACAGTAGACTGCACTCGCAGTGCCCAAAATTTGAAGTAGGAGGACCGACCAAGCATCTTTTTCCATCTCCCGGTTCCTAAAATCCATGCCATATACACGTCCCCTGATAGGGGACATAACAGGGATTAAACTGATAAGAATAGTACTACTTAACACACCACTCATATCTGGTGGCACAGTAGATTGCACGCGCAGTGCCCCAAATTTGAAGTAGGAGGACCGGCCAAGCATCTTTTTCCATCTCCCAGTTCCTAAAATCCATGCCATATACACGTCTCCTGATAGGGGACGTAACAGGGATTAAACTGATAAGAATAGTACTACTTAACACACCACTCATATCTGGTGGCACAGTAGATTGCACGCGCAGTGCCCCAAATTTGAAGTAGGAGGACCGACCAAGCATCTTTTTCCATCTCCCGGTTCCTAAAATCCATGCCATATACACATCCCCTGATAGGGGACGTAACAGGGATTAAACTGATAAGAATAGTACTACTTAACACACCACTCATATCTGGTGGCACAGTAGATTGCACACGCAGTGCCCCAAATTTGAAGTAGGAGGACCGACCAAGCATCTTTTTCCATCTCCCGGTTCCTAAAATCCATGCCATACACACGTCCCCTGATAGGGGACGTAACAGGGATTAAACTGATAAGA
This sequence comes from Bombina bombina, assembly GCF_027579735.1. Lineage (NCBI taxonomy): Eukaryota > Metazoa > Chordata > Amphibia > Anura > Bombinatoridae > Bombina > Bombina bombina. The sequence goes on along the minus strand of NC_069500.1, from coordinate 102,860,989 downwards.
ATAGTACTACTTAACACGCCACTCATATCTGGTGGCACAGTAGATTGCATGTGCAGTGCCCCAAATTTGAAGTAGGAGGACCGACCAAGCATTTTTTTTCCATCTCCCGGTTCCTAAAATCCATGCCGTCTACATGTCCCCTGATAGGGGACGTAACAGGGATTAAAATGATAGGAATAGTACTACTTAACACACCTTATAATAATGCAGAGAGAGGCAATGCAGAGAGAGGAGTCTGAAGAAGAGGAGCCAGAGGAGGAAGGTGGCTTTGAGGAGGTGGAAGACCAAACACAGCAGGCGTCCCAGGGGGCTTGTTGTCACCTTTCGGGGACCCTTGGTGTTGTACGTGGCTGGGTGGAGGAAGAGACCTTCAATGACATCAGTGAGGACAAGGAACGGGACATGGCTAGCTTGGTATCCAACCTTGTGCAAATGGGGAGTTTGCGGTTGTGCAAATGGACTGTTTGCGGTTGTTTGCGGTGCGTTAAACGGGGAGTTTGGTCTGTCACTGTGAAGCGGGCGTAACCCTTACACTACCTGATCGATAAAACATCATACCTGATGTTTTAAAGCATGTTATTCCAAACAATTTAGGAATGTTAGGTGATTTATGCCCTTTATGGATTAAAACCAGACTCTGCATCAACTATGTAATTTTCCATGGGAGTTTTGCCATGGATCCCCCTCCGGCATGCCACAGTCCAGGTGTTAGTCCCCCAACTTTCCATCACTATTATGGCCAGAAAGAGTCCCTGTGGGTTTTAAAATTCGCCTGCCTATTGAAGTCAATGGCGGTTCGCCCGGTTCGCCCGTTCGCGAATGCAAAATTTTATGTTCGCGACATCACTAATTAGGGGTTAAATAATTTTATTTTAGTGTTTGCGATGTGGGGGGCCTCGGTTTAGGGGTTCATAGGTAGTTTCTGGGTGTTAGTGTACTTTGTAGCACTGTAGTTAAGAGCTTTATGTTCCGGCGTTAGCCCATAAAACTCTTAACTACTGACTTTTAAATGCGGTAGGAGACTTGGAGGTAGAGGCTGTACCGCTCACTTTCTCCAAGACTTGTAATACCAGCGTTAGGCAAATCCTATTAAAAAGATAGGATACGCAATTGACGTAAGGGGATTTGCAGTATGGAAAAGTCGCGGAAGAAAAGTGAGCGGTACACCTGTACCTGTCATACTCGTAATACCAGCGGGCGTTAAAAAGCAGTGTTAGGACCCCTTAACGCTGCTTTTTAAAGCTAACGCTGAACTCATAATCTAGCCGATTATTAGTTATAGATGACATATCGATGATGTCATTATAGTTTGGAGAGGAGATTATAATCTAGCAGAACAGTTTTGTAAGTATATAAATGCAAGCACTTACAATCTTACTTTCACAAACAAAATAGATAATAAGCAAATAGATTTTTTAGATCTCACCCTGTTCTGTGATCCGGTCACTAACAGAATAGCTGTAAAAAACTATAGAAAACCTACCGACAGCAATGGCTTTCTTAATGCCAATAGTAGCCATTTATCATTTTGGAAATCCAATATACCTTATGGACAGTTCCAGCGAATACGTAGGAACTGCACTAGAGATGAAGACTTTTCCACAGAAGCTGGCATATTGGAAAATAAGTTCTTACAAAAAGGTTTCAATCATAATCTAGTTGTCTCTGCAAAAGAAAAAGTAGCTAATACCCCCAGAGAATCGCTTCTATGACAGCATACTAGAAATCTGGAACATGAGAGTATTAAATTTATTACCACATATAGTGTGGGGGCCTATAATATTAAATCTGCCCTAAGTAAACATTGGGACATTTTAAAATTATATCCTTTCTTTAGGTAAGGTTTTACCAAATAGACCTAATGTAGTCTTCAAGAGGAATCAAAATTTAAAAAATATAATAGCACCATCGAAATTAAAATCCAATGAAGCTACAAGTACACTAGTGACAAAAAATAGTAGTTCATTATCAGGATGGCTTTGTTTAAGTAATGGGTTGTTTAAATGTAAGAGACGTAATTGTTGCTTATGTCCACTAGTGAAACAAGGCACCCAATTTTATTACTGGGATAAATCACAAAAGTTTGAAGTTAGAACCCGTTCCAACTACAATACCATCTATGCAGTATATACTTACCTGCAGTTGTGATCTAATTTATATTGGTAGAACCAAAATAAAAATAAAAATGTGGATATATGAACATGTTACCAATATAGAAAAAGGGTAAAAAATCATAGTGTGTCCAAACATTTTCGCAAATTTCATAATGGTAATGGTAATAGAGACTATACTTTTTATGAAAAATAATATTCAAAGATTACTAAATCTGCGTAAGTGTTAAACTAAATGGATGCACAGCCAATAGAATGGTCGGAACAGCCAATAGAATGCTAGCTCAATCTGATTGGCTGATTGGATCAGCCAATCGGATTGAACTTGAATCTGATTGGCTGATTAAATCAGCCAATCAGATATTTCCTACCTTAATTCCGATTGGCTGATAAAATCCTATCAGCCAATCGGAATTCGAGGGACTCCATCTTGGATGATGTCATTTAAAGGAACCTTCATTCGGCAAGTAGGCGTCGGTTGAAGAGGATGGATCCGCTTCGGCTGGAAAGAAGATGGCTCCTCTCCGCTCCGGATGGATGAAGATAGAAGATGCCGCTTGGATGAAGATGTCTGCCGGTCCGGATGTCCTCTTCTGCCCGGATAGGATGAAGACTTCTGCCGGTCTGGATGTCCTCTTCTGCCCCATCGGATGAAGACTTCGGCCCGGCTGGGTGAAGACGACTCAAGGTAGGGAGATCTTCAGGGGGGTAGTGTTAGGTTTATTTAAGGGGGGTTTGGGTGGGTTAGAGTAGGGGTATGTGAGTGGTGGGTTTTAATGTTGGGGGGGTTGTATTTTTTTTTACAGGCAAAAGAGCTGATTACTTTGGGGCATGCCCCGCAAAAAGCCCTTTTAAGGGCTGGTAAAAGAGCTGATTCATTTTTAATTTAGAATAGGGTAGGGACCTTTATTATTTTGGGGGGCTTTTTTATTTTATTAGGGGGCTTAGAGTAGGTGTAATTAGCCTAATATTCTTGTAATCTTTTTTTATTTTTTGTAATTTAGTGGGGTTTTTTTTGTAATTTAGTTTAGTTTATTTAATTGTATGTAATTATAGGTAATTTATTTAATTCATTTATTGATAGTGTAGCGTTAGGTTTAATTGTAACTTAGGTTAGGATTTATTTTACAGGTAATTTTGTAATTATTTTAACTAGGTAGCTATTAAATAGTTAATAACTATTTAATAGCTATTGTACCTAGTTAAAATAAATACAAAGTTGCCTGTAAAATAAATATAAATCCTAAAATAGCTACAATATCATTATTTGTTATATTGTAGCTATATTAGGGTTTATTTTACAGGTAAGTATTTAGTTTTAAATAGGAATACTTTAGTTAATAAGATTTAATTTATTTTGTTACATTAAAATTATATTTAACTTAGGGGGGTGTTAGGGTTAGGGTTAGACTTAGCTTTAGGGGTTAATACATTTATTATAGTAGCGGCGATGTCCGGTCGGCAGATTAGGGGTTAATAGTTGAAGTTAGGTGGCGGCGATGTTAGGGAGGGCAGATTAGGGGTTAATACAATTTATTCTAGTGTTTGCGAGGCGGGAGTGCGGCGGTTTAGGGGTTAATACATTTATTATAGCAGAGGTCCGGTCGGCAGATTAGGGGTTAATAAGTGTAGGTAAGGTAGCGGCGATGTTGGGGGGGCAGATTAGGGGTTAATAAATATTATGTAGGTGTCGGCGATGTTAGGGGCAGCAGATTAGGGGTTCATAGGGATAATGTAGGTTGCGGCGGTGTCCGGAGCGGCAGATTAGGAGTTAATAATATAATGTAGGTGTCAGCGATAGCGGGGGCGGCAGATTAGGGGTTAATAAGTGTAAGGTTAGGGGTGTTTAGACTCGGGGTTCATGTTAGGGTGTTAGGTGCAGACTTAGAGAGTGTTTCCCCATAGGAAACAATGGGGCTGCGTTGGGAGTTTAACGCTGACTTTTTGCAGGTGTTAGGTTTTTTTTTTCATCCCAAACTGCCCCATTTTTTCCTATGGGGGAATCGTGCACAAGCACGTTTTGACAGCTTACTGCTACCGAAAGCAACGCTGGTATTGAGGGTTGAAGTGGCGGTAAATTCGGCTCAACGCACCCTTTTTGGAGCCTAACGCAGCCCTTCAGACAACTCTAAATACCAGCGTTGTCTTAAGGGTGCGCTGGGAAAAAAGCTGCGTTAGCTACACGGGTCTTTACTGACAAAACTCTAAATCTAGCCGTAGGTGTGGTGAATGGATAACAAGTAACTAGTATCATTGATTTGTTTAACTGAATTCTTGTGGCTCTTTTTTGCACCAACCAGATAACAATAAAAAATGAAACCTGAAAAGGCAATGTGAGACGTTTAATGTTTATAGTAATAAACACTTATATGAACAGATAATAATATTTGAGCTCAAAATAAATGTTTAGAGGGTTCACCTAAAGTTGGTATTTATGTTTAGCTATGATGGTATTCAGTATTTGCTGGTTTAGGTAAACTCAGAGTTAAGGCAGATCCTTGTCTTCACGCATTCACACACTCACTAAAATATATACAGATCCATGCAGACAACAGACACGCCGTATACAAACTTGAAGTGCAACAGTCACTTGTTATTTTGTGAATCGAACAATTGTATTTAGTAAAGCAATATCCTTACAGTTCATAGGAGAGTTCAAAATATGTTCGGTACTTTACCACAATGAGCCTAGAGTGAGCGGTGAGGAGCTCCGTGTCTGTGCGGTCAGTCTCCGTGTGTGAACGCGGCTTGCTTCCGGGACGCGATGAAAAGAAGATCCGGCGGTTCAAGGATATCAGTATAGAAACTGGATACGCTAAACAGTGGATATCAAAGGTAATTCCAAATAGTTGAGGAGCGGTTATACAATCTGATAACGGAACCTGAGAAAAAGAGAGATAATTACACGTATAGTGTTTAGAAGTATGAACTTCAATTTTCAGGCAGGGAATGGCTGGAAGAGTTCTCCTATAAATAGGGAGGATCCTTAGGTGGGTGGGAATACACCTTAAAGGTATATCACAATAAGTGAATATTGGTAGTTTACTTTACAAGGCAGTTGCAGCTTAACAGTAAACTATCAGTTAGATAACGAGTTTTGAGCGCTATAGAGAAATTAACGACCGCAACATTTTCGGCGTTATTTCACCTCCCTATAGTTCTGCTATTACAGGTTTCAAAAAAGCTGGCTTGTACGGGTGATATGGTGGCGTTGAGCTCCATACCGCACAAAAAACAAGCGCTGTTTTGACGTGCTCATGCACGAATTCCCCATAGACATCAATGGGGAGAGCCGGCAAAAAAAACACCTGCGATCGCGGAAACAAAAGCTCCGTAACGAAGTTCCATTGATGTCTATGGGGAAAGAAAAGGTTACGTTTAAACCTAACACCCTAACATAAACACCCGTAATCTGCCGCCCCCAACATCGCCGCCACCTACATACAGTTATGAACCCTAATCTGCTGCCCCTAACATCGCTGCCACCTAAATACACTTATTAACCCCTTTTCTGAGGCCCTTAACATCGTCGCCACCTACATTACAGTTAATAACCCCTAATCTGCTGCCCCCAATGTCGCCGCCACTATACTAAAGTTATTAACCCCTAAATCTCTGGCCTCCAACATCACTAACACTAAATAAATATATTAACCCCTAAACCTAACTTTAACCCTAACATAACCCTAACCCTAAGCATAACCCTAAAGTAACCCTAAGCATAACCCTAAAGTAACCCTAAGCCTAAGTCTAACCCTAACCCTAACATCCCTTAACTTAAATATAATTAAAATAAAGCTAAATAAACCTTACAATTATTACCCAAATATTTCCTAATTAAGAAATAAATACATACTTACTTACCTGTAAAGTAAAACCTAAGATAGCTAAAATATAACTAATAGTTATATTGTATCTATCTTAGGTTTTATTTTTATTTCACAATTAAGTTTGTATTTATTTTAACTAGGTAGACTAGTTAGTAAATAGTTATTAAATATTTACCAACTACCTAGTTAAAATAAATACAAAGTTACCTGTAAAATAAACCTAACCTGCCTTACACTAAAAACTAACATTACAATAAAATAAAATAAATTAAATTATTAAAATACAATTTTCTAAATTACAAAAAAAAAATAAACACTAAATTACAAAAAATAAAAAATGAAATTATCAAAAATAAAAAAGAATTACTCCTAATCTAATAGCCCTATCAAAATAAAAAGCCCCCCCAAAATAAAAAAACCCTAGCCTACACTAAACTGCCAATGGCTCTTAAAAGGGCATTTTGCGGGGCGTCGCCCCAAAGAAATCAGCTCTTTTACATTGCAATAAAAAATACAAACAACCCCCCAACAGTAAAACCCACCACCCACCCAACCAAACCCCCCAAATAAAACCCTATCTAAATATACCTAAGCTAACCATTGCCCTGAAAAGGGCACTTGGATGGGCATTGCCCTTAAAAGGGCATTTAGCTCTTTTACGAATTGCGCAAAACCTTAACCTAAAAAAAAACAAAAAACAGACGATCCACTTTATCGAAGTCCGGACATCCATCCTCCTCCAGTCGGCGAAGTCCTCATCCAATCGACAAGAAGTCCTCATCCATGCGGCCTCTTTGATCTTCATCCAGCCGGCAAAGTCCTCATCCAAACGAGAAGAAGTCTTCATCCAGACGGCATCTTCTACCGCGGAGCGGGTCCATCTTCAAGACATCCGGCGCAGAACATTCTCTTCTTACGTTTGTCGGCGTAAACTGAAGGTTCCCTTTAACTGACGTCATCCAAGATGGCGTCACTTACATTCCTATTGGCTGAAAGATTTCTATCAGCCATTCCAATACGATTGAGCTCTCATTATATTGACTGTTCAAATCAGGTCAGAGGTTTAGGGGTTAATAATGTATTTTAGTATATTTCGTTGTGGGGGGATTGCAGTTTAGTGGTTGATAGGTTTATTAAAGCGGCGGTGTTGGCGGACGGCAGATTAGGGGTTAATAATATTTAAATAGTGTTTGCAATGTGGGAGGGCAGCGGTTTAGGGGTTAATAGATTTATTATAGTGGCGACAATGTCAGGGAGCGGCGGAATAGGGGTTAATAAATTTTAATAGTGGCGGCTAGGTCCGGAGCGGCAGATTAGGGGTTAATAAATTTATTATAATGTTTGCGATGCATGAGGGCCTCGGTTTAGGAGTTAATAGGTAGTTTATGGGTGTTCAGGGTACTTTTTAACACTTTAGTTATGAGTTTTATGCTACAGCTTTGTAGCGTAAATCTCATAGCTACTGACTTTAGATGGCGGTTCAATGTAGTTCAATGCCCTACAAAAGGCCCTTTTAAGGGCTATTTAGTGTAGGTTAGTGGCTGTTTTTTAGTTTGGGGGGGGGCTTTTTTTATTTTTATAGGGCTATTAGATTAGGTGTAATTGTTTTATTTTTGATAATTTTGTTTATTATTTTTTGTAATCAGAGTTATTTATTTTTCGTAATTTTAGTGTTTATTATTTTTTGTAATCTTAGATTTTTTTATTTTTTCATAGTATTAGTTTTTTTTTTAAATTTGTAATTTAGGTTTTTAATTTTTTCAAAGTGTTAGGTTTTATTAATCATTTAATTTAATATTTTTAATTGGTAGTTTTTTTTTTCTTCATTATTATAGTTAGGTTAATTTATAGTTTAGTTTTCTTTATTTCACAGGTAATAGGTTGATTTAGTGTCGGCTATGTAGGGGGGCGGCGGATTAGGGGTTAATAGGTTTATTTAATAGTCACAATGTGGTTGGGCGGCAGATTAGGGTTTGTTATGAGTTTTGTCAAACATTTTTGTTTTGCAAAATCTATAACTACTGCTCTCAGATGGCGGAATGGATCGTGTCGGTATAGGATGTAATGCAAGTATTTTAGCCGGACCACACAACCTGTAATATGCGCTATGGAAAATCCCGCACTCATTTTTTTGAGTGTGGAATGAACGTTGTGTTACAGGCTAAAATGCTTGCGGTATTGCTATACTGCCGCAAATCGTAATATGCGTTACCGGCCATTTCACGTGCAATGGCAAATTTTTAAGCGGTATAGCCATACCGCAACACTTGTAATCTAGCCGTTAGTGCCTTACAGAAAATAATAATAATTGAAAATTATGCAAAGAAAGTAGTGAAAAATAACTTCTGCAAGAAATCTCTCATCAATGACTGATATAATTTGCTCATTTTTCTTTTTGTTTCCCCTTTCATTCTATAACATTTCTTCTTTAGTTTTCCTTTTTCAGAACAATCAAAACTCTGGATTACATATTTTACAAGAAATGTTAGCATATAGCAATATATGTAGCTGGTACCTTCACAAATCATATTTTTTTTATTTTGTCCTACATAAGCAACATTATAAAGTAAATGATTGCCTTACAGATGCCCAATTTCATGGAAAAAGCAAAATAACTTTAAAAGTAATAAAATTAAACTAAGTGGAAACACAAGTGAAAATATTTATGCTACAGCGTATAACTCTCTGATGGTTAACTGATAAATGGGGATCCTGATATTTTTATCTGTTGCAAAAAATGGAGAAAAAATTGTATTTTTGTGTTTCACTGTAGATGAATGTGAAAAAGTTAGTTGTACATTATTTAATATTTTTCTTTAAAGGGCCATTATAGTCAACAAATAAAATGCTCTAATCCATTGCAGTGATGGCGAACCTTGACACTCCACATGTTTCAGAACTACATTTCCCATGATGCTTAGGCACTCTGAAGTCCAGTTGAGTATTTTTTGTGTAAAATGGCCCTTTTAGATTCTTGTAAAGCATGTAAATAAATAACAGGCCCTTGAAGACTTGAGTACATTTTAGCACATATTTTTAAAGAATTGGAAATGTATAGTTTATTTTATTAAAAGTGACATCTTTACTTAGAAACTCCTGACTAACAAGAGATTTTTGACAAGTAAATTTTTTGATAAATTGTAGTCGTTTCCTTACTCCTCACAGTTATATGCTTAAAGGGACAGTAAACCTAAAATATAATGTTATATAATTCTGCACATAGTGCAGAATTATATAACATTATATTAGTGCTATCGTTATTAAACCTTATATTCCGTTTTCATTTTTTTAAAATATGCCAGTTTTTCAGCCCTGCACTCTGTACTCTGCTGAGCGGGTCTGTTTTTATTCCACAGCGCATCAGGCCAGCTGTATAGTCACAGCCCGGCCCGACCGCGCCATAACACTAAGTGCAGCTCACTCCTACTCTGTCTGACAGCAGGAGCGAGTTGCACTTAGTCTTATGGTGTGGTCGGGCCGGGCTGTGACTATACAGCTGGCCCGATGCGCTGTGGAATAAAAACAGACCCGCTCAGCAGAGTACAGAGTGCAGGGCTGAAAAACTGGCATATTTTAAAAAAATTAAAAGGGAATATAAGGTTTAATAACGATAGCACTAATATAATGTTATATAATTCTGCACTATGTGCAGAATTATATAACATTATATTTTAGGTTTACTGACACTTTAAAGAGCTAGTATGATCCCAATGGAACAAGGCTGGATTGGCCTACCAGGATACCAGGAGATTTCCCAGTGGGCTGCTGCAGCTGGGGCTGGAAAGCTACAATTTAAAGGGGTTATTAATGAATGCAATTGGACTTTAAAGGGCATATAACAACAATCTGGTACTTTTGTTAAATACAAACTAATATAATATAATTCTGAAACAAAATATTTAGGGAAGGAGTATCCCAGTAATCCCCTTTGAGAAAAATGGGGTGTGCGCATTATACTGAGTCAATGGAAAATAATGCTGGTCTCCAAATTTTCCAGGGCTGCTTTTTATTACCAGTCCCGACCTGCAATGGAATAGTAAATGTATTTGGATTCTAGAGACGAGTACAGGATAAAAAATTGTTTCAACTGAAATTTTCTTTTCTGTTCAAGGTTGCATTTGTTTCAAAAGAAAATCATTTGAAATTTTCGTTTCCATCTAAAATATTTGTTTTCAGCTACAGTGCAGGTTATTGCCATTTTTTAAAAAAAACCTGAAGCTGTAATCAGATATATTTGCTTTAATTTTGTCATTCTATGTAATTGTTAAAGAGATAGGAAACCCCAAAATTTTCATTCATGATTCAGATAGAACATACAGTTTTAAACAACTTTCAAATTTACTATTATTATCACATATGCTTCATTCTCTTGTTATCCTTTGATAAAGGAACAACATTGCACAGCTTTTTTTTTAATTAAAAAGAAATGGTTGCTGCCGGCAGAAACTATTTTAAAATAGTATAAAAATAATAATAATAATAAAAAAAAAAAATAACTAAGTGCAGCTTCAGAATAAACAGACTCAAACTGGAAAAGTAAAACTCATAGTTCAAAGCCAGCAACCAAAGGGGTTAATTCATTTTTAAAAATTAAAGTGGGCATACACATATTAACACATAAATAGATATCTATATAAGCATATACATATATATTTATAGCGATAACACAGTCCCCATATACTGCAATGTAAGAAAAGTGTTGTTTTTCTAACACTCTTTACTTAAACCTCTTAAAACTGCTTTGTGCAGTTATATTTAAAAAAAATAAAAACTGCTCTCATATTTATTAAAAAAAGGTACAACATTCTTTATTTGGGGGGCAGTTGGGGGACAATTTAAAAATTAACCAGAGGTCTGACCTCTGGTTATTTGTGGAGCGCTAATTGCTACCGCAAGCTCATAGAAGCTTTGACCAGCCATTTGTAATTACTGGTCATTTAGCGTGCACCCGTAAACTGGGGAATTTGCCCGTTAACGGGCACGCATTAAATTAGCGCTCTACTTGTACTCTAGCCCTTAATGTTTGTAGCTGCACCCACCCTTAACATTTAGTCTTCCTTTTCATGATAAGTAACCACACCATTTATTGTTTTGACACTGTTCACTTATTACAATTCACTGTATTTTTGATGCACAGTGGGTTATCACTGTTTAATTGGAGTCCCTTCTATTATAGAATTTGAAACAGATGAAAAATAAAACTTATACTGAAACTGATGCTGAGAGGATTCTATTTAAATCTGGAAATGATACTATTGATGTTAAATGCGCTAACACTATTTATCTTTCTTTACAAAAATTGAAGAAAAAATAAATTGATGTAAATCTTCATGGCATTTACTTGTCTATCACCGGAAGAAATATGTACCTAGAGACGTCAGAATCTGTAATGTTCAAACTATTGAAAAAAACAATCCATATTTATGTAAAAAGTGGTGTGCCATTGTTAAAGGCAATGGAGAACATTACGAGTTTTGAATCTACTGAGCGACATTTGCTATATATAGATCCAAGTCAAAGTGGCTGGATAAACTACAAATACAATTAACTTAATATGAGCAGGCTGTCATTAGGAAATTCCAGATGGTCACTGACGAATATAAAGAAAAGAGATTATATCACTAGTTTGACCGGTACCGAGGAGGCAAGGATATTCACATCCAGAAGATCAAGATGTCAGAGACAATACACTAGAAGAAACTTACCATTAATTTTTTGTAGCTCAGGTTCTGACTCTGATACTTCCCCTACCACTGTGGAGTGTACATCCATGGGTCTAAAGAAACAGATTTTTCAAGGGGTCACCACCCACTCCAGACAAAGACAAAGAAGAGGCACCATCTGCAACCAAGGAGGGATGCACATTATAAAAATAAAAAAAAACGTTGCCACCCAGGTGAGAACAGAAATCAATATTATTGTTATTATAAGTGACAGACAGTAGACAAATGCAAAAGTTCATTTATTAAATAAGGGACTATAATTTATCATGCTTGTTCATTATATGATTTTATGACTTATATTGATCTACAGGTGTTTCAATATCAGTAAAAACATAAAGATTAATTAAAAGACCATCAAGAAAGTGAGCCTATATTTCCTTTTGAAACCCAGAGCAAATCTTAACCAATCAATACAAATTAAAACGTTTATAAAGATGATTACTTAAGACACGTTGGGAACTGTGAAACCTAGATTTTGCAAGAATCTTACAACCGAAGAAAGTATGGCTGTTGAAGGATCCTGATATTGTCCTCAGGCCAGCAGATAAGGGTGGTGCTATATTTATCTTGAACTACAAGGACTAGAGTGCTGAAATAAATCAACCTAGGCAATATCAATACATAGTGGCCACTAAAGGGCTAATAAATCCTTAATGAAGAATGAGAACTAAGTTGGATTGATATAGAAACCTTTAAGTTTACGGAAAGGAAAAATCTGCTGTGTCTATTATTATACACTTTAACAAAAAAATCATAAGGACTTGGCACAAATGAGTGACACCCTACAAGTAGTGATATGCAATTTAGAGGAGTTTGTTCTTGCTGTGGGCTTAGAGAAAATCAATAGCACTTTCATGAAATATCCACATATTGGCCCCCTTGTCAAATTACTGGTAGATCTTCTAGATCATTATCTAAGATATAATTATTTCAGTTTTGAAACTCAATGCCATTTCCAAATCTCTGTTATGATGATGGGGTCCAATTTGGCCCCATTCTATGCTAACCTTTTCATGGCACACTATGAAATAGAGCGTAAGATTCATAAGAAATTTCAGGTCTGTCTATACCACAGATTTAGAGCTCTTCTTCAATATTAACAGAATAGTTTGAAGAGTTACTGACCATCTAGTGTGCTTTAAAGTGACATATGATACAACTCAGATTGACTTTCTGGATATTGTATAGGGATAACAGATTTAGTACAACTCTGTTTCGAAACACTACAGATAGAAATTCCCTCTCACATGCCTCCAGTAACCATACAAACTAATTAATAAGGTTTATATGAAAGCACAATAATCGAGGGTGGTTAGGAACAATACTGATTCTACTAATATAGAACAACAATTAGAGTAAATGGTAAACACATTATTACAGAGGGTCTATGATTTTTATTATATCCAATTATACAAAACAGAATTACAACCATATTCACAATCTGATTGCTAACAGGGAGCTAAGGAAAGGGATACAAGTAAACATGTGACATTGACAATTACATACCATATGAATAAAAGAAACATTAGTCCAACTGTGAGTAAATACTGTACTGTTATATAGACAGATCTCTCTCTTCCTTTTGGTGGTTGTGAGATACCTAAGATTTGTTTCAAAAGAGGCCAGCAATTAAAAGATAAGTTGGTCTTGACAAAAAGGTAAACTTGTTACAAGAACATTTAGTTAAAAACATCAAAGTCAGGATTTTAGATCCTAGCTGCACAAGATGTAATTCAGTGATACAGGTTTCTATGTTTAGCCAGTCACATAGTATTTGGAAGTTTCAAACAAGGCATTAATCTTACATGTACCACCACATTTCTACTATATTTGTTAAGTTGTGTGGGTAAAACTTTGGATGATATTTCTACACGAATGGCAAACCATTGTTAAGCAATTCATAGTCGGCTAGATTATGAGTCTTGCGTTATGAGTAAAAAAGCAGTGTTAAGCCCCATTACGCTGCTTTTTTTACTACCGCTGGTATTACGAGTCTTGCAGATTTAGGGGCACTGCACACTTTTTTGGCCTTACCGCAAATCAACTTACGCAAATTACGTATAGTATTTTTTCTATGGGACTTCCATAGCACCGGTATTACGAGCTTGTCCTGGGAGGCCAAAAAGTGAGCGGTACACCCTACCCCTTCAAGATTCGTACCGCATTTAAAAGTCAGTAGTTATGAGTTTTACACTACAAAGCTGTAGCAAAAAACTCATAACTAAAGTGCTAAAAAGTACACTAACACCCATAAACTACCTATTAACCCCTAAACCGAGGCCCTCCCGCATCGCAAACACTAAAATAAAATTATTAACTCCTAATCTGCTGCTCCGGACATCGCCGCCACTATAATAAACATATTAACCCCTAAACCGCCGTATTCCCACCTTGCAAACATTAGTTAAGTATTATTAACCCCTAATCTGCTGTCCCTAACATCGCCGCCACCTACCTACATTTATTAACCCCTAATCTGCCGCCCCCAACGTCGCCGCCACTATATTAAATTTATTAACCCCTAAACCTAAGTCTAACCCTAACACCCCCTAACTTAAATATAATTAAAATAAATATAAATAAAAAGTACTATCATTACCTAAATAATTCCAATTTAAAACTAAATACTTACATATAAAATAAACCCTAAGCTAGCTACAATATAACTAATAGTTACATTGTAGTTAGCTTAGGGTTTATTTTTATTTTACAGGCAAGTTTGTATTTATTTTAACTAGGTAGAATAGTTACTAAATAGTTATTATCTATTTACTAACTAACTAGCTAAAATAAATACAAATGTACCTTTAAAATAAAACCTAACATAAGTTACACTAACACCTAACCTAACCCTACAATTAAATAAATTCCCTAAATTAAATACAATTAACTAAATTCAAAACAATTAGTTAAATTACAAAAATTTTTTACAGAAAAACATAATTTATGCTTACCTGATAAATTCCTTTCTTCTGTAGTGTGATCAGTCCACGGGTCATCATTACTTCTGGGATATTACTCCTCCCCAACAGGAAGTGCAAGAGGATTCACCCAGCAGAGCTGCACATAGCTCCTCCCCTCTACGTCACTCCCAGTCATTCGACCAAGGACCAACGAGAAAGGAAAAGCCAAGGGTGAAGTGGTGACTGGAGTATAAATTAAAAAATATTTACCTGCCTTAAAAACAGGGCGGGCCGTGGACTGATCACACTACAGAAGAAAGGAATTTATCAGGTAAGCATAAATTATGTTTTCTTCTGTTAAGTGTGATCAGTCCACGGGTCATCATTACTTCTGGGATACCAATACCAAAGCAAAAGTACACGGATGACGGGAGGGATAGGCAGGCTCTTTATACAGAAGGAACCACTGCCTGAAGAACCTTTCTCCCAAAAATAGCCTCCGATGAAGCAAAAGTGTCAAATTTGTAAAATTTGGAAAAAGTATGAAGCGAAGACCAAGTTGCAGCCTTGCAAATCTGTTCAACAGAGGCCTCATTCTTGAAGGCCCAAGTGGAAGCCACAGCTCTAGTAGAATGAGCTGTAATTCTTTCAGGAGGCTGCTGTCCAGCAGTCTCATAAGCTAAACGAATTATGCTACGAAGCCAAAAAGAAAGAGAGGTAGCGGAAGCTTTTTGACCTCTCCTCTGCCCAGAGTAAATGACAAACAGAGAAGACGTTTGTCGAAATTCCTTAGTTGCCTATCTAGTCGTTGGGTGCAAGAGAATGACTGGGAGTGACGTAGAGGGGAGGAGCTATGTGCAGCTCTGCTGGGTGAATCCTCTTGCACTTCCTGTTGGGGAGGAGTAATATCCCAGAAGTAATGATGACCCGTGGACTGATCACACTTAACAGAAGAAATAAAAAACAAATTACAAGATCTTTAAACGAATTACACATAATCTAATAGCCCTATCAAAATAAAAAAAGCCCACCCAAAATAAAAAAAAAAACACTAGCACAAACTAAACTACCAATAGCCCTTAAAAGGGCCTTTTGCGGGGCATTGCCCCAAAGAAATCAGCTCTTTTACCTGTAAAAATAAATACAAACAACCCCCCCAACAGTAAAACACACCACCCACATAACCAACCCCCCAAATAAAAATAGAGCTAAATGCCCTTTTAAGGGAAATGCCTATCCAAATGCCCTTTTCAGGGCAATGGGGAGCTTAGGTTTTTTTAGTTAGGGTTTTATTTGGGGGGTTGACTGTTTGTGTGGTGGGTTTTACTGTTGGGGGGATTGTTTGTATTTTTTTTTACAGGTAAAGAGCTGATTTAAGGGCTATTGGTAGTTTAGTTTAGGCTAGGTTTTTTTTATTTTGGGTGTTTTTTCCGATATTTATTTATTTATTTTATTTATTTATTTTGATAGGGCTATTAGATTAGGTGTAATTAGTTTAAAGATCTTGTAATTTGTTTTGTATTTTCTGTAATTTAGTGTTTGTTTTTTTGTAATTTAGCTAATTTTAATTAATTTAGTTTATTGTATTTAATTTAGGTAATATATTTAATTGTAGTGTAGTGTTAGGTGTTAGTGTAACTTAGGTTAGGTTTTATTTTACAGGTACATTTGTATTTATTTTAGCTAGATAGTTATTAAATAGTTAATAACTATTTAGTAACTATTCTACCTAGTTAAAATAAATACAAACGCCTGTAAAATAAAAATAAACCCTAAGCTATACGCAATGTAACTATTAGTTATATTGTAGCTAGTTTAGGGTTTATTTTACAGGTAAGTATTTAGTTTTAAATAGGAATTATTTAGGTAATGATAGTAATTTGTATTTAGATTTATTGAAATTTTATTTAAGTTAAGGGGTGTAAGGGTTAGGGTTAGACTTAGGTTTAGGGGTTAATAAAATTAGTATAGTGGCGGCGACGTTGGGGGCGGCAGATTAGGGGTTAATAAATGTAGGTAGGTGGCGGCGATGTTAGGGGCAGCAGATTAGGGGTTAATAATATTTAACTAGTGTTTGCAATGCAAGAGTACGGCGGTTTAGGGGTTAATATGTTTATTATAGTGGCGGCGACATTGGGGCAGCAGATTAGGGGTTAATAACATTATGTAGGTGTTGGCGATGTTGGGGGCAGCAGATTAGGGGTTCATAAGTATAATGTAGGTGGCGGCAATGTCCGGAGCGGCAGATTAGGGGTTAATAAATATAATGTAGGTGTCAGCGATATCGGGGTGGCAGATTAGGGGTTAATAAGTGTAAGATTAGGGGTGTTTAGACTCGGGGTTCATGTTAGGGTGTTAGGTGTAAACATAAAATGAGTTTCCCCATAGGAATCAATGGGGCTGCGTTACTGAGCTTTACACTGCTTTTTTGCAGGTGTTAGACTTTTTCTCAGCTCTCCCCATTGATGTCTATGGGGAAATCGTGCACCAGCACGTACAACCAGCTCACCACTGACTTAAGCAGCGCTGGTATTGGATTGTGGTATGGAACACAATTTTGCTCTACGCTCACTTCTTGCCTTTTAACGCCGGGTTTGTAAAAACCTGTAATACCAGGGCTGTAGGTAAGTGAGCGGTGACAATAACGTGCAAGTTAATACCGCACCCCTCATAACGCAAAACTCATAATCTGGCCGAGTGTGATTAAACCCCAAGAAGAGCGATCAAGCAGTGGCTAAGCACTTTATGGAGCAGGGCCATAAAATTGGGGATTTAAGATTCATTTTGATTGACCATGTGAGGAGTGGGGGTGATCGCCACAAGACATTATTACAGCTTTAATCTCATTGGATATATAAGTCGAACACTTTACATCCTTATGGTCTCATTAATCATACTGTGTTACCTTTAACTAACTACATTTTAATGCACCATGCAATGTATTTAATTATTTAAGCAAGAGTAAGGATGATTTTGTCCTATATTATTGATCTATTTCTTCTCCCTCTAAGAACCAGATTATGAGTGGTGCACTAACTGTTTTGCGAAAGTGATATCGGGTTTATCACGGCTGAGAGCAATCGCGGTTTGCACTAGAATGATTTAACGCGACCTCAGAGCTCTAGTTATCTGTTACATGAAACATAAAAGTGTCACAAAACACATCAAACATACATTTAAAAGTACTAACATGTGTTTATGTCATATATATAATGTCTTTTGATAATGTTCTGATCATGTTAATGCTCTTTGCTTTGTTTATTTACATTTGTGACCATGCACAATCCCATTACTCTGATAGGGTGGTTGTGTGGGCGGGGTACCTTAAAACATGCCTGCCCCTAATTCTAATAGTTGAGCAAAGCATGCAACAGATTGGATGTAGCTTGAAAGCAATATGCTTAACCAAGGTTCCCTACACACTTATCAGCAATTCCATCACAATTATCTAAATGGTAGATTAACTACAAATATACAATCCATCTTGTGCTGTAACTATAAGGTGACATAAGATTCACTGATTTTGACATGCCCGTCTCAAGTGTGTGATTGACAGACGGGTTTTGTGAGGTAGACACGGAAAGAGAAGCAGTCTGCCAGGAATGAACAACTGCTCAGTGGCTTGTTCTATGGCCCGGTTTACCATCTGGGAGTAGCTTCTTTTTGTCCAATTGTGCTTTTCACAGAGGAAAACTTTCCTGAAGTATATCAGTCTGATTCCACCTAACAAGGTCAGACCAGCACCAAAATACCAAGAAATTCTCCTCTTAACAAGGAAAACGGGTTTTGTCAGGTGTATACATGCTACTTATTGCTACATGTCCATTAGCTGGGGGGTTATTTAATAGGAATTTAATTTAATTGAAGGGTGTATATACAGTCATGTACAAGTAAGAGACTGGACATGTCATAGGCAGCACAGGGCTGTTGTGGGGATAGACTCTGGGCAAAGTGGTAGGGTAAAGTGAGGGTTTACCACTGTTGGTGGGGTATATCATAGGCCAAGGCCAGTTTTTGTACTGGTGTGTGTGTGGGGGGGGGGGGGGCTGTGCCTCCCTTGCCCCCTCTGGAGACCTCACAGTAAGCAATTTATTCTGTAGCAAGTGTATGCCCCTTTAAGAAAGATAAGCCTATCATATTTGTATAGTATTATTCATGATAGTGAAGGCCAATTGAGCCTGTATTACAATTTTACTTAGTCTGGTACGTGCTTACCAATAAGTTTATATTAGTAATTTTCCAACAGCTGGTAATTATTTATTTATCACTATGAGACATACAAAACAACTTTCATTGTTATTTGATGCAGCTTGTAAAGAAACATATGTTGTATTTTGGTAATTTTGTCTAATTAGCTTAATAGAAACACATAAAGAAACATTCTAGTTATTTTTATTTGCATTACATCAGCAAGATGGCATTTCATTATAATCATCGTCATCATGTCCATTATCAATTATCATTATTATTTTTCAAAATGAATTTCTTATCTTTTATGCTTGTGGGGAATCGTCTCTCTCTACCAATTGAAAGATGAGAATTTTCCTTCAGCATCTAATACGGACCAAATGTGCACTTTTTAGAAAATATTTTTTTAAACATGTTTATATCATACTTCCAAAGTCCTACTGGGACTGGGGCCTAGGCTGACTGTGGGACTGTTGCTGGTGTGGAGTCATGTGTGTTCTAAGCTTGGAGTCATGACAGGTAGGGCAGGCTCATGGATATTCTGTGAATGGAGGTGAGCAGGAAATATGTGGGGTTAGACACACCAGGTGGAGCCAGGGTGGACCATACATGGAGTTGGGGTAATCCCTGGTTCAGCTTTGTAAACTGAGACATTTATAGGAAAGGAAAAGCTGCAGAAGGGACCTGGGATGAGCTCCCAAATAGCAATATGTTGGACAGTTGGGAGCTCTGTTAAATAGTGCACTTTTATATGTGTGTTAAAAATGGTTTGAGCTTTATGTCTCTTTACCTATCAATCTATTCAATATATACAATCTTTTTGTTTACAAACTTTATTAAAGGGACACCCAATTTTTCTTCTTTCTTGATTCAGATAGAGCATGCAATTTTAAGCAACTTTCTAATTTACTCGTGTTATAAATTTTCTTCGTTCTCTTGCTATCTTTATTTAAAAAGCAGGAATTTGATGCATAGGAGCCGGACCATCTTTGGTTGAGAACCTGGGTTATGCTAGCTTATTGGTGGGTAAATGTAAGCCTCCAATAAGCAAGCACTATAAATGGTGCTGAACCTAAAATGGGCTAGCTGCTAAGATTTACATTCCTGCTTTTAAAATAAAGATAGCAAGAGAACAAAAAAAATTGATAATAGTAGTAAATGAGAAAGTTGCTTAAAATGTCATGCTCTATCTGAATCATGAAAGAAAAAAATTGGGCTCAGTGTCCCTTTAAATACGCCTTTTTAATTTTACAACCATTTAGCGTGCTTATTTTACCTCATCTCAAATGTTCTTTATAAGTGGTTTGCTCATCTGCTGAAATTTGTTTCTGCTTATTTTCTGTTTACTCACTGGTTAAGCACTTACTATACAGAGCCAAACTCTACCACTGCTATCATTTTACTAAGAATTACTTCATTGTTTCTGGGCAACATATTTTTAAGTAGATTTAATTGTTACCGATAAATGGTTAATGAGATACAGAGATCAGCCAGTGAGTGTTATGCACTGTTCTCATTTTGCCTTCATCACACTTTTATAAGTAGAATGGAACTTTGTCAGCAAAAACATCTGAAAATAGCCTTTGCAATAACAGACCATTAACATGAATCTTCAGTACATGCTTCCTATACATTTTGAATTAATAAGTAGCTGTGCTTGGCTGTCGGCCATTTTATGTTTTCATGTTTGTAGCTTTACAGAAATGTAAAATTGCAAAGATAGTAAATAAAATAATGAAATATGTATGGTTCATCTACATTGCTTAAAGGGCCATAATACCCAAATGTTTAAACACTTGAAAGTGATGCAGCATAGCTGTAAAAAGCTGACTAGAAAATATCTCCTGAACATCTCTATGTAAAAAAGAAAGATATTTTACCTCAAAAGTTCCTCAGTAGCCACCTCCCATTGTAAAGGATTTCTAAGCAGCATTTTAGTGTGTCTGTCCTGGGACATCTGAAGGGATGAGCATCGTGCACTCTCATCTTATTTCACCAATCAGGTAAAGGAAGCTTACTATGAAATCTCATGAGAGTCAAGTCAAATCTCATGAGATCACAGTAAAAGTTCATGACCTCAGCACTGCTGATGCTGATTGGCTGCTGTTCATTTCTTCATTTTTTTTTTAATTATTTTACCTGCAGCATGGAGCAGTTGAGTATAACTTTTTACACAGAACTAACTCTGCTGAGCTGAGGAGATTGTGAGGTAAAATATCTTCCTTTTTTACATAGAGATGCTCAGGTGATATTTTCCTGTCAGCTTTTTACAGTTATACTGCATCAGTTTCAAGTGATTTAGCATATGAGTATAATGTCCCTTTAATAGTGTTTTCTGACCATATGTTAATAGTTACAAGTTCATTTTACAGGAACAAAAAAAAATTGCAAACTCAAATATAAAATCAAAAGACATTTTAGTAGGTTCCTGGGAACAATTTATTATGTCTGTCTCTGCAGATGCAAAAAAAAAGCCCTTCACAATAAACCTATTTTTGCTGTTGCTGAATTAGTACATTAGATCTTACAATGATGCAATTCATTGCACAAAAAATGTTGCATAGTAAAATAATATGCTAAAAGGGCATGTTAAAGAAAAATGTAAATGAGCATGTATGTTTTGCATTTTTAAATTACTATCAGCAAGATTACAAGTTGTGCGGTACAGCTATACCACTGAAAAATTGGCCATTGCGCGCGGAATGACAGGTCTCCCGTATTACAAGTCTCGTTGGTACAGCTATACCATTAGCATTTTAGCCTTTACACAACTCTCCATTCCGCAGTCAAAAAATGACTTTTAAGTGTGGAATTTTGTAGACTCCCATGTAACAACTTGTGTGGTCCGGCTATAACGCTATTGTTACAGCTTATACCACCCCGATCCATTCCGGGATCAGAGACCAGTAGTTATGGACAAAAATGTTTCACAAAACTCATAAAAAAAATGTTACAAAGTACACTAACACCCCCCCCGCGCATCGCAGATACTATATAAAACCTATTAACCCCTAATCCGCTGCCCATCCACATCGCCAACACTAAATTAAAGTATAAACCCTTAATCCGCTACCCACCCACATTGCCAACATTAAAATAAAGTATACAAAGAGAGAAGCACTCTACCAGGAACGAACAACAGCTCATTAGCTAGTTCTATGGCGATTTACCACCCGGAAGCAGCCTCTTTTAGACCAGTGTGCTTTTCACAAAGGAAAACATTCCTTAAGTATATCAGTCTGATCCCGCCAAGTAAGGTCAGTCCAGCCCTGAAATACTAGGCAATTCTCCTCTGAACAAGGAACATGACAACCCCAGATGATCGTTTTGGCCTCCTATGGGAATCAGCCAGTAGGATTTAAGTTCAATCCTATTGGCTGATTGGATCACCCAATAGGATTTTTTCTACCTTAATTCCGATTGGTTGATAGAATTCTATCAGCCAATCGGAATTCAAGGGACGCCAACTTGGATGACGTCATTTAAAGGAACATTCATTCTGTTTGAAGACGTCGCCAGAAGAGGATGCTCCACGTCGGATGTCTTGAAGATGGAGCCGCTCCGTGCCGGATGGATGAAGATAGAAGATGCCGCCTGGATGAAGACTTCTGCCCGTCTGGAGGACCTCTTCTTCCCGGCTTGATGAAGACTTCTGCCCATCTGGAGGACCACTTCGCCCGGCTTCGTTGAGGACTTCGGCCCCTGTTGGGTGAAGACTTCTCAAGGTAGGGTTATCTTCAAGGGGTTAGTGTTAGGTTTTTTTAAGGGGGTATTGGGTGGGTTTTAGAGTAGGGTTGGGTGTGTGGGTGGTGGCTTTTAATATTGGGGGGTATTATATTTTTTTTTTTACAGGTAATAGAGCAGATTACTTTGGGGCAATGCCCCGCAAAAGGCCCTTTTAAGAACTATTTGTAATTTAGTATATGGTAGGGTTTTTTATTATTTTGGGGGGCTTTTTTATTTTATTAGGGGGATTAGATTAGGTGTAATTAGTTTAAAAAACTTGCAATTATTTTATTTTTTTCTGTAATTTAGTGTTTTTGTCTTTTTCGTATTTTAGATAATTTTTTTCAATTGTATTTTCAATACAAAGTTGCCTGTAAAATAAAAATAAACCCTAAGCTAGCTACAATGTAACTATTAGTTATATTGTAGCTATCTTAGGGTTTATTTTATAGGTAAGTATTTAGTTTTAAATAGGAATAATTTACTGAATGATAGTAATATTTATTTATATTTATTTAAATTATATTTAAGTTAGGGGGGTTAGGGTTAGACTTAGTTTTAGGGGTTAATAACTTTATTATAGTGGCTGCGATGTTGGGGACGGCAGATTAGGGGTTAATAAATGTAGGTAGGTTGGGGCGACATTGGAGGCGGCAGATTATGGGTTAATAAATATAATGTAGGGTTCGGCGATGTTGGGGGCAGCAGATTAGGGGTTAATAAGTATAATGTATGTGGCGGCGGTGTCTGGAGCGGCAGATTAGGGGTTAATAATATAATGCAGGTGTCGGCGATGTTGGGGGTGGCAGATTAGGGGTTAATAAGTGTAAGATATGGGGTGTTTAGAGTCGGGGTTCATTTTAGGGTGTTAGGTGTAGACATAAAATGTATTTCCCTATAGGAATCAATTGGGCTGCGTTAGGAGCTTTACGCTGCTTTTTTGCAGGTGTTAGTTTTTTTTTCAGCCGGCTCTCCACCATTGATTCCTATGGGGAAATTGTGCATGAGTACCGTAAGCAGCGCTGGTATTGAGGTGAGATGTAGAGCTAAATTTTGCTCTCCGCTCACTTTTTTGCGGCTAACGCCGGGTTTCTAAAGACCCGTAATACCAGCGTTATTGTAGGTGAGCGGTAAGGAAAAACTGCTCGTTAACAACGCACAGCATTACCGACAAAACTCGTAATCCCGTTAATAGCTATTTAAAAAAAAAAATAATAAAACTAAAAAAAAACGAAATTACATTATTAAAAAAATCCTAACACTACGAAAAAATAAAAAACCTAACATTACAAAAAAATACACGAGACGAAAATTACGAAAAATAAAAAAACTCAAGACTCTAAGATTACAAAAAATAATAAATGAAATGATCCAAAACAATAAAAATTAAACCTAATCTAATACCCCTATAAAAACAATAAGTCACCCCAAAATAAAAACACCCCCTAAAATAACAATAATCTACCAATAGCCCTTAAAATGGCCTTTTGTAAGGCGTTGCCCTAAAGCAATCAGCTCTTTTACCTAAAAAATTACAAAGTCCCCCTTAACAGTAAACCCCCCCACCCAAATAACCCCCAAAATAAAAAAATGATGTCCAAAAAACCTAAAGGGGCATTTGTATGGGTATTGTCATTAAAAAAAGGCAATCAGCTCTTTTGCGCCCATAAAAAAAGCCCTAATCTAAAAAAAAAACCACTCCCCCCCCAAAAAAAAAACAAGTCTTCATCCAGACGGGGGGAAGATCTTCTTCCAGGGCGGTACAATCTTCTATTTTCTTCCCGAAGGTACGGAGCTGTCTTTAGCGATGCGCGGATCTGGAGCGCTGGTCCTCTTCAGCGGCGGCGGTCTTCAGCGTCATGAATCCTCCTCTTCATGTGATTGTGCGCCGCACACTTAACCTTTTATATTGGGGTACTGTTGCATTCCTATTGGCAGAAATATTCAAATCAGCCAATAGGATGAGAGCTTATTAAATGTTATTGACTGATTTGAACAGTCAATAGGATTTAAGAAGCTCTCATCCTATTGGCTGATTTGAATATTTCAGCCAATATGAATGCAACAGTCCCCCAATATTAAAGGGGTACCTTGCATTCAAGCTTGAGTATGCGGCGGACAATAGTTAATGCTACCATACCATTCTCTACAGAGAATGTTCTATGGGTTTCACCTGTAATAGGCTTTATCAAGATTTTGGATTTATATTGTGTATTACACTTGGGAGGAGTGTAATTTTTTTTATAACTTGGTTAATGATACACTAACTAGCGCATCTAAATATTTATTTTTGTAACACTGAAGATGGGGATTTTGAAGATTGCAAACATCACTGCAAATACCGCTGTTGATCAACTATTAAATCAGTTGTGAAAGGGGATGTGATTTATACACATCAAGCGTAAGCTGTTGTAACATATTGGACACATTGGCCTCTAGTTATCAAGCCGTCAACCTCAAATATGATGGAATTCCGCAGCGTATTTGTGGCGAGGCTGATTCGCCTAAGTTATCAAGCCCTACACAACTGCAAAAGTAGAATATAGTGACGTAAGCTTCGATCCGCCGGACTCAGTCTGACACAGATCGATTTTTACGTCACTCCAGATGTTCCGAACGCAAGTTTGGCACAATCTCTGACTACTTTTGGGAGTTATCAAAAAACTAGCAGGTACGCTCTGCTTTTTTCCGGCCCAGCGTACCTGGTATTCAATCCGCCGCCCTGGAGGTGGCGGATCCCATAGGAATCAATGGGAGTCTGACCATAGCGAAAGTTCATGTTCACTGCTGCCCGACATCCCATTGATTCCTATGGGAAGTGTGTACACCTAACAACCTAACATGTACCCCAAGTCTAAACACACCTAATCTGCCCCCCTACACCGCCGCCACCTATATTAAACATGTTAACCCCTAAACCGCCGCTCCTGGACCCCGCCGCAACTATAATAAATATATTAACCCCCAAAACCGCCGCTCCCGGACCCCGCCGCAACTAAATAAATTGTCTAACCCCTAAACCGCCGCTCCTGGACCCCGCCACCACCTATATTAAACTTATTAACCCCTAATCTGCCCCCCTACACCGTTGCCACCTATAATAAATGTATTAAACCCTATCCTGCCCCCCCTACACCGCCGCAACCTATAATAAAATTATTAACCCCTAAACCTAAGTCTAACACTAACCCTAACACCCCCTATCTTAAATATTAATTAAATAAATCTAAATAAATATTACTCTTATTAAATTAATTATTCCTATTTAAAACTAAATACTTACCTATAAAATAAACCCTAATATAGCTACAATATTACTAATAATTATATTGTAGCTATTTTAGGATTTATATTTATTTTACAGGCAAATTTAAATTTATTTTAACTAGGTACAATAGTTGTTAAATAGTTATTAACTATTTAATAGCTACCTAGATAAAATAATGTCAAATTTACCTGTAAAATAAATACTAACCTAAGTTTCAATTACACCTAACACTACACTATCATTAAATAAATTATTCCTATTTAAAACTAAATACTTACCTGTAAAATAAACCCTAAGATAGCTACAATGTAATTAATAATTACATTGTAGCTATCTTAGGATTTATATTTATTTTACAGGTAACTTTGTATTTATTTTAACAAGGTACAATAGTTATTAAATAGTTATTAACTATTTAATAACGACCTAGCTAAAAGAAATACAAAATTACCTGTAAAATAAATCCTAACCTAAGTTACAATTAAACCTTACACTACACTATCATTAAATTAATTAATTAATTAACTACAAATACCTACAATTAAATACAATTAAATAAAGTAACTAAAGTACAAAAATAAAAATAACTAAGTTACAAAAAAATAAAAAAATATTACAAGAATTTTAAGCTAATTACACCTAATCTAAGCCCCCTAATAAAATAACAAAGCCCCCCAAAATAAAAAAAATACCCTACCCTATTCTAACAAAAGTTAACAGCTCCATTACCAGCCTTTTTGGGCTTTTTGCGGGGCATGCCCCAAAGTATTCAGCTCTTTTGCATGTTAAAAAAAATACAACCACCCCCCCAACATTAAAACCCACCACCCACATACCCCTACTCTAACCCACCCAAACCCCCCTTAAAAAAAACTAACACTAACCCCCTGAAGATCTCCCTACCTTGAGTCGTCTTCAGCCAGCCGACCACCGATGGAACAGAAGAGGACATCTGCAGCGGCCAAAGTCATCATCCAAGGGGCGCTGAAGAGGTCTTCCATCCGATAGAAGTCTTCATCCATGCGGCGTCTTCAATCTTCATACATCCGGAGCGGAGCGTTCTTCAAACGAGCCGACGCGGAGCCATCCTCTTCCAATGATGCCTACCCGACGAATGGATATTCCTTTAAGTGACGTCATCCAAGATGGCGTCCCTCTAATTCTTATTGGCTGATAGGATTCTATGAGCCAATCGGAATTAAGGTAGGAAAAATCTGATTGGCTGATGCAATCAGCCAATCAGATTCAAGTTCAATCCAATTGGCTGATCCAATCAGCCAATCAGATTGAGCTCGCATTCTATTGGCTGTTCCGATCAGCCAATAGAATGCAAGCTCAATCTGATTGGCTGATTGCATTAGCCAATCAGATTTTTCCTACCTTAATTCCGATTGACTGATAGAATCCTATCAGTCAATCAGAATTCGAGGGACACCATGTGGGTAGGGATATGTGGGTGGTGGGTTTTAATGTTGGGGGGGTGTATTTTTTTTTACATGCAAAAGAGCTGAATACTTTGGGGCATGCCCCGTAAAAGGCCCTTTTAAGGGCTGGTAATAGAGCTGTTAACTTTTGTAATTTAGAATAGGGTAGGGCATTTTTTTTTATTTTGGGGGGCTTTGTTATTTTATTAGGGGGCTTAGATTAGGTATAATTAGCTTAAAAATCTTGTAATATTTTTTTATTTTTTGTAACAGTTTTTTTTATTTTTTTTACTTTAGTTAGTTTATTTAATTGTATTTAATTGTAGCTACTTGTAGTTAATTAATTTAATTTATTTAATGATAGTATAGTGTTAGGTTTAATTGTAACTTAGGTTAGGATTTATTTTACAGGTAATTTTGTATTTCTTTTAGCTAGGTAGTTATTATATAGTTAATAACTATTTAATAGCTATTGTACCTAGTTAAAATAAACACAAAGTTACCAGTAAAATAAATATAAATCCTAAAATAGCTACAATGTAATTATTAATTACATTGTAGCTATCTTAGGGTTTATTTTACAGGTAAGTATTTAGTTTTAAATAGGAGTAATTTATTTAATGATAGTGTAGTATTATGTGTAATTGAAACTTAGTTTAGTTTTTATTTTACAGGTAAATTTTACTTTATTTTATCTAGGTAGCTATTAAATAGTTAATAACTATTTAATAGCTATTGTACCTAGTTAAAATAAATTTAAATTTGCCTGTAAAATAAAAAAAAATAGCTACAATATAATTATTAGTAATATTGTAGCTATATTAGGGTTTATTTTATAGGTAAGTATTTAGTTTTAAATAGGAATAATTAATTTAATAAGAGTTATATTTATTTAGATTTATTTAATTAATATTTAAGATAGGGGGATGTTAGGGTTAGTGTTAGACTTACGTTTAGGGGTAAATAATTTTATTATAGGTTGCGGCAGTGTAGGGGGGCCGGATAGGGGTTAATAAATTTATTATAGGTGACGACGGTGTAGGGGGGCAGATTAGGGGTTAATAAGTTTAATATAGGTGGCGGAAGGGTCCGGGAGTGGCGGTTTAGGGGTTAAACAATTTATTTAGTTGCGGCGGGGTCCAGGATCCGCAGGATAGGGGTTAATAAATTTATTATAGGTGGCAACGGTGTAGGGGGGCAGATTAGGGGTTAATAAGTTTATTATAGGTGGCGGCGGGGTCCGGGAGCGGCGGTTTAGGGGTTAAACAATTTATTTAGTTGCGGCGGGGTCCGGGATCCGCAGGATAGGGGTTAATAAATTTATTATATGTGGCGGCAGTATAGGGGGGCAGGAGAGGGGTTAATAGGTATTATGTAGGTGGTGGTGGGGTCCGGGAGCAGCGGTTTAGGCGTTAATACATTTATTATAGTTGTGGCGGGGTCTAGGAATGGCGGTTTAGGGGTTTATGACTTTATTTAGTTGCGGGGGGCTCCGGGGGCACCGGTATAGGGGGTAGAACAGTGTAGTTTAGTGTGGGTGCTTAGTGACAGCTTATCAATAAAGCTGGGAAAAAGCCGAAGAGCAGCGAGATCGGATGAGTGATAACTATCACAGTCCGCTGCTCATCACCCCGTACTTGGTGCGCGGCTTTTTGACAGCTTTTTTTATAACTTCTAGAAACAGCAACAAATCCAGTGAGCCTCATAGAGAAAAACAGTGGTAAGTTTATTCTTTAAAATCCCAGGATAAGATACACTCAAAATCAGGGGTAAAAAACATAGATGAGAAAAGAGTATGCCATTACTCAACAGCAGCCAGTCGGTCTTACACGTTTCGGCTGGTAGGTAGCCTTATTCATAGACCATACAGATTGTCCGGTTTACACCCTTAAATAGGCTGGTCCATTAAATGTTAAGGGTGTACAGCTGTTGAGTAAAGCACACTTAATTTAAGCAATAATGGCATAGACATTCAGACAATTTGTATAAGTACTAATGTTAAACATACTGTTTAAAGGGTATACATATATTTAACTCAATAAATGAGAAATAAGAAAATCATTTTTGATTAGAGAAAGAAGATATCTTTGGCAACAGACAACTCATATAGTTCTATTATGGTCTGCGTTCTTACTGTCTCATCAGCATAATTTTGCTTCCGTTGTTTTAGATTACAATCATTCATATATACACATATGATGATGTACACTAATACATTACTATTGGTGAGGATAATATGGATACAGTAAATAATTAGATCGCATACTGCAATTTCTCATATATTATGTTTAATATTTTAGTTCTCTAGAGTGCTATTATAAACAACCTAGCTAAAATTTATTTGTGTTGCCAGTGATTTATGATATCACCTACTGCATTAAAGCCCTTTGGGCATCTTGTTTGCAGGGTAAATATCCAGAAAGCCTCTCTGTGTAATAATCTCTGTAATCTATCCCCTCCCCTAGGGGTATGTGAAAATACTTTCTATGACCTGCCATCTAAAGCTGGTAACAGATTTATTATGCTGATGAATAAAATGATGTACCAAATCTGACACATCTATGTTTTTATCTATGTTCTTGAGATGCTCCCTAATACGTGAGCGTGCTTCACGTGTGGAGCACCCCACGTATTGTTTATCACATTGTATGCACTTAACCAGATAGATGACATATTTAGTGCGGCAATTCGTGCAGCTTGATGAGAGAAATACTCTCTGTGTGATTTTAGACTGGAATCTGTCTGTTACGTTGCATGACTACAAGCTATGCAATTTAGAAAATGACATTTATAGTGTCCCTTAATTAGTAACCAGCTATTGCCAGTAGTTGTTGCTTTTCTTAGTCAGCTTGGAGACACAATATTGCCTATTGTGCGAACCTTCCTGGATATACAATTAACACCATCTTTTGCCACATCTTGTAAACTATCTTCCCCTGCTAGTACAGGTAAATGTTTATTGATTATCTGACAAATTTCTCCAAATTGGCAACTGTAATTAGTAATAAATTTAGGTTTATTATTATCAAAATTAGCATTTGAGTTATCTTGCCTATATTGTAACCGATCCAATCTACTAACCTCTAAAAATGCTCTATTTATTACTTTGGTAGAGTATCCTCTTTCTTGGAGCTGTTTTTTTAGCATTTCAGATTCTTTAATAAAGTCGGACTCTAGGGAACAGTTCCTCTTAAATCTTATAAATTGGCCTTTTGCCACCCCAAAACCCGTATGTTTGGGGTGACAAGACTTGGCGTGAAGAATTGTGTTTGATGTAATGGGCTTTCTATAGAGTGTAGTACTGACTTTGTGACTAAGGACATCACCCATTAAATACACATCCAAATAAGGAATAATTGTTTTTTCAAAACTGAATGTAAATTGTAGGTTGATATTGTTATTGTTTAAGTAAGCAAAAAAATGTTTCCATTTCTTGTTTCGGTTCCTAACCATACAAACAAAAGATCATCTATGTATCTTTTATATGATCTTATTAAATGTCTGTATGGATTTAATTCTCCAAAGACGTGGGACCTCTCCCACCAGCCCATGAAGATGTTCGCATAGGCTGGGGCAAACTTGGCTCTCATAGCGGTCCCACGTCTTTGGAGAAAAAAGGAATCACCAAACTTGAAATAATTGTGGCCCAAAAGAAACTCCAAGGTTTTTAGAATGTATCTTTTCAATTTTGGGTCATAGTTGCTATACATATCCAATGAACAAGAAATTGCTTCATGGCCAAAAAAATGTGGAATGCAGAAGTAAAGACCCACTACATCCACAGTAAGCCAGGAGCACTCATTGCTCCAAAAAAAGCTTTTTTTTATAACTTTGGCGAGCGTATTCAGGTCCGCGGCGGCGATGTGAGGCGAGCTTAGGCGGGCGTATTGGGGCCGGTGAAGGCAGGTAAGTAGACGGCTTGATAACTAGAGGCCATTGTATCACTACTATGGGGATGACTGACTAACACTATTGAACAATCAGTATCCCTTTCTAACCTGGTAATGTGATCACTAAGGAAACGTACACTCTGTTAAGAAACAGAAAGAAAAATATCCACTAGTAATACAGATGACTTGCAGTGGATAAGTAAGGTACCTTATTAACGATTAACATAAGGTGGTAACTTCTGCAAGGATTTTATAGGGAGATGTCCCTATACTGCTTGTAACTATTTTTATGCATTTGTCTGTGATGAAAATTATCTCTCATACTCCTTTTTAATATTTCTTCTATAGTTTTTAATAAATGCTTTCTTTTTAAATAAGTGTTTTTTTATTTGCCAATATAGGCCTCCATTACATATGCAGCGTCACCCGCAAAATCCTCCGCCGCCAGTTTTTCACCTGTCGCTCGCAATTATTACTCCCATAGGCAAACATGGGACTGCATCATAAATCGGTATCCAATATCTAGCCCAAGGCCTTACGTGGAGAAAATGGAGAAATCTTACTCCATTTTTACCTCGCCATAAAAGGCAGCCGTAGCAGGCCTTGTGTTGAGTATGGGAGCACTGTAACTCCTGAAAATGCCTGCAAAAATAAACTAACATCTAGCGCATGTGCAATGTCTATCTACCTGTCAACCGCAATCCCCCACCGCAATAACTAATAAAGTCTATTAACCCCTAAACCGCCATCAAACCCACACCGCAAGTAATAACTAAATTATTAACCTCAATTAACCTATTCAAGTATTAACCCCTAAACCGCCATAGCCCACATAGCCTATTAAATGTACTAACCCCTAATCTGCCGCCACCAACGTCGCCGCCACTATAATAAAGTTATTAACCCCTAAACCTAAGTCTAACCCTAACACCCCGCTAACTTAAATATTATTTAAATAAATCTAAATAAAATTACTATTATTAACTAAATTATTCATATTTAAAACTAAATACTTACCTATAAAATAAACCCTAAGATAGCTACAATATAATTAATAATTACATTGTAGCTATTTTAGGATTTATTTTTATTTTACAGGCAACTTTGTATTTATTTTAACTAGGTACAATAGTTATTAAATCGTTATTAACTATTTAATAGCTACCTAGTTAAAATAAATACAAATTTACCAGTAAAATAAATCCTAACCTCAGTTACAATTACACCTAACACTACACTATCATTAAATAAATGAAATTAACTACAATTACCTAAAATTAAATAAAATAAAATAAAGTACAAAAACAACCAAACACTAAATTAAAGAAAATAAAAATAAAAATTACAAGGAGTTTAAACTAATTACACCTAATCTAAGCCCCCTAATAAAATAAAAAAGCCCCCCAAAATTATAAAATTCCCTACCCTATACTAAATTACAAATAGCCCTTAAAATGGCTTTTTGCGGGGCATTGCCCCAAAGTAATCAGCTCTTTTACCGGTAAAAAAAGAAATACAACCCCCCACATTAAAACCCACCACCCACACACCCAACCCTACTCTAAAACCCACCCAATCCCCCCTTAAAAAAACCTAACACTACCCCCTTGAGGATCTCCCTACCTTGAGCCGTTTTCACCCAGCCAGACACAAGTGGACCTCCAGAGAGGCAAAAGTCTTCATCCGATCCAGCCAGAAGAGGACATCCAGACCGGCAGAAGTCTTCATCCAGGCGGCATCTTCTATCTTCTTCCATCCGGAGCGGAGCGGGTCCATCTTGAAGACATCCGACGCAGAGCATCCTCTTCCATCCTGAAGGAGACTGAATAATGAAGGTTCCTTTAAATGACATCATCCAAGATGGCGTCCCTTCAATTCCGATTGGCTGATAGAATTCTATCTGCCAATCGGAATTAAGGTATGAAAAATCCTATTGGCTGATGCAATCAGCCAATAGGATTGTGCTCGCATTTTATTGGCTGATTGGAACAGCCAATAGAATGCAAGGCCAATCCTATTGGCTGATTGGATCAGCCAATCGGATTGAACTTCAATCCGATTGGCTGTTTGCATCAGCCAATAGGATTTTTCCTACCTTAATTCTGATTGGCTGATAGAATTCTATCAGCCAATCGGAATTGAAGGGACGCCATCTTGGACGTCATTTAAAGGAACCTTCATTGACTGTCCAAAATCAAAAAGACTGTCAAAACTGAGATAAGGTGGAAGTCTGCAGAGCCTTAGATGCAAGGTAATCACAGAGGTAAAAAGTATCTATACTATAATCGTGTTTGTAACGCGTCCGTCGCCAGTTGCGCACGCATCCTTAAAGGAATGTTGGCAGCGTGAGGCAGCCAAAAGAATATTGGCTGCGTGCGCAGCCAAAAGAATTCACCTGCATACAGCACGGAGCATTACAAAAAAAAAACTAACCGCCCGCAATAAGTATTACAAAAAAACTAACCGCCCGCAATAAGCATTAAGAAAAAAAAAACAACCAACTGCCTTATAAAATTATTAACCCCTAAATCCGCCAACCCCAACATCGCAAACTACTTAATACATCTATTAACCCCTAAACCGCCATTAACCCACATCGCTAATTAACCTAATTAAACAATTAACCCCTAATTCACCATTAATTCACATTGCATTTAACATAATATATATATTAACCCCTAAACCGCCAAACCCCACAACACAAATAAATAATCACTAAGCCACCTAACCTAACACCCTCTAAATTAACCCCATTACATAAATTAAAATAATCCTAAATTACAATTTAAATAAAAAACCTAACATTACTTAAAAAAAAAAGAAAACTAAGTTTAAACTAATCTAAAATTACAGAAAATAAAAAAAGTCTCAAAATACAGAAATTAAAAAAAGTCTAACATTACAGAAAATAATAAACCACATTATCCAAAATAAAAAAAATTAAACCTAATCCCTATGAAAATAAAAAAGCCCCCCAAATTAAAAACACCCCCTAATCTAAGAATAAACTACCAATGGCTCCTAAAATGGCTTTTTGTAGGGCATTGCCCTAAAGAAACCATCTCTTTTACATTAAAAATAAACATCCCCCCTAACAGTAAAACCCCCAACCCAAAAAACCCACCATATAAAAACACTAAAAAAAACCTAAACTACCCATATCCCTTAAAGGAGCATTTGTATGGGCATTGCCCTTAAAAGGGCCAAATCCCTAATCTTAAAAATAAACCCCCCACAAAAAAAAACTAACACTAAGCCCCAAATAGGTACTCACAGTTCCTGAAGTCCGATGGAGAAGGTCTTCTTCCAGGCAGGTCTATGATCTTCTATCTTCATCCACAGCGAAGGCGGTGCGGAGCGGAGGTGTGGAGCGGTCTTCCCAGATGTGGAAAACCTCAGTGGCGGTGCTGCTCGGCGGTGTGGAGGCTCCTCTACATGCAATCGTCCGCCGCTCACTGAAGATTGAATGCAAGGTACCCCATATTTATTGGGGTATCTCGCATTCCTATCAGCTGATATTTTAAAATTAGCCAATAGGATGAGAGCTAATGAAATCTTATTGGCTGATTTGAACAGCCAATAGGATTCCAGTAGCTCTAATCCTATTGGCTGATTTCAAAATTTCAGCCAATAGGAATGCAAGGTACCCCAAAATTGATTGCGGTACCTTGCATTCAATCTTCAGTCTACGATGGACATTGGATGAAGTGGAGCCTCCATGCTGCCGAGGAACGCCTCCGCTGATGACCACCGCCATTGAGGACCGCCACTGAGGATCCAGGCATCGGAACACATCTCCGCACCTCCACTCTGCTCTGCATCAGCTTCACTCCGGATGAATATAGAAGATGATGGATCCGTCTGGAAGAAGACATTCTCCGCCAGACTTCAGGAACAGTGAGTACCTATTTGGGGCTTAGGTTTAGGCTTTTTTATTTTAATTTTTATGGTGGTTTTTTTTTAGATTAGGATTTTTTTTTGCTTGAAAAAGAGCTGATTGCCCTTTTAAGGGCAGTAAAAGAGCTGAATGCCCTTTTAAGGGCAATGCCCATACAAATGCCCCTTTAGGGTCAATGGGTAGTTTTGGTTTTTTTTAGTGTTAGTTTTTTATTTTGGAGGGTTTGGTGGGTGTAGGGTTTTTACTGTTAGGGGGATTTAGTATTTTTTAGAGGTAAAAGAGCTGTTTAACTTAGGGCAATGCCCGACAAAAGGCCCTTTTAATAAGGGCTATTGGTAGTTTAGTATTAGATTTGGGGGTGTTTTTATTTTGGGAGGGGGGTTATTTTTATAGGGGTATTAGTTTAGGTTTAAATGTTTTATTTTGGATACCTTTGTTTATTTTTTTCTATAATTTTAGATTTTTTTTTCTAACTTTAGCTTGGGGGGTTGTAGTTTTTAAACATAGACTGCCCTCTGGGCAAGCTTATCGCCTAGTATTAATATAATCATGTTGGCTATGCACAACTGGGGAACAGGCAATAAAGGGATTTTCTATCTTTTTAAACAATAACAATTCTGGAGTAGACTGTCTATTTTAGAGTAATATAAATTGCATCATTCTCCTTGATGTGCCCTAAGTGCAATGTATATCTGACAGAACATTGAGCATCCCATCCATGTATAAAAACATCCATCAGGAGTAGAAGGAAACCTATAAATGATTTTTAGGAGCTGTCAGGAAAAGCCCAGACACTTACTGAAGATGAAACAGACCATTTTACACACAAGTCCATTTGTTGACTGAAAACAGCCAGAGGTCAGAACATTCATTTTGGTCAAATCCATCTTTAATTAAGTCACACACGAAGTAGACTTGAAAAAGTGCAAATGTCTTTGAACATGTTCACTGGTTGTTATTAAGTATATGCTGACATTTAAAAAGCATGAGTTTTCAATAGGACCAATGTGTTTAATTTAAAAATTCTAAAAAAGCTAAAAAAAAAAACCTGAACAGATGTATTCTAGTAGTTATTGTTATTTGAAATAGCAGCACTGAATTTCACTGTATAGTAAGGATTTTGTGGCACAAATTCTTTTGAAAAAGATTTTGATAAATGGATAATTGTGGGCTTTACAAATGGGCTGAAATGCATTTGAATTTGTAAAACCATTTTGAGTGACAACTTGAATGGATTAGAATTGGGGCTAGTACTGGTTCCTCTTCCTTTAGTGGATTTAGATAAAATATAATTTCATATGCAGAAAATGTTCTTGAAACTTTAAACTAGTGTCCATTTAAATTGTATTCTTTAGTGTCCTTTTATGTTGTTTAAGTTTAAAGGGTCATTAAACCCAAAATCTTTCTTTCATGATTCAGATAGAACATACAAATTTAAACCACATTACAATATACTTCTATTATTAATTTTGCTTCACTTTTTAGTTGAAGAAAAAGCAATGCACATGGGTGAGCCAATCACATGAGGCTTCTATGTGCAGCAACCAATCAGCAGCTACTGAGCATATCTAGATATGCTTTTCAGCAAAGAATATCAAGAGAATAAAACAAATTAGATAATAGAAGTAAATTAGAAAGATGGTTAAAAATGCATTCTCTTTCTAAATCATGAAAGAAAAAATGTGGGTGTCATGTCCCTTTAAGTAATTATGATAAGTACATTTTCAAAATTAGAGATAGAGCATGCAATTTTAAACAAGTTGCCAGTCTACTTCTATCATGTAATTTGCTTCATTTAATTTGTTTCTTTTTTTGTTAAAAAGCAAACCTTGGTAGGCAGCACATATATGACAATATGTGATGGGCGTTTAAAGGAACATTAAACACTTTGAGATGGTAATATAAAATTAGAAATCATAAACAGTATATAAAAAAAAATCCTCAAGACAAATCTTTCTCTTCTCCATGCTCAGCGTGGCACAACAACAGAAAGGTTGAGTAAAATTTTCACCATTTTAACTGGTGTGTGTGTTAATATGTGTATATACACATATTAATACATAAATATATATATATATATATATATATTTACAGGGAACACACAGATCTCATAGACCCCAATGAAAAGTCACTTTTCACCCCCCACTTTTAACCCCTAAAAACTGCAGTAGTTTTTTATGAAAAATAAATGCTACTTTTTCATAAAAAACTAAAAGACCCTTTATTTTGGGGGCAAATGGGGCACTTTTAGAAAATGAACCAGAGATTCCTGTAATGACTGGTTATTTATTGCACATCCGAAAAATGAGTGATAAATTAGCGCTTTGCTTGTAATCTAGCCCTTAGTGTTAAATGTCCCTTTAAGTGGTCAACCTGGTTTAAGAGCTTTACAAATACCACAAATACAAAGCTCCATAGAATTACTAGAGACAAGCGGCTACAAATATTAATAAACGCAATCAGGAATCTCATCTTCCATTGTGTACCTGTTACAATATAAGTCTAATAACAATACAATCCATTCTGAGAAGTTACCCTTTTAATAAATTATTAATAGCTGATGTAGAAGTTGACTGGAGAACATGGAGCATGATGTTAACATGATTAGGGTAAGTTACGTTGCTTGAGAAATATTTTGTTTATATAAAGGTCACAAACACTGAATAATGTTGGAACATTTGTTTCTGCAAGAAAATGTCCTTTGAAATAGTTAATTATGGGCAAGATTACAAGTGGAACGCTATTGTTAGCGCGAGAAGTGTAAATCTATATTACAAGTGGCAGACTCATAACATTTCCGCAAATTTGTTTGTGCAACTCATGGTAATTTACGCTCCCTATATTTTCGATGTGTATTGTTGAGCAGTAATATGAGCTCGTATTACAAGTTGAAAGTAAATGTGATTCTATTGGTTAATTTGAATTTGAACATGAAAATCAGCCAATAGGAATGCAAGGGTACCCCAATATTAAAGGGTTACCTCACATTAAAAATTCAGTGTGCGGGTGGTGACCGCATGAAGAGGACCTTCATGTTGAAGTTTTGAAGACGCATGAAGAATACCGCCCCCATCTCCTCCAGGATGAAAATAAGAAGATGGACTGCAGCCGAGATGAAGATTCAGTGCCGCCGCCATCATCTTTGGTGAGTAACATCTTGTGGATTAGGTTAAGTTTTTTTTGGGGGGGTGTTTTTTTGGGGGTGTTTTTGTTTTGTTATTTGTAGTTTAGTTTTAGAATTTTTTTTAGTATGTGTTTTTTTATTTTAATGCAAGGGTTTGTTTTTTTTTGTAATTTTTTTATTTTTTTTTAAGTAACCTTAGGCTTTTTTTTTAAAGTTTTCTTTGGTAACAGTAGGTTGTTTTTTTTAAAACAGTAATGGTAGGTTTTATATTTTAGTAATGGTAGATTTTTTTAACAGTAATGGTAGTTTTTATTTTTTTTTAAAAGGTAAAATTAGATTTATTTTACTTTCATAGGTAACTGTTTATTTTTTTAAAGGTATTTAGTTTTTTTGGTAAAGGTAGGGTTAATCTATTTTTGGCTAACATAGGGGGTGTTAGGTTAGGTGGTTTGGATGTTAGTGTGTTACTTTGCATTAGGGGCTAGTGTTTTCGGGGTTAATAGTGTAGTGGGTTACTTTGTGTGGGGGGATGTGGTTTAGGGGTTAATTGTGTAGTGGGGACTTTGCAATGGGCTATGTGGCAGTTTAAGGGTTATTAGAGAAGGGGCTTAAGGCGATTCAGGTTAGCACGCAAGTAGGGTGTTGGGGTTTTTTTCCAACTTTTTTTCACTCTATTGACTTCTATGGAAGAAAAGGTTATTGTGCATGCATTAGTTTAAGTACAGAGTTTTGGTGTTGTCGGGTTAGCACTGGAGTGATAACTTTTTATTTACAACTCGTAATACCAGTGCGACCCGTGGAGCGCAAGAGGTTTACTGCTAGCGCAGTTACCACTCTAGCGAAGGCGCTAATTAGCGCTTCACTTGTAATCAAGCCCTATATAAATATAAAAGGTATCAGAAAGATAGAATCAAGTAGAGTAATTGGTATAATTGGGATAAAATAAAAGCAACAGTGGTAACACTCACACTTCAAAATGGCACTATAAGGTAATGCTATGATCACAGGCTGCTCTAACTATTTATAGCTAAGGAATTGGTCTGGCAAATAACTCAGGGATTGTACCAAAAAGTAGCAAAAAAGCAAAAATCAGTTTAAAACCATTTCTGAATACATTTCTTAACTGAATTGTAAAGTGAACATTGCAGAGGTCTGTTTCATTATCATTATATATTTTAGCTTGGAATTAAATTATAATTTATAAAATTTCCCGTGCTTAGATTAATAACAATTAGAGATGTGCATGGGAAATAATAGAGCTAGATTAAAAGTGCGCGCTAACCTAACACCACATTAGACCTACAGCTTGAAACCTGAAGAGTGTTATGTATATTTTACATTACAATGTTCTTCACAAAGAAAAATACAATCTTTTTTTATTTTAAAATATATATTTGTGATAATGTTAAAGGGACATGAAAGACAATTTTTTTCTTTAATGATTCAGATAGAGCATAACATTGTTAAACAACTTTCTAATTTACTTCTATTGTCTAATTTGCTTAGTTCTCTATGTATCTTTTGGGAAAAAAAGGACACCTAGGTAGGCTCAGGAGCTGGGAACTAGCTGCTGATTGGTGGCTGCCCATATTTGTTTATTGTCATTGGCTTACTGACGTGTTCAGCTAGCTCCCAGTAGTGCACTGCAGCTCCATTAAGTAAAGGATACCAAGAAAATGAAGCAACACTGATAATAGAAGTAACTGGAAATGTTGTTTAAAAATGTATGCTCTATCTGAATCATGAAAGAGGAAAAATTGGGTTTCATGTCCCTTTAATGTAAAATATATATCTATACCTATACATCTATATGAATATATATACACAGCTGTAGGTATATATAGACTTATAGACATATATATTTAAAATAAAAATAACATTCTGTATGTGAAGAACATTGGGATGTGAAATATTAATAACTTATGTCGTGTACAGGGCTGCAGGTTTAATATGGTGTCAGGTAAGCATGAATGATAAGTTTTAGTTTTTGTTTTTTAAAAGCATTCTCTATTGAAGTCTTTGGGGAGAATAAGTTAACGCCGTCTTGATAGTCAAAGTCCTTTAGTCAGTGTGTGTCATTTTTTTATGTTTGACTCCTGTCTTACAGCTAGATTATGGGTTATGCGTTCGTCTTTTAACGCTGAAAATATGGTCATTTTAGCGTTAAAACAGCAACACAGCCATTACTAGTCTTGTCGGTATAGGTGTACCGCAAGCCTTTAAGCCTGTAACGCAGCATCAGTACCGCACTTGTAAAAAATACGTTTTTTAATGGGATTCCCATAACACTGGTATTACGAGTTTTGCATTCTGGCTAAAATAACAGCGTTACAGCCTAAAACGACAAGATCCGTACCGCCATCTGAAAGCAGTAGTTATGAGTTTTACGCTACAAAACTGTTACATAAAACTCATAACTAAACTGCTAGAAAGTACACTAAACACCCATTAACTACCTATTAACCCCTAAACCGAGGCCCTCCCGCATCGCAAACACTAAATAAAACTTATTAACCCCTAATTTGCCGCTCCCGACATCACCGCCACTAAAATAATTATTAACCCCTATTCCGCCGCTCCCTGACATCTTCAGCACTATAATAAAATTATTAACCCCTAAACTGCCTCCCTCCCGCATCACAAATACTATTCAAATATTATTAACCACTAATCTGCCATCCGCCCACATCGCCCCCACTATACTAAAGTTATTAAGCCCTACACCGCCGCCACTATAATAAACCTATTAACCCCTAAACCGCAAGACCCCCACAACGAAATATACTAAAGTAAACTATTAACCCCTAAATCAAAAGTCCCCCACATCGCAATAAACTAAATTAAACTAGTAACCCCTAAACCTAATGCCCCCCTAACTTTAGATTAAAATTACAATATCCCTATCTTAAATTAAATTAAAACTTACCTGTCAAATTAAAAAAAATAAGTTTAAACTAACATTAAACTAATATAATTATTAAACTAAAATTAAACTAACTACCAATTAAATTAAACTAAACTACACATTAAAAAAATCCTAACACTACTCTAAAAATTGCAAAGTATCTAATTACAAAAAATTAAAAGACTAAATTACAAAAAATAACAAATACTAAAGTACAAAAAATAACAAACGAAATTATCAATAATAAAAAAGAATTACACCTAATCTAATAGCCCTATAATAAAAATTAAAAAGCCCACCCAAAATAAAAAAAACCCTAGCCTACAATAAACTACCAATAGACCATAAAAGGGCCTTTTGTAGAACATTGCCCTAATTTAAATAGCTATTTTACCTGTAAAAAAATGCAAAGACCCCCCAACAGTAAAACCCACCACCCAACCAACCCCCCAAAATAAAAAACCTAACTCTAACAAAAACCTAAGCTACCCATTGGCCTGAAAAGGGCATTTGGATGGGCATTGCCCTTAAAAAGGCATTTAGCTCTTTTACATGCCCAAACCCTAAACTAAAAAATAACCCACCTAAAAAAACCTTAAAAAAAACTATCACTAACCCCCGAAGATCCACTTACAGCTTTTGAAGTCCCGCTTGAACGATCTTCATCCAGGCGGTTTCTTCAATCTTCATCCCGGTGGCGGAGTCCTGATCTGAGCGGCGAGAAGTCTTCATCCCGGCAACGCGGAGCGGGTCCATCCTGAAGACATCCGGCGTAGAGCATCCTCTTCATACGGCCCGCCAAGCACTTGGGTCTTAGTGCTACCTGCTGCACAAATGGTAGTTTGGCCACTATATTCATACAGAAAACTTTAAAAGCTATGATTAAAAGTGCTTAATTGGGACATATATTTATTTGTCTCCATGTTGCATAGTGCAATAATATCCTATTGTCTGGCATCTCTACAATAAAAAAAATACTATTGTTTGTTCTCATTTCCAATTGATGTTTACTGACTGTGGTCATTTTGTGAGTTAATGAAATGTGTGATGTACATGACTTTGTTTTTCCCATTACATAAATAGCATTGTCTGAAATAGTTTATCATTTCATTAAATATGTGTACATGTATTTCTTATTTTGGTTTTGATTTACCATAAATCTTGATTCCAAAAAAACAGATGTAATGTGAGATGAGACTGCTAATAAATATGTTAACCTAAAATAACTGTCCCACGGCTTCAAGGATTTTGTAGCTCTAAAATTGAAAGATCTGAAAAGCAATCATCTTTGGTAAAAATGATAATTTTTAATGCTTCCATTACTCAGTATATTTTAGGAGCAAACCATTTGCATTGCATATGTTACAATGCAGCTGAAATATATTCAAACATTCTACTGGTGTACAACAGTGTTTCTAAACTCCAGTTCTCAGAACTAGAACACAGGTGAAATAATCAGCTGATGGGTGAGAACAAGTCAGTAACCATGGTTACTGATCAGCTGATTATTTCACCCGTGCTCTAGTTCATATACTATGAAAATCTGGCCTATTAGGTTTACTTGAGGACTGGAGTAGAGAAACACCGGTGTAAAATACTTATTTGCTGCAGGTGTATGTGCTCCCTTATTCCATTTTACAACCTCATAAAAATGTTGCCAGGTGTTAACTGTAACTCTATTCCTATTTTAACTTTGAAATGCTCAGCAACTTTTTTTAAGATTAATATCTCAGCGTTTGTTGCTTAGCAACTTATTTCTGTTATTAACATGTATAGTTCTATTGTCCCATTACATGATATCTCTACAGCAAACAAGAACCACTTGTTGCAAAGGGACAAGGCAATAGTTATAACTATGACATGCTTGTAAAATAGGTTTTGGAAATCTAGTTATAAACTATTTTCATGTCTGTTATATTAGAGTATAGTGATGTTGCGAACATAAAAATTTGGGTTCGCGAACGGCGAACGCGAACTTCCGCAAAAGTTCACGAACGGGCGAACCAGGCGAACCTTTATAGACTTCAATAGGCAGGCAAATTTTAAAACCCAAAAGGACTCTTTATGGCCACAATAGTGATGGAAAAGTTGTTTCAAGGGGACTAACATCTGGACTGTGGCATGCCGGAGGGGGATCCATGGCAAAACTCCCATGTAAAATTACATAGTTGATGCAGAGTCTGGTTTTAATCCATAAAGGGCATAAATCACCTAACATTCCTAAATTGTTTGGAATAACGTGCTTTAAAACATCAGGTATGATGTTGTATCGATCAGGTAGTGTAAGGGTTACGCCCGCTTCACAGTGACAGACCAAACTCCCCGTTTAACGCACAGCAAACAACCGCAACAACCGTAAACTCCCCATTTGCACAAGGTTGGATACCAAGCTAGCCATGTCCCGTTGCTTGTCCTCACTGATGTCATTGAAGGTCTCTTCCTCCACCCAGCCACGTACAACACCAAGGGTCCCCGAAAGGTGACAACAAGCCCCCTGGGACGCCTGCTGTGTTTGGTCTTCCACCTCCTCAAAGCCACCTTCCTCCTCTGACTCCTCTTCTTCAGACTCCTCTCTCTGCGTTTCCTCTCTCTGCATTATTATAAGGTGTGTTAAGTAGTACTATTCCTATCAGTTTAATCCCTGTTATGTCCCCTATCAGGGGACGTGTATATGGCATCGATTTTAGGAACCGGGAGATGGAAAAAGATGCTTGGTCGGTCCTCCTACTTCAAATTTGGGGCACTGCACGTGCAATCTAATGTGCCACCAGATAGGAGTGGTGTGTTAAGTAGTACTATTCTTATCAGTTTAATCCCTGTTATGTCCCCTATCTCTTCCAACTGATGTGTAAATAACTCCTCTGACAGATCAAGTGAAGAGGCTGTGGTGCTAGTGTTGGTGGTGGCGGCAGGCGGGCGAGTGGTAACTTGAGAGGTGCCCGAATCTAAGCTGGAGGAGGATGGTGCGTCAAGGTTCCGAGCGGAAGCTGTAGAAGATTGGGTGTCCTGTGTTAGCCAG
Organism: Bombina bombina; assembly: GCF_027579735.1. Lineage (NCBI taxonomy): Eukaryota > Metazoa > Chordata > Amphibia > Anura > Bombinatoridae > Bombina > Bombina bombina. The sequence continues at coordinate 102,816,980 of NC_069500.1, read as the reverse complement.
TCAACTATGTCCTCAGAACTGTTCGAGTTCAGGGTACGTGGCCTCTGAACACTGGGCATTATTCTAGGGCCAACGGGAATCACAGCACCATGAACACGACGGCCCCTGCGGGGTGGCCTGCCTGTCATTTTTTTTTTCGATTAGTGGTACTATGCGTGCAAGCTACTGTGACAACAGATATGAGTGGCACTGTGCACTGGCAGAAGTTGGCAGAGTAGACGCTGTAGGCCTGACACACACGCTTGCAGACAACTAACTGCTATTCAATCTATTACAGTCAAAATTTTATTTATTTTTTTAAATGTACACTACTGTTACACCAGATATGAGTTGCACTGGGGTGACACTGTGCCCTGGCAGGCACTGAAACGCACACGTGTGAAGGAAAATGACTGCTATTATTTAACACAGTCAAAAAAGTTTTTTTTTTTTAAATCTACACTACTGTTACACCAGATATGAGTTGCACTGGGGTGACACTGTGCCCTGGGAGGCAGGCACTGAAACGCACACGTGTGAAGGAAACTGACTGCTATTATTTAACACAGTCAAAAAAGTGTTGTTTTTTTTAAATGTACACTACTGTTACACCAGATATGAGTTGCACTGGGGTGACACTGTGCACTGACAGGCAGGCACTGAAACACACACGTGTGAAGGAAACTGACTGCTACAATTTAACACAGTCAAAAAAGTGTTGTTTTTTTTAAATCTACACTAATGTTACACCAGATATGAGTTGCACTGGGGTGACACTGTGCCCTGGCAGGCAGGCACTGAAATGCACACGTGTGAAGGAAACTGACTGCTATTATTTAACAGTCAAAAAAGTGTTTTTTTTTTTAAAATGTACACTACTGTTACACCAGATATGAGTTGCACTGGGGTGACACTGTGCCCTGGCAGGCAGGCAACGAAACGCACACGTGTGAAGGAAACTGACTGCTGTTATTTAACACAGTCAAAAAAGTGTTTTTTTTTTTAAATCTACACTACTGTTACACCAGATATGAGTTGCACTGGGGTGACACTGTGCCCTGGCAGGCAGGCACTGAAATGCACACGTGTGAAGGAAACTGACTGCTATTATTTAACAGTCAAAAAAGTGTTTTTTTTTTTTAAATGTACACTACTGTTACACCAGATATGAGTTGCACTGGGGTGACACTGTGCCCTGGCAGGCAGGCACTGAAACGCACACGTGTGAAGGAAACTGACTGCTATTATTTAACACAGTCAAAAAAAGTGTTTTTTTTTTTTTTTTAAATCTACACTACTGTTACACCAGATATGAGTTGCACTGGGGTGACACTGTGCCCTGGCAGGCAGGCACTGAAACGCACACGTGTGAAGGAAACTGACTGCTATTATTTAACACAGTCAAAAAAGTGTGTTTTTTTTTTAAATCTACACTACTGTTACACCAGATATGAGTTGCACTGGGGTGACACTGTGCCCTGGCAGGCAGGCACTGAAACGCACACGTGTGAAGGAAACTGACTGCTATTATTTAACACAGTCAAAAAAGTGTTGTTTTTTTAAATGTACACTACTGTTACACCAGATATGAGTTGCACTGGGGTGACACTGTGCCCTGGCAGGCAGGCACTGAAACGCACACGTGTGAAGGAAACTGACTGCTATTATTTAACACAGTCAAAAAAGTGTTTGTTTTTTTTAAATGTACACTACTGTTACACCAGATATGAGTTGCACTGGGGTGACACTGTGCCCTGGGAGGCAGGCACTGAAACGCACACGTGTGAAGGAAACTGACTGCTATTATTTAACACAGTCAAAAAAGTGTTGTTTTTTTTAAATGTACACTACTGTTACACCAGATATGAGTTGCACTGGGGTGACACTGTGCACTGACAGGCAGGCACTGAAACACACACGTGTGAAGGAAACTGACTGCTACAATTTAACACAGTCAAAAAAGTGTTGTTTTTTTTAAATCTACACTAATGTTACACCAGATATGAGTTGCACTGGGGTGACACTGTGCCCTGGCAGGCAGGCACTGAAACGCACACGTGTGAAGGAAACTGACTGCTATTATTTAACACAATCAAAAAGTGTTGTTTTTTTTAAATCTACACTACTGTTACACCAGATATGAGTTGCACTGGGGTGACACTGTGCCCTGGCAGGCAGGCACTGAAACGCACACGTGTGGAGGAAACTGACTGCTATTATTTAACACAGTCAAAAAAGTGGTTTTTTTTTTTAAATGTACACTACTGTTACACCAGATATGAGTTGCACTGGGGTGACACTGTGCCCTGGCAGGCAGGCACTGAAACGCACACGTGTGAAGGAAACTGACTGCTATTATTTAACACAGTCAAAAAAGTGTTGTTTTTTTTAAATCTACACTACTGTTACACCAGATATGAGTTGCACTGGGGTGACACTGTGCCCTGGCAGGCAGGCACTGAAATGCACACGTGTGAAGGAAACTGACTGCTATTATTTAACAGTCAAAAAAGTGTTTTTTTTTTAAAAATGTACACTACTGTTACACCAGATATGAGTTGCACTGGGGTGACACTGTGCCCTGGCAGGCAGGCAACGAAACGCACACGTGTGAAGGAAACTGACTGCTGTTATTTAACACAGTCAAAAAAGTGTTTTTTTTTTTAAATCTACACTACTGTTACACCAGATATGAGTTGCACTGGGGTGACACTGTGCCCTGGCAGGCAGGCACTGAAATGCACACGTGTGAAGGAAACTGACTGCTATTATTTAACAGTCAAAAAAGTGGTTTTTTTTTTTTAAATGTACACTACTGTTACACCAGATATGAGTTGCACTGGGGTGACACTGTGCCCTGGCAGGCAGGCACTGAAACGCACACGTGTGAAGGAAACTGACTGCTATTATTTAACACAGTCAAAAAAGTGTTGTTTTTTTTAAATCTACACTACTGTTACACCAGATATGAGTTGCACTGGGGTGACACTGTGCCATGGCAGGCAGGCACTGAAATGCACACGTGTGAAGGAAACTGACTGCTATTATTTAACAGTCAAAAAAGTGTTTTTTTTTTTAAAATGTACACTACTGTTACACCAGATATGAGTTGCACTGGGGTGACACTGTGCCCTGGCAGGCAGGCAACGAAACGCACACGTGTGAAGGAAACTGACTGCTGTTATTTAACACAGTCAAAAAAGTGTTTTTTTTTTTTAAATCTACACTACTGTTACACCAGATATGAGTTGCACTGGGGTGACACTGTGCCCTGGCAGGCAGGCACTGAAATGCACACGTGTGAAGGAAACTGACTGCTATTATTTAACAGTCAAAAAAGTGTTTTTTTTTTTTAAATGTACACTACTGTTACACCAGATATGAGTTGCACTGGGGTGACACTGTGCCCTGGCAGGCAGGCACTGAAACGCACACGTGTGAAGGAAACTGACTGCTATTATTTAACACAGTCAAAAAAAGTGTTTTTTTTTTTTTTTAAATCTACACTACTGTTACACCAGATATGAGTTGCACTGGGGTGACACTGTGCCCTGGCAGGCAGGCACTGAAACGCACACGTGTGAAGGAAACTGACTGCTATTATTTAACACAGTCAAAAAAGTGTGTTTTTTTTTTTAAATCTACACTACTGTTACACCAGATATGAGTTGCACTGGGGTGACACTGTGCCCTGGCAGGCAGGCACTGAAACGCACACGTGTGAAGGAAACTGACTGCTATTATTTAACACAGTCAAAAAAGTGTTGTTTTTTTAAATGTACACTACTGTTACACCAGATATGAGTTGCACTGGGGTGACACTGTGCCCTGGCAGGCAGGCACTGAAACGCACACGTGTGAAGGAAACTGACTGCTATTATTTAACACAGTCAAAAAAGTGTTTGTTTTTTTTAAATGTACACTACTGTTACACCAGATATGAGTTGCACTGGGGTGACACTGTGCCCTGGCAGGCAGGCACTGAAACACACACGTGTGAAGGAAACTGACTGCTATTATTTAACACAGTCAAAAAAGTGTTTTTTTTTTTAAATGTACACTACTGTTAAACCAGATATGAGTTGCACTGGAGTGACACTGTTCCCTGGCAGGCAGGCACCGAAACGCACACGTGTGAAGGAAACTGACTGCTATTATTTAACACAGTCAAAAAAGTGTTGTTTTTTTTCAATCTACACTACTGTTACACCAGATATGAGTGGTGGCACTGGGCAAGTGGGTACAGTATACGCTGTGAGCCTGACAGACACGCTGGCAGGCAGGCAACTGCAATTAGATTACACAGGAAAAAAAAAAAGCAGACTGATGTTCTAGCCCTAAAATGGGCTTTTTGGGGTGCTGTCCTTACAGCAGAGATCAGATGAGTCCTTCAGGACTGTAGTGGACACTGAATACACTAGCCTAGCTATCGATTTCCCTATTAAATCAGCAGCAGCTACACTGCTCCTCCTCTCACTAAGAAAGCAGCTTCCAAATGAATCTAAAATGGATGCTGTCCAGGAGGTAGGAGGGTCTGGGAGGGAGGGTCTGCTGCTGATTGGCTGGAGTGTGTCTGCTGACTGTGAGGTACAGGGTCAAAGTATTACTCAATGATGACGAATAGGGGACGGATCAAACATCGCATATGTTCGCCCGCCGGCGAACTATTCACGACATCACTATTTAGAGTAAAGTCGCCTTACTAACAAGAACAAGAACTGTCTCTAAAACCTTACAGATGACTAGGGCTTGACCATGTGCATTCTGGGGCATTTTAGAGGAATGTTTTGTTTCTTTAATTTCTCTGGAACTTGTTCATAGTTTTCTTAAAATGATCTGTTTAATAAAGTTTTTTTTTTCTTTTTCATGGTTTTGAAGACCTTTTGTGATTGCTGCTTAAACTTGTTCTATGTGTTGAATAGTGATGTCGCGAACCTAAAAATATAGGTTCGCGAACGGCAGACTCGAACTTCCGCAAATGTTCGCGAACCGGCGAACCGGGCGAACCGCCATTGACTTCAATAGGCAGACGAACTTTAAAACCCACAAGGACTCTTTCTGGCCACAATAGTGATGGAAAAGTTGTTTCAAGGGGACTAACACCTGGACTGTGGCATGCCGGAGGGGGATCCATGGCAAAACTCCCACGGAAAATTACATAATTGATGCAGAGTCTGGTTTTAACCCATAAAGGGCCTAAATCACCTAACATTCCTAAATAGTTTGGAATAACGTGCTTTAAAACATCAGGTATGATGTTGTATCGATCAGGTAGTGTAAGGGTTACGCCCGCTTCACAGTGACAGACCAAACTCCCTGTGTAACTTACCGCAAACAACCCCAAACAGTCCATTTGCACAACCACGAGATAGATAGATTTGATAGATAGATACATTGAAGGCAACTTCAATTAGATTACACTGATGTTTCACAGTAAAAAAATATTTTTTTAAAATATTTACACTACTGTTATAACAAATATAATTGGTGGCACTAGTTGGCAAGTGGGCCTGGCACACACTCTGGGAGGAAGGCAACTGCAATTAGATTACACTAGATGACTGATGTTTCTCAGTCAAAAAAGTTTTTATTTTAAATATTTACAATACTGTTATAACAAATATGATTGGTGGCACTAGTTGGCAAGTGGGCCTGGCACACACGCTGGCAGGCAGGCAACTGCAATTAGATTACACTAGATGACTGATGTTTCTCAGTCAAAAAAGTTTTTATTTTAAATATTTACAATACTGTTATAACAAATATGATTGGTGGCACTAGTTGGCAAGTGGGCCTGGTACACACGCTGGCAGGCAGGCAACTGCAATTCAATTGCACTAGCAGACTGATGATTCACAGTAAAAAAAGTTTTTATTTAAAATATTTACACTACTGTTATAACAAATATGATTCGTGGCACTAGTTGGAAAGTGGGCCTGGCACACACGCTGGCAGACAGGCAACTGCAATTAAATAACAATAGAAGACTGATGTAAAAGTTTTTTTTAAAAAAAAGTTACACTAATGTTACAACAGATAGGAGTGATGGCACTCAGGATAGAAGTAGGCACAGTATGTGCTGGCAGCCTGACACACAGGCTGGCACTAGTGGCAGGCTGTCCTGGCAACTAAAATTAAATAACACTAGAAGACTGATGTAAAAAACATAATTTATGCTTACCTGATAAATTCCTTTCTTCTGTAGTGTGATCAGTCCACGGGTCATCATTACTTCTGGGATATTACTCCTCCCCAACAGGAAGTGCAAGAGGATTCACCCAGCAGAGCTGCATATAGCTCCTCCCCTCTACGTCACTCCCAGTCATTCGACCAAGGACCAACGAGAAAGGAAAAGCCAAGGGTGAAGTGGTGACTGGAGTATAAATTAAAAAATATTTACCTGCCTTAAAAACAGGGCGGGCCGTGGACTGATCACACTACAGAAGAAAGGAATTTATCAGGTAAGCATAAATTATGTTTTCTTCTGTTAAGTGTGATCAGTCCACGGGTCATCATTACTTCTGGGATACCAATACCAAAGCAAAAGTACACGGATGACGGGAGGGATAGGCAGGCTCTTTATACAGAAGGAACCACTGCCTGAAGAACCTTTCTCCCAAAAATAGCCTCCGATGAAGCAAAAGTGTCAAATTTGGAAAATTTGGAAAAAGTATGAAGCGAAGACCAAGTTGCAGCCTTGCAAATCTGTTCAACAGAGGCCTCATTCTTGAAGGCCCAAGTGGAAGCCACAGCTCTAGTAGAATGAGCTGTAATTCTTTCAGGAGGCTGCTGTCCAGCAGTCTCATAAGCTAAACGAATTATGCTACGAAGCCAAAAAGAAAGAGAGGTAGCGGAAGCTTTTTGACCTCTCCTCTGCCCAGAGTAAATGACAAACAGAGAAGACGTTTGTCGAAATTCCTTAGTTGCCTGTAAGTAAAATTTTAGAGCACGGACTACATCCAGGTTGTGCAGTAGACGTTCCTTCTTTGAAGAAGGATTTGGGCATAAAGAAGGAACAACAATCTCTTGATTGATATTCCTGTTAGTAACTACCTTAGGTAAGAACCCAGGTTTAGTACGCAGGACTACCTTATCCGAATGAAAAATCAAATAAGGAGAATCACAATGTAAGGCTGATAATTCAGAGACTCTTCGAGCCGAGGAAATAGCCATTAAAAATAGAACTTTCCAAGATAACAACTTTATATCAATGGAATGAAGGGGTTCAAACGGAACGCCCTGTAAAACATTAAGAACAAGGTTTAAACTCCATGGTGGAGCAACAGTTTTAAACACAGGCTTAATCCTGGCCAAAGCCTGACAAAAAGCCTGGACGTCAGGAACTTCTGACAGACGTTTGTGTAACAGAATGGACAGAGCTGAGATCTGTCCCTTTAATGAACTAGCAGATAAACCCTTTTCTAAACCTTCTTGTAGAAAAGACAATATCCTAGGAATCCTAACCTTACTCCAAGAGTAACCTTTGGATTCACACCAATATAGGTATTTACGCCATATCTTATGGTAAATCTTTCTGGTAACAGGTTTCCTAGCCTGTATTAAGGTATCAATAACTGACTCAGAAAACCCACGTCTTGATAAAATCAAGCGTTCAATTTCCAAGCAGTCAGCTTCAGAGAAGTTAGATTTTGATGTTTGAAGGGACCCTGTATCAGAAGGTCCTGTTTCAGAGGTAGAGACCAAGGTGGACAGGATGACAAGTCCACCAGGTCTGCATACCAAGTCCTGCGTGGCCACGCAGGTGCTATTAGAATCACTGATGCTCTCTCTTGTTTGATTCTGGCAATCAATCGAGGAAGTAACGGGAAGGGTGGAAACACGTAAGCCATCCTGAAGTCCCAAGGTGCTGTCAGAGCATCTATCAGGACTGCTCCTGGATCCCTGGATCTGGACCCGTAACGAGGAAGCTTGGCGTTCTGTCGAGACGCCATGAGATCTATCTCTGGTTTGCCCCAACGTCGAAGTATTTGGGCAAAGACCTCCGGATGAAGTTCCCACTCCCCCGGATGAAAAGTCTGACGACTTAAGAAATCCGCCTCCCAGTTCTCCACTCCCGGGATGTGGATTGCTGACAGGTGGCAAGAGTGAGACTCTGCCCAGCGAATTATCTTTGATACTTCCATCATAGCTAGGGAGCTTCTTGTCCCTCCCTGATGGTTGATGTAAGCTACAGTCGTGATGTTGTCCGACTGAAACCTGATGAACCCCCGAGTTGTCAACTGGGGCCAAGCCAGGAGGGCATTGAGAACTGCTCTCAATTCCAGAATGTTTATTGGCAGTAGACTCTCCTCCTGACTCCATTGTCCCTGAGCCTTCAGAGAATTCCAGACGGCACCCCAACCTAGAAGGCTGGCGTCTGTTGTTACAATTGTCCAGTCTGGTCTGCTGAATGGCATCCCCCTGGACAGATGTGGCCGAGAAAGCCACCATAGAAGAGAATTTCTGGTCTCTTGATCCAGATTCAGAGAAGGGGATAAGTCTGAGTAATCCCCATTCCACTGACTTAGCATGCACAGTTGCAGTGGTCTGAGGTGTAAGCGTGCAAAGGGTACTATGTCCATTGCCGCTACCATTAAGCCGATTACCTCCATGCATTGAGCCACTGACGGGTGTTGAATGGAATGAAGGGTGCGGCAAGCACTTTGAAGTCTTGTTAGCCTGTCCTCTGTCAGGTAAATCTTCATTTCTACAGAATCTATAAGAGTCCCCAGGAAGGGAACTCTTGTGAGTGGAACGAGTGAACTTTTCTTTTCGTTCACCTTCCATCCATGTGACCTTAGAAATGCCAGCACTAACTCTGTATGAGACTTGGCAGTTTGAAAGCTTGAAGCTTGTATCAGAATGTCGTCTAGGTATGGAGCTACCGAGATTCCCCGCGGTCTTAGTACCGCCAGAAGAGCACCCAGAACCTTTGTGAAGATTCTTGGAGCTGTAGCCAATCCGAATGGAAGAGCCACAAACTGGTAATGCCTGTCTAGGAAGGCAAACCTTAGGTACCGATAATGATCTTTGTGAATCGGTATGTGAAGGTAAGCATCTTTTAAATCTACAGTGGTCATGTACTGACCCTCTTGGATCATAGGTAAAATTGTCCGAATAGTCTCCATCTTGAACGATGGAACTCTTAGGAATTTGTTTAGGATCTTTAAGTCCAGGATTGGTCTGAAAGTTCCCTCTTTTTTGGGAACCACAAACAGATTTGAGTAAAACCCCTGTCCCTGTTCCGATCGTGGAACTGGATGGATTACTCCCATTAACAAGAGCTCTTGTACGCAGCGTAGAAACGCCTCTTTCTTTGTCTGGATTGTTGACAATCTTGACAGATGAAATCTCTCTCTTGGAGGAGAGTATTTGAAGTCCAGAAGGTATCCCTGAGATATTATCTCTAGCGCCCAGGGATCCTGAACATCTCTTGCCCAAGCCTGGGCGAAGAGAGAAAGTCTGCCCCCCACTAGATCCGATCCCGGATCGGGGGCCCTCAATTCATGCTGTTTTAGGGGCAGCAGCAGGTTTCCTAGTCTGCTTGCCCTTGTTCCAGGACTGGTTAGGTTTCCAGCCTTGTCTGTAGCGAGCAACAGCTCCTTCCTGTTTTGGTGCAGAGGAAGTTGATGCTGCTCCTGCTTTGAAATTACGAAAGGAACGAAAATTAGACTGTCTAGTCTTGGCTTTGGCTTTGTCCTGAGGCAGGGCATGGCCTTTACCTCCTGTAATGTCAGCGATAATCTCTTTCAACCCGGGCCCGAATAAGGTCTGCCCTTTGAAAGGTATATTAAGCAATTTAGACTTAGAAGTAACATCAGCTGACCAGGATTTTAGCCACAGCGCCCTGCGTGCCTGAATGGCGAATCCTGAATTCTTCGCCGTAAGTTTAGTAAGATGTACTACGGCCTCCGAAATGAATGAATTAGCTAGTTTAAGGACTCTAAGCCTGTCCGTAATGTCGTCCAGAGTAGCTGAACCAATGTTCTCTTCCAGAGACTCAATCCAGAATGCCGCTGCAGCCGTGATCGGCGCAATGCATGCAAGGGGTTGCAATATAAAACCTTGTTGAACAAACATTTTCTTAAGGTAACCCTCTAATTTTTTATCCATTGGATCTGAAAAAGCACAGCTATCCTCCACCGGGATAGTGGTACGCTTAGCTAAGGTAGAAACTGCTCCCTCCACCTTAGGGACCATTTGCCATAAGTCCCTTGTGGTGGCGTCTATTGGAAACATTTTTCTAAATATCGGAGGGGGTGAGAACGGCACACCGGGTCTATCCCACTCCTTAGTAACAATTTCAGTAAGTCTCTTAGGTATAGGAAAAACCTCAGTACTCGTCGGTACCCGCAAAATATTTATCCAACCTACACATTTTCTCTGGTATTGCAACTGTGTTACAATCATTCAGAGCCGCTAACACCTCCCCTAGTAATACACGGAGGTTTTCCAGTTTAAATTTAAAATTTGAAATATCTGAATCCAGTCTGTTTGGATCAGAACCGTCACCCACAGAATGAAGCTCTCCGTCCTCATGTTCTGCCACCTGTGACGCAGTGTCTGACATGGCCCTAATATTATCAGCGCACTCTGTTCTCACCCCAGAGTGATCACGCTTACCTCTTAGCTCTGGTAATTTAGCCAAAACCTCAGTCATAACAGTAGCCATATCCTGTAATGTGATTTGTAATGGCCGCCCAGATGTACTCGGCGCTACAATATCACGCACCTCCCTCTGAGCGGGAGATGTAGGTACTGACACGTGAGGCGAGTTAGTCGGCATAACTCTCCCCTCGTTGTTTGGTGAAATTTGTTCAATTTGTACAGATTGACTTTTATTTAAAGTAGCATCAATACAGTTAGTACATAAATTTCTATTGGGCTCCACTTTGGCATTGCAACAAATGACACAGGTATCATCCTCTGAATCAGACATGTTTAACACACTAGCAAATAAACTTGTAACTTGGAAATACAATTCAATTAGAATAATATTAAAACGTACTGTGCCTTTAAGAAGCACAGAAGATCTATGACAGTTGAAAATTAATAAATTGAAACAGTTATAGCCTCAATCCTTGTAAATAACACAACTTTAGCAAAGGTTTAATCCCATTAGCAAAGATAACAAATTCTGAAAGCAGGAAACAAATTACAGAATAAACGTTTTTTATCTCAGTCAAACTATAATTCTCACAGCTCTGCTGAGAGAAATTACCTCCCTCAAAATAAGTTTTGAAGACCCCTGAGCTCTGTAGAGATGAACCGGATCATGCAGGGAATACAATGAGTTGCTGACTGAAATATTTGATGTGTAGTAAAAGCGCCAAAAAACGGCCCCTCCCCCTCACACACAGCAGTGAGGGAGAACAGAAACTGTCAGAAAACAGATTAAGCAACTGCCAAGTGGAAAAATAGTGCCCAAACATTTATTCACTCAGTACCTCAGTAAATGAAAACGATTTTACATTCCAGCAAAAACGTTAAACATAATCTCTAGTTATTAAACAGCTTTATGTATTTCTTACAGTGTAATTCTAGTGAAGTACCATTCCCCAGAATACTGAAGTGTAAAGTATACATACATGACATTATATCGGTATGGCAGGATTTTCTCATCAATTCCATTGTCAGAAAATAAAAACTGCTACATACCTCTATGCAGATTCATCTGCCCGCTGTCCCCTGATCTGAAGTTTACCTCTCCTCAGATGGCCGAGAAACAGCAATATGATCTTAACTACTCCGGCTAAAATCATAACAAAAACTCTGGTAGATTCTTCTTCAAACTCTGCCAGAGAGATAATAACACACTCCGGTGCTATTTTAAAATAACAAACTTTTGATTGAAGATATAAAACTAAGTATAATCACCATAGTCCTCTCACACATCCTATCTAGTCGTTGGGTGCAAGAGAATGACTGGGAGTGACGTAGAGGGGAGGAGCTATATGCAGCTCTGCTGGGTGAATCCTCTTGCACTTCCTGTTGGGGAGGAGTAATATCCCAGAAGTAATGATGACCCGTGGACTGATCACACTTAACAGAAGAAATTTTTTTTACAAAATGTAAACTAATGTTACACCAGATAGGAGTGGTGGACTGGCACTGAGGATGGAAGTAGGCACAGTATATGCTGGCAGCCTGACACACAGGCTGGCACTAATGGCAGCCAGGCTGGCCTGGCAACTAAAATTAAATAATACTAGAAGAGGACTGATGTAAAAAAATTTTTTTTTTTAAATTTACACTAATGTTACACCAGATATAAGTGGTGGAAAAAAGAGCTATTCATCACACTATATGATGTGGGCCTGACACACAGGCCTGATGGAAAATGAAATTAGATTACACTAGCAAAATGATTTAAAAGTTTTTTTTTTTTAAATTTACAATAATATTAAGCAGATATGAGTGGTGGCTGGCACAGCAATTAACCACAGTATATGCTGTGTAAGCCTGACACACAGGCCTGATAGAAAATGAAATTAGATTACACTAGCAAAATTATTTAAAAATGTTGTTGTTTAAATTTACACTAATGTTAAGCAGATATGAGTGGTGGCTTGCACAGAGCAATTAACCACAGTATATGCTGTGTGAGCCTGAGACACAGGCCTGATAGAAAATGAAATTAGATTACACTAGCAAAATGATTTAAAAGTTTTGTTGGTTAAATTTACACTAATGTTAAGCAGATATCAGTGGTGGCACTAATCACAGTATGTGCTGTGAGCCTCACACACAGGCTGAAAGCCGGGCAAATGCAAATAAAATTACAAATAAAAAAAATTAAAAAACGACTGAAGTTATAGCCCTAAAAAGGGCTTTTTGGGGTGCTGTCCTTACAGCAGAGATTAGATGAGTCCTTCAGGACTGTAGTGGACACTAAATACACTAGCCTAGCTATCTATTTCCCTATAATGTAAGCAGCAACACTAAAGCTCCTCTCACTAAGAAAGCAAGATCGTAATGAATCTAAAATGGCTGCTGCCAAGGAGCTGGGAGGGTCTGTGAGGGAGTGTCTGCTGCTGATTGGCTCAAATGTGTCAGAAGGCTGTGAGATACAGGGTCAAAGTTTCCTCAATGATGACACATAGGGGGCGGATCAAACATTGCATATGTTCGCCCGCAACGGCGAACGCGAACAAGCTATGTTCGCCGGGAACTGTTCTCCGGCGAACAGTTCGCGATATCACTAGTGTTGAAGTCAACAGTTAGGAGATAGAGGCAGCTTCAATTATTATAACAGAGAAAATATCACAACTTGCAGCTGTGACAAAGGGCAGTAACAAATATCTTTGAATTATGTAATTTTTCAAGTTAAAATGTCCCAAGTAGAGGCTCGTTTTACAAACATGTTCTGTTGAGTCAAGGCCATTGCTTAAAGGGACACTGAACACAAATGTTTTCTTTCGTGATTCAGATAGAGCATGAAATTTTAAGCAACTTTCTGATTTCTTCCTATTATCAAAATGTCTTCATTCTCTTGGTATCTTTATTTGAAATGCAAGAATGTAAGTTTAGATGGCGGCCTATTTTTGGTGAACAACCTAGGTTGTTCTAGCTGATTGGTGTATAAATTCATCCATCAAAAAAAGTGCTGTCCAGAGTACTGAACAAAAAAAACTTAGATGCCTTCTTTTTCAAACAAAGATATCAAGAGAACGGAGAAAATTTGATAATAGGAGTAAATTAGAAAGTTGCTTAAAATTGCATGCTCTGTCTGAATCACGAAAGAAAAAAAATTTGCTTTCAGTGTCCCTTTAAACTTATCAAGCTTATACGAGCAATGCTGTGAGTTGATATTGAATCAAAGAACAGACGGACGTTACACTGACTTACATAATCAATTTTTTTCTAATAAAAATACTTATTTGACTGACCTAACCATTAATCATTGATGCATTTAAACTATTCACTGAGTTATCTCAATCTACATTCTTCCAAGAACCATTTATATTGTATTCTTTACATATAAATCTATCTTTGGGTTTAATATCATATCAGTTCTTATAACCACAAGGTTACATATTGTTTTCTGAATAGATTGCTGGTAAAACAATAGTCTGAATCATCGGTTGTCCTTTTTCCCAGAAATCTTATTTCTATTATGTCTATTCCATTTAAAACAATACTTAGGCACTCAGACCAAATGCTGTTGTTATTTTTTTTTTTTTTTTAATTTAACATTTCCACATAGTTACAATCCCAGGAACTCTGTATTTAAATAGACATCTATTAATTTGCATCCATAAAAAACAATGTACTTGTATGTAAAAGCAATAACACATGCTTACATAGTAGATGGTTAGCACATATTTGTTGAGGGACAACACATACTTAAACAATAGATGAAGAAATCAAGGGAAACAAAAGAACAGATGTTCCCTGAGATCCTCTAGGAGGCGCTAAGGGTAATAAACAGTTAAATATATATATATAAAAAGATCTAAACAGTATAGGTATATGTAAAAAGCAGCACACAATGCAATAATACAATGAAATATCTCAATGACACAGTCACTGAGATATAATCTCCAAAATACAAAAGCTGAGATATTACCACTGGCACATATGTGCGGGCAAAGTGTCCAAAAATTATCAGCTTGATTCAAATTCCTTGAGGCAGGAACAGTATGTTTGATTGAAGAAATGATCCAGGAGGCAGCTCTCTAACAGCATACAATCATAAGCAATCTGTGATAAAGATACAATAGATAGAGGCGCCAATGGTGCAGATCAATGAGGAATCTTAGGAGCTACAAACAAGAGGTATACACAGGGTACTCACTTGTGACAAAGGCAATCAGTTATGCCGATAGACACAGGCTGGATTTCTACAGCAGTCCAGCTAGCTAGTCAGGGCCCCACAAACAGCTCCAGGATACAGGGGATCATCAGGTACAAAATTTATACCAAGAGGTATACAAACAGGATGGTAGGGTTAGGGATTCACACCCTAATAGTAGCGTAGCTCCAAGGTATACTGGACACTTAGAGTTGGTAAAATAAAAACAAATTTATTTAAAAATTGTAAAATACACAACTCATTATTGTGCCAAATAAAACCTTGGATAAGAGGAGAAACAATGCAACGCGTTTCTCAGTAAAACTGTTTCAATTAAACAGTAAAACTGTTTCATTGTTTTTTTTCATTCTCAATAACTCTATAAAAATATCACGCTAATCTCTATCATTGCAACTATTTTCTCAGGTACAAACGGATGATTTCAAGTATGAATCTATTTGTTATATATGTTTATCACATCATTTTTTTATATCGCCAATCATTTTTATGACTAGCTCTATCTATGTCACTCAACTTTACTGTCGCTTCTCTTGCTATCTCTCTGTCTTTAGCTCTATTGATGTTTTCAAATTTTAAATTTTTCTATCAACATACATATATCCTTCAGGCTCTCTATCTAACATTATCAATCTCTAAATTAATCCAACTGTATCTCTATATCTATTTTTCTTTCAAATCTTGTTCTATATCTACATATCTCACTCTACATTCCTCACTTCAATGATTAATATCTGTTAATGCATCACTTTTTAAATATTTTGTTAAAAATAATTCTTTCTTATTTTTTTGAAATTTTTATTATAATCTAGATGCATCGATTTATCCATGTATATCTATCGCACTTCATTGCTATATCTATAATTATTTATATACGATTCCTTAAACAACAATCTATTCATCACATTCACTCATCTCTCTATTAATATTATTAAATATAAAATATTATACATATTCATTTAAATTTGTATCCTTACAATCATTTAATCTTTTTTTTCTATGTTCGATTTCACTGTACAGACAAGAATTAGACATTTTTAAAATATATTTGCAAACTATCATAATAGCTGGAAGGGGGTGAGAGAAAGCGCAAACAGAGATCTAAGTGTAGATTAAACACTTGGTAAGCCCCATGTATTTTTTACTAATGACTCACAAGATAGTAGGTGAAAATAAGTTGTATCCTTGAGAAGGATGCAATTAAGAAAACAGGTTCTGTGATTCTAAACTTTTTATTAATGTTTAAAACAAGCACTAGCTTTGTATATATTAGCAAGCCGGATACAGCAGGTGGAACCTATAAATTAAGAACAAACCTTGCCTAGCCGTATGGCAATGCAATTTGAATAAAATGTAAGCTAGTCAAGTATAAAATGCATAAAACATATAAACCCCCTAGCTATATTGTTGATGCTACACACTGCTAGCAAACAAAGCTTCACAGGAGATATGTCTAAAAATTGTTAAAAATCAAAGTACATTTCATTGCATTACATAGTAACCTTTTCAAGACTATATGAATATCATAATATATTAAAATTTTATTAAAACAAGAAGACACCATATTAAAATGTTATTGAAAATATTTAATAACTATTTAAACATCAATATATATTATAACAACGCATTTTAAATAACTACAAAACATATTTAAACATATAATTAAACTTTAACTAATATAAGATGCAAGAATAACAAATGAAACTGAGTTTAATATACATGTATTGAATAACATTGTAATCTAATCAGGATGCAAATAATGTAAACCGAATATGTTTTAGAAAACTATCTTTATCTTAACACATATATCATAAAATAATATAAACTTTAACATCGAATTATAAAAAAAACGTTTATCGGAATGTACTCAAATGCTTGACATATTACGTAATTCGCTTCAAGCTTTGAAACTCATTAGCAAGATGTCTCGACGTTCTCCGTTCACTGCTGGAGAGCTAATTATTTTAGTTTATGGGATGGAGAAATATTTTCCACAAAGAATAGGAGGTGTGCGCTCTGTTAAACAAGATCAACGCGATTATATTCTTTATGAGATAATACGCAGGATGTATCGGGTATCAGGAATAAAAAGAACAAGAAGACAGTGCCTTCAACGCTATTCGGATCTACGTAGACGTAAAAAAGAGTACCATTCTAGGATTCGAAGTCTCATTAGAGTTTGTAAGTGTTGACTACATACATTTATTTATATAGATATATTTTTTTATTCAATTTTAACGTTTAAACCTGTTTATTAAAATAATGTTATGCGTTTGTTATGACGCATTTTATTAATTTTAAAGAAAGATATAAAGAAAGTGATAGAACTAGATAGATATAGACAGATATACCATATATAAATAATATTCAAAATATAGAACTCGAAAGAGAGATAAAAAGCAAGATAGAAAAATATAAAGAGAAAGAATAGAGAAAAATATAGAGAGCTAAAGATAAAGGTATAGGGATAATTAAAGGTAGATAATTTAATCAAAGAGAAATAGAAAGAGCTATAGAGACATTGAATTACAAATTGATAGAGATAAACTGAAATAGATATAGAAAGGTATAGATATAGAGATAAAGATAGACACAAAGAAAGATTAAGACCAAGAAAAAACAGATAGAAAGAGGTATAGATAGAGATAAAATAGTTATAAAGAGATAAAAAAAAAGAAATAGAAAGAGATAAGACAGATTAAGAGAGTTAAATTTATTAAAAAAAAGAGATACAGCGACACATATAGAGATAAATACTTTGTGCAAATTAATATTTATAATAACAGTGACAG
Source organism: Bombina bombina (assembly GCF_027579735.1). Classification (NCBI taxonomy): domain Eukaryota; kingdom Metazoa; phylum Chordata; class Amphibia; order Anura; family Bombinatoridae; genus Bombina; species Bombina bombina. The sequence continues at coordinate 102,799,397 of NC_069500.1, read as the reverse complement.
AAATAGAAAGAAATAAATATTGGCAGAGAGAGATAGAGAGAAGTATAGGGAGAGGGGGAGAGAGAGAGAAATAAATAGATAAACATAGTTAAAAATAGAGATATAAATAATAAGAAATAGGAGATACAGTGAAAGATAGAGCAAGCAAGAGAGAGAGAGAGAGAGAAAGAGAGAGGGAGAGAGAGAAATACAAAGATAGATAGAGAGAGATATAGATAGAGATAGAGAGAGACTAGTAAATGTAGAGAGAGGAATAGACAAATAGAGAGAGATACAGAGATAGATATAAATAAACAGAATGATATAAAAAGACTGATAAATCTAGAAATAGAAAATAGAGAGAAAGATAAGAGATAGAGAAAGATAAAGAGGTAGAGAGATTGATCTTTATATAGATAGTAAAATTTAGATAGATATAAATGATATATAGAATAATAGAAAAATAGATTCAACTATAAAAAATAATAATTGTTATATATATATATATATATATATATATATATATAGAGAGAGAGAGAGAGAGAGAGAGAGAGAGAGAGAGATCTCTATATAAATATATCTTGTATTAATAATCTTTGTTCAATTTTTTTTATTATTCTAATTTTATTATTTAATGGAAATGTGATTACAGATACCAAAAGAAGAAAGGAAAAAAAATAAGAGTGCTCCACGATATCTGAGACCAATAATGGCTTTTACCCCTAATAGTAATGCACAATCTCCTCCACTTCCTATAAGTTTAATGGAAAATACTGATCTGAACACAGAAATTCAAGATCCATTAACTACTGATATGGACAATCAATATGAATGTGAAGTAACATTGACATTTGATAATGATCAGGAAAATGCCATTGATGGAATAGGATCAAGTGAATGTGAGTGTCAATCTAATATATGTATACCTTTTTTCACTGTATTAAAATAGAGTAATTAAAAAAAAAATTCTTTACTTAACAAATCTAAATACATCAAAATGTGTATATCTCTAAATTCTAATAACATTCATTTTCTTCAATATACATTATTAATTTAGTTTTGTTCATTTTTATCTTCCTTATATTACAGCCGTGCCTGAAAAAGAGCAATATACAACTACAAAAAATCGTTTTGTGAAAAAACTTAAAAAAAATTAAGAAAAAATTGTTGAAGATGAACAAGGAGATTGATAAAATGATTTCAATACTAGAAAAATGGTGATTGAAAAAAAAAATATTTTACTTTATTATAATTTGTGAATGTTCTATTAATATTCAATGTAAAGCTTATTATATATGCCATTTTTTTTTAAATATGACTTATTGAAGTTAAATAAGTTTGAATATTTTTTTAAAAATTTGTGATTAAAACAAATTATTAAACAAATAATAAATATTTTGTTTCAACCTTTTTTTTCTTTTTTTTTAATAGCATTCACATATATTTTTTGGCTTAGAACTTCTAAAGTTAGAACTTTTACAACTTGTATTCAAACAAGGATTATAATACATACTTATCAATATATTCATTTAAATATTTTTTTTATTATTTCAAAACCAACAATCTCACAATCTCTCTCTCTCGCAATCTCTCTCTCACAATCTTTCTCACAATTGCTCTCTCTCTCAATCTCTCTCTTTCAATCTCTCTCTAATTCTCACAATCTATCTCTCTCTCTATAAATATATTTATTTTAATGTTAGAAATAATAAAGAGACACTGAACTTAATGGTTTTCTATGTGTTATTCATATAGAGCATACAATTTTAATCAACTTTCTAATTACTCCTATTAAAAAAAGTTATTCATTTTCTTGGTATATTCAAAAAAATTTGGTAACTTTAGATGCCAGCCCATTTTGTTGAACTACCTTGGTTGTTCTTGTTGATTGGTGTATACATTCATCCACCAATAAATAAGTGCTGTCCAAGGTTATGGACTTTCTTTTTAAAATAAAGATATCAAGACAATTACAAAAAAATGATAAAAATGTGAATATCACACATTAACAATGAATATTTAAATTATTATTATTGATTCAAGTAAACTTTATTCTAATTGAGTTGTTTATCCAAAAGCTCAATATTAAATTTTAATTTTAAAATTAAATGTTATTATGTTTATTAAATTTAACATTTAATAATAAGAGTAGATAATATGTTAATGCAAGGAGAAAGAAAAAAGGAGTTCCGGTCCCTTGTCTGCTTTAAATCAAAAAGTCCAAACTTTATTTGGTTAAGAATTGCAACAACACTTCTGTTACACTTCTGTTACACTTCTGTTACAGTCACAAAGCTGCAGCACGGGTTGGTGGTCACTACTGCTGACACGTTTTGGCTCTCCCCGCCGATGCTATGACTATGGCGGGGAGAGCCGAAATGCGTCAGCAGTAGTGACCACCAACCCATGCTGCAGCTTTGTGACTGTAACAGAAGTGTAACAGAAGTGTTGTTGCAATTCTTAACCCAATAAAGTTTGGACTTTTTTATTTAAAGCAGACAAGGGACCGGAACTCCTTTTTTCTTTCTCCTTACTTTTGCTTCAAACCAGCAAGGAGCTCCGGTGATTTCACCTTACCTGTACCCCTTGGACCACCGCAGTCGAGCACAGGAGCAGTGACAGGGACGCAACGTCACACGCTCAGTAGGACACAGACACACGCTTACGGATGTAACTGCAGATGGTGGGTGACTTGAGGAGGGGAGAGAGCGGCAGAGTCGGATCACTGCAGGAAGCAGTTTGGATACATCTCTCCCAGGACCGAGCACCGGATGATAGCGACAAGTGAGTCTCACACATGTATTGATATGTGTTTGCGCTAACGCTGTGAGCCCTTTGAGATTGCTTGTTAAATTTCATGACAGCTCTGTGATGGATAACAAGAGAGGAGTATATTGCAGTCCGTATACGGAAGGGAGTACACACTTTGTGCCATATTATAGATAATATGTTACACCTGCATTGAATTTGAACATCAGTCATTTGTAACGTGGGAATCAAGTAATAACACACATAATAAAACACATTTATTAATAATTTACAAATATTTTATTCATATTTTAAAATTAAAACTCATAAAAACATCAAAACATTTTTTTAATAATTTAAAAATATTCATTACATATTTTTAAATTAAAAATCATAAAAACATCCAGACATTTATTAATAATAATTAAATCTTTTTTATTAAAAAATAAAATTAAAAAATGATTAATAATTTAAAAATATTGTATTCATATTTTTAAATTAAAAATCATAAAAAGACATTTGTTTAATAATTTAAAAATATTCATTACATATTTTTAAATTAAAAATCATAAAAACATCAAGACATTTTTTTAATAATTTAAAAATATTTTATTCATATTTTTAAATTAAAAATCATAAAAACACATACATATATACATAATAAAACTAATATTAAAAACCCTAATAAAATGAGCAAATTAAAACACCCTAATCTTTTTTTCTTTTGGGTGAGGGAGAGAGGGGGGGGGGTGATCTCTCCCTTGTTTCCCTTCTCCCCAAGTTTAAAATCAAGTGACGATTTAAAACCCTGTTGTCTTCATCTGCCCTCTACCGATGCTGGTGTTCTAACTGCTCTTCAGCTGCCCAGGCCCTATCGAATGCTAATCTTTCCCTATCAAAGTTTAATCTATCACTATCCCTCTGCATTTCATAATTTAATCTATCCCTCTCTAACTCTAATCTGGCACTATCCCTACGTCGTTCATAGACAAATCTTTCCCTCTCTAAATCTATCCTAGCTCACTCTACTCTCAACCTTTCCCTCTCTATATCTAATCTGTCCCTATCTACTGTAATGCCCCTCTCTAATATCTGCCCCTGTTGCTCAACAGATAACCTTAATGCCTCATGCAACTCACGGTGTTCTTCCCAGTACTGCCTGGCCAGATCTAACATTTCCCCAACTGCCTCATCATCATTGATGGGAGGCAGTCGTGGCCAGGATCAGCACGGCCATAAGCTGATGGGGCATGACCAACAGGGGCAGGAGGGGCACCAGGGTCCAAAGCAGCTGTGTCTTCTGGGTCAGGAGGGGCAGAATGGATGAGAGATTCTATATCTGATGTTCCCTGGGAGATTCCCTGATTCTGTGATTCGGGAAATTGTGTCTCTCCCAGGGACGACTTCTCTGTCCAATCTCTCACCTCGCGAAGACAACAGTTGATCTCCTCCGAAGTCTGGAATGCACGTTCGACATCTAAAGAAATGAAAAATTAAATATATATTGCTAGGTAACTTAATGTAATTTGAAGGATTAAATGCATATGATATTAAACATATATCTTAAATAAATCATAACAAGATCAAAATAGTAAGACACTGTAATTAAACATTAATGATTTGTATATTGTAGGTTATCTTAAATGGATAAAATAAATACAAATGTTGATACACATTTTTAATTTTAAAGGGGCTTAGTATAAAACATATATCATATTCAACATTATATTAAATTATTCACCGTACAACATCATTTTCAACACACCAATTTTCTAAATTAAACAATATCAAAATCTGTTTAGACTGTTTATTAATCAATGACATGATTACAAGCACCACTAATGGTGTGATAAGCTTGAGTAGTGACAATGATGTTGAGCTGAGAATATATTATAGGCCTATTTATCTTCGGTCTGTTGGACATGATCTAACAGTGCGGATCATGTCCGCAATAACTCACTGAATGTATACCGTTTGTTGATTGGATGTTTACATATAGACAACAATCAACAAGCGGTACCCAGGTGCTGAATCAAAAATGGCCTGTCTTTTAAGCTTACATTCATATTTTGCCAATAAAGATAACAAGATAACAAATAAAAATTGATGATAGGAGCAAATTTGAAGCTTAAAGGGCCACTAAACACAAAATCATTCTTTCATGATTCAGATAGAACATACAAATTTAAACACCATTCCAATTTACTTCTATTATTTATTTTGCTTGTTTTTTTTAGATATCCTTATTTGAAGAAAAAGCAATGCACATGGGTGAGCCAATCACATGAGGCTTCTATGTGCAGCAACCAATCAGCAGATAGTGAGCATATCTAGATATGCTTTTCAACAAAGAATATCAAGAGAATAAAACAAATTAGATAATAGAATTAAATTAGAAAGAAGTTTAAAAATGCCTTTTCTTTCTAACTAATGAAATGACAAAATGTGGGTTTCATGTCCCTTTCATTGTATGTTCTATCTGAACCATTAAATGTTAATGTTAACTATACTATCCCTTTAAGATATAGAATACAAAATTAAATTTGCAATAACATATATATCTATTTAATTGTATTCATTTACTCTGTATCTTTTTTTGAAGGAGAAACAATGCACTATTGTTTGATCACTTAACACATTGGTGAGCCAATCACAATCAGTATATAAGTATATCTATCTATACATGTATGCATGTACCAATCATCATCTATAAGCTTGGTTCTCTGATACTACAGTGCTTTCAAATTAAACCTTTTAATCTAAAGTCTAAAAATGTAATGATGCAAGTTAACCTCTTAAGGACATATGGCAGAATTTTTCCGTCAAAAAACATAAAAGCAAACTGAAAGCTGTGTCCTTAAACGTTAAATAACATACTTAAATTTTACATATGTTTAATCTAGTATTCACTATCCTAATACAATGAATATGTGTTTTTGTTTCATGTCCCTGAAAATTTATGGCTAAACTAACATCATTTGACTGTCCTATTCTTTGAAATACTATGAAATGAGAGATTATCTAAACAATGTATGTTATTTCCCATTAATGTTTATGAAAGTGATATTCTTCATTAAAAAAAAAAAAAAAAAAAAAAAAAAATTCACATTGAGCTATTGACAATTCTGATACTCTGAGCACAGATAACCTTCATGTTTGATGGGTTTTTTTTGTTACCTGAGGAGGAGATCGTAGATCTTGGAGGGGGTCCCAAAGCCCTTCGGACCTCAGCTGTATAATGAAAATAGAATATACATATTTAGAAATTTGAACAATCATACAAGTGATAACAATTAAATTAAAAGCAAAGTAATAGTAAACATACCTGTAGATCGGCCAATGCTTGCTCCATCAGGGGTGCTGCACATAATGTCCGGGTGTGTGGCGGCCAAGGAGAAGCTGTTGCTGGATTCAGTGTGGATACTGACAGGCAATAAGAGGGTGTCATCTCCAGCCGTGGCAGCATCACTAGCTGGAACTGCAGCAGCAGCAGCAGCAGCTGCTGCACTGGTAGATGCTTAAACAAAATACATGAAATAAAATATTATTATCAATAATATTGCACATCATAATCTTAAAGGGCCACTAAACCCAAAATCTTTCTTTCATGATTCAGATAGAGAATAGAAATTTAAACAACATTACAATTTACTTCCATAATTTATTTTGCTTCATTTTTTTAAATATCCTTATTTGAAGAAAGAGCAATGTACATGGTGAGCCAATCACATGATGCTTCTATGTGCAGCAACCAATCAGCAGCTAGTGAGCATATCTAGATATGCTTTTCATCAAAGAATAACAAGAGAATAAAACAAATTAGATAATATAAGTAAATTAGAAAGATGTTTAACATTGCATTCTCTTTCTAAATCATAAAAGAAAAATATGGGTGGCATGTCCCTTTAATAAACATTTGAAGAAAAAACAAAAAAATAACAAAAAACCATGAGCAACATCAATATCTCAAGTAATATCATCTTATCTGCCAACTCGTCAGTATCATACCCCACTAAATCCAGACCGAGCGTCATGTTTGCTCCCAGCTTCTCCCGCAGCTGAACCTCATATTCGGATAGCTCAGCCACATATGGCACGCCACCAACGGTCATACGTGCAGACTGTAACTCCCTGGACAGCTTGGCCTTTAAGATTCTCTTGATGTCAGAGAATCTTTTCTTACAGTGTGCCACCGTTTTGGGATGAGTCCCTTCGGCGGACACACTACCAGCTATTGCTCTCCAGATCTCTTCTTTCCTGGAGAGCGAGGTCTTTTGGGCTTTAGAACCATAAATAAAATCATAGTGCTCTAAAACTAGGGTCACTAAAACTTTATTTTGCTCAAAATTAAATTGTATGCTGTGCCCTGACTTTGTCTTCCCAGGCGCAGACATAACAAAATAAAAAGACAAAGTTTGAGCAGCAAGTCAGTAAATAAATAGCAATAAATAGCAATAAATATATCACAAAGTATATCTCTTGTACCTATAGCTCTTGTAAAGCATAGGTGATTATACTCCATTTTAAATTCCCTTTTATAGACAGGTAATAGGTAGACAATCAGCAGTTAACAATTATAAAATCATCTAAAATTTTTCCAGTATTAAGAAATTGTTCACATAATTTCGTCATTTATGACGCCTGTTTAATATAATGATAGAATAATAACGATCTATAATTGTCTTGATGTCTCAGTAAAGCAATATTAATGAATGTTAGTTAGTTTTTCTCTTTTCACTGATATATCTAAAGAAGGTTCTGTCACCGTTTTTACAGATTGTGCTATTTTCTCTTCTGCATCAGCTTTACTGCTTGTCTTTTGTTGGGTTCTCCATTTTTCCTTATCCTTTCCTGAGCCAGTGAGTTTGATTTTTTATAGACTGTCTTTTTTGTGTTAACTGCATGTGCTACTTCTCTCGAAAACCATATTGGTTTCCTTTTTTTTACTTTTACAAACAAGTCTAATACAGTGTTTAGTTGCACCTAGAATAGCATTTTTAAATATTCCCACTGTTCTTGTAATCTTGTAATTTGTGCCATCCCTTTTAGAGGTTAATTTAGGTATTTGCCCATGTAAGTAAAATCCATCATTCTAAAGTCTAAAACTTTTGTTTCACAGTACCTTTGCCTGAATATTAAATCATACAGATTGATCATCACTAGAGTCTACGTTCTCACCCACAGACACTTCAGATACTATATCACTGTTTGTAAGTATGAAATCTAATATAGTTCCTTAATGTGCTTGTTCGTTTACAAACCCCCACCCCACAAGCTATCAAGGGCCCTTAAAAGGATCTTTTGTAGGGCATTGCCCTAAAGATATCAGCTCTTTTATTGAAAAAAATTACAAAGACCCACTATCATTACAAACTCCCACCGCCCAAACCCACAAAATAAAAAAAACGATCTAAAAAACCTGTTACCCATTGCCCTAAAAAGGGCATTTAGCTCTTTTACTGCCCAGAACCTAACTAAAACTAAAACCCACCCAATAAACCCTTAAAAAAGCCTAAAACTAACCCCCTGACGATCCACTTACAGTTTTTGAAGACCCACTTGAATGATCTTCATCCCGGCGAAGACTTCACCCAGGCTGCCTTTTCAATCTTCATCCAGGCGGCATCTTCTATCTTGATCTCGGAGGCGCGGATCGGGTCCATCCTGAAGACTACCGTTTGTAATTTTTATAGTAGTTTTAGAATTTTTTTAATGTGTAGTTTAGTTTAAACCCTTTGAGTGCTAATGACGGCTCTGAGCGGGTCAGAGAGTTTCTCACTCTGGTGCTAATGACGGCTCAGAGCCGTCATGAGCACTCTCCCACCTTGAGGGAGATCTGGGGTCTCCTAACTGCTCCTACCCCGGCGATCGTGCCTGTAGAGTGACAGGCATCGCCGGGGCTTCACGTGATGCGCAGTGACATCACGCGCAATAATGTGATGACGTCACTGCGCAACTTTATTTATACTTAACAATGTTAAGTATAGGAGGAGGGGGCATGCTGCTTAGAAACCTGTATCTCAGGCATCTAAGCAGCTACAGACCCCCAATTCCCACTGTTGGAAAGGTAATCGCCTAACCTTTCCAACAGTGTAAGTCTTGGGGGTCTGTAAAAAAAAAAAAAAGTCAAATTTTTTTTTTTCAAAAATAATTTTTTTTTAAAAAAACCATTGAAAATATTAGCACCCAGGTGGGAAAGTGCTTAGCACTCAAAGGGTTAATATAATTGGTAAGTGCTGTTGTGAGGTATCTGTTTTTCTTTTGCAATTTTGAATTATATATTTGGTAGTTAGTTTAATTTTAGTTAAATAGTTATATTAGTTTAATTGTTAGTTTAAACTTAGTTTTTTTAATTTGACAGGTAAGTTTTAATTAATTTAAAGGGACATTAAACCCCCAAAACATTATTTCATGATTCAGATAGAATTTTTAAAAAGTTTCCAATTTACTTCTATTATCATATTTATTTAATTCTCATGTTATTCTTTGTTGATGAGATACCTAGGTAGGTAGCGTGCACATGCCTGAAGCCCTACATGACAGGAAATAGTGCTGCCATCTAGTGCTCCAGCTAATGTATAACATTGTTGCAAAACTGCTGCTATATAGTGCTGCAGACACGTGCACACTCTTGAGCTTACATTTCTGCTTTTCAAATAAGGATAATGAGAAAACGAAGAAAATATGATAACAGAAGTAAATTAGAAAGTTGTTTAAAATGTTATGTTCTTTCTAAATAAATGAAAGATAAAAAATGGTTTTTATGTCCCTTTAAGATAGGGAAATTGTAACTTTAATATAAAGTTAGGGTGGCGTTAGGTTTAGGGGTTACTAGTTTAAATTAGTTCATTGTGATGTGGGGGGCTTTCGGTTTAGGGATTAATAGTTTTATTTAGTATATTTCATTGTGGGGGGCTTTCGGTTTAGGGGTTAATAGGTTTATTATAGTGGCTTGTGGTTTAGGGCTTAATAACTTTAGTATAGCAGGGGGGTGATGTGGGCGGACAGCAGATTAGGGGTTAATAACGTTAGTATAGTGGTGACAATGTCGGGGATAGGGGTTAATATTTTTTTTGTTGCGGTGATGTTGGGAGCGGCAGATGAGGGGTTAATAAATTTATTATAGTGTTTGCGATGCGGGATGGCCTCGGTTTAGGGGTTAACAGGTAGTTTATAGGTGTTTAGTGTACTTTGTAACAGTTTAGTTATGAGTTTTATGTTACAGCTTTGTAGAGTAAAACTCATAACTACTGACTTTAGATGGCAGTACGGATCTTGTCGTTTTAGGCTGTAACGCTCACTTTTAGGCTCATTACACAAAACTCGTAATACCGGCGCTATGGGAATCCCATGAAAAAACGTCATTTTTACGAGTGCGGTACAGGCTAAATGGTGTGCGATACACCTATACAGACAAGACTTGTAATAGCTGCGGTGCTGTTTTAACACTGAAAATGCCATATTTACAGCCTTAACGAGTTGCAACCGCAAAACTCGTATCTAGGTGAATGTATTACAGAAGTGTACATTTTGCAGTTAGTTCTTACATAGTTTTTTGTTTACAGATTCAGACACTCTGTTACACTGTTAGAAGTATTAGCAGCTGTGCTCTCTTCATCACACGTGCCGGCAGTAAGAGAGGCAAATTAGTTTTCCAAAGACAGAGGATTAGGAGCCTGCCTTTGTTCTACTGTTCTTACTCTTCCTGAGCCAACAGTTGTCCATCTCCTTTTTCTTTGTCTCTGGGGTAGAGATGCAACTTTCTTTAGGAGGCTGCTTTTGGGCAAACAGACAGGTTATTTGTTTTATCTTTAGGATAAGCTATTTCTTTCCCTAAGAGAAAAAAACTGCTTAAACACTGGGGCAGCATCTGAATCTCCAGAATACTGCTCAATCAAACAGGGCAAAGCATCTATTGAATCTAATAAACCCCAAAATTAGTTAAAACAGCTTTACAGTTTGGTTTCTTGCAATATATATGTGATAAGCCATGTTCATATTCAGTCCTAAATCCTGGTTTTAAAAGTGGTTTCAATTTAATTTACAACTTCATAAACTTGTTAAAGTATTCTAATAGTTAACACTTTTAAACTCATTTTCATTTTCAATATCTATTTCTAGACCTATAACCCATTGCACATATCTAGGGGTCAATTTATTTATGTGCGAGCGGACATGATACGATGTAGCATATCATGTCCGCTGCACATTGATAAATGCCGACAAACATACGCTGTCTGCATTAATCATTGCACCAGCAGTCTTGTGAACTGCTGGTGCAATATTGCCCCCTGCAGATTTGCGGCCAATCGGCTGCTAACAGTGGTGTCAATTAACCCGATCATATTCGATCAGGTTGCTTTCTGTCCCCTGCTTTGAAAAGGAGGTGGACAGGTTATGGAGCAGCGGTCCTTTAGACATGGGCATTAAGCTCTGTACGGAGCTTGATAAATATGCCCCCTAATTCTGTATTAGGGATGGCTGATGTGAAATCTGTTTGTTAGAATGAATAGTCCTATGGACATTCATTTTGGAAAATCGAATGGTTGATAAGGAGGAATTTCCATGAAAAAAATTAATGTTATTTCCGGTTTTCAAATGTTACTTTTGTTTTTGAATCTTCGTAATTAGATCAAATATCCACATTCAAAATTTCAAATGTAACATTCGATTTAACAAATACTATTCTGAAGTTCAATAGGTCATGTGGTAGGGAATTATTAAATTGATACAAAATAGATACAAATATATTATTTCTGATTTTTCTATTTTGAATATTGCATAATTTGAATATTAAATGTAAAGAGAGCATTAAAAATAGCATTAGAAATATATAAATTCAAATTTTTCTAATATTGAATATTTTGAATCGAATTATTCGAAAAATTCAAATTGAATATTACATTTAACGATTACATGAAGGGAGTGTTAGAATATTGTGCTAACATTTGAAATTCAACGAACGAACAAATTTGTTAATATTTGTTTCATTTTTTTAATGTTGCAAAACCAATCCCTAGTCTATATGTGTTTGTGCTAATGTTTTTTGTGCATGCTGAGCTTACATTTGAACAAACACAAATAATTTCTGTTTTTTTAACTATAAAAAAAACTATAAAACATGCCCACAAAAATATGATTGAATTAATATCAGATCATGATTGCAATTAATTACTACATTTTTTTAATGCTTAATTGTCACAGACAAATACTAAACATGCTAAATGTATGTTTCACAAACTGAGCTTTTTAACAGGGGCTGTCATTAGCAAGAGGCACTCCGTGTTTATGGATATGCCAAATGTTTCCAGGAGTAAAGTTTCCTAGCTTGCTTGAGCCAGAGGAGCAATAGGGCCCAAGCCCATGAGTGGACCTGAGCCAGCAAGAAGTAGTATTGTTAGGGCCCAACTTGTTAGAAGGCAGAGAGTAAATGTTAAGTGTAGCCTGGTAGAGATGCTTGAGCTAGGGTCAGGGCCATCGAGTAGTGGATAATGTTGACCCAACCTGTAAGAAAGTATAAGTCTGCTGGTCTCTCCAAACCCAACCAAACAGCTAACATGACCTTATAATTTTTTTTTTATTAAAATGACCTTATAAATGTTACAACAATGTTCACATTTTAACAATAATCTTCTTTTTTATTATTTTTACTATGTACTTATTTGAAGGTCTGTGAAAAGCATATACCACATGTATTTACATGGTCAGCTTGTATAAATATTTTTTGAACATATAGGTGATACAACTTACATCAGATGAAATCTTATTTCAAACAAACACAATTCTAAGAGATTTGAATATCATAAGGCTGGTGAGGTAGCTCAGTTGGTAAATGCCCTGACTACAACAAAAAAAAAGCTGTTTAAAAACACCAAGGTCCACAGGTTCAAATACCCAGTAGGGCTGACTCAGCCCTTCATCCTTCCGAGGTTGATAAAATGAGTACCATTGAATTGGGTAATAATAACAACTATTAGTATTCAGCTGCCAATTTGGTGAATTCCGAGAGCGAGCGCTGAAAAAGCGATTTGAGTCCCACTGGGAGAAAGGCGCTATATAAAAGGCTAGTTATTATAATTTAAAAAGCCACACAACCCCCCCCCCTAGTTATATTGATGACACAGAAAATACTAAATATTGCAATGGAACCAAATGAACTATAAAATTGTGTTATAAATAGTATTCAACCTCGTAAATAGTATCATGTAGATAGAATATAGATTGACTCCTCATGAATGAAATAATGCTACAATAGTCTCACAGTCAGGTGATTTGTTGAAATAAATTCCATTCAAATATTTGTCAATAAAATAATCTAAAAAACAGAAGTGCAGCTACATAAATTAAGTATGTAAAGTTCTGTTATATGTTAACTAATTTACACCAGAATAGATTGTACAATAACTATTTCCAAAATCATACCATTACATAACAAGTCAATAAAGGACTAAATTAGTTTGCCCTTTAGGCATGAACGCTCAATGCCTTTGCACAGTGAACCATGTGGCTATCACTATAAACATGTTTTAAAGGATGCCATGCCAAAAAAAGTATTTAGCTGAAGTGTCTTAGTTTGACAAACATATGCAATTATTGAAAACATCATACATTTTTCATAAAAAAAAGGGCAGATCCTTAGTTCTGCATATACATTTTGTGTTTCATGAAATACAAAAGATCAATAAAAAAATCCTGTAATGTGCTAAAACATTTTTAATACTGCACTATTGCTTGTAAATAACTGTCTGTTTAGCTCCTAAATCAAAGGGAGGGCTAATTAGCAGTTATTGACTATTTAATGGGCAGTATGGCTCTTTTTTAGCAAATTCAAGACAGGCAATATTGTTTTATTATTTATATATATATATCTTATATATATATATATATATATATATCAAAAGTCAAAATAGCGCATAGCCAGCACTCCAACAGGTGGAGCAGCCCACAACCTGGGTGCTATCCTTATAAGAGATAGTTAAAGAACAATGTAGAAGAAGGGCACTCTCAGGGTTTGTATAGAGACAAATATTTTCTTTTATTCCTAGAACATTAATACATGGTCGACGTTTCGGCCCTCAGTTGGGCCTTCATCAGGACAGGTATTATCTGAAAGACAAACATATAAACAGATACTAGAAACATGGAATGATAGAGACAACACGCAACAAGACACACACTACCTATATTATCATCACCAATACAATTAAAAACAGACTATACAGTCTGTAAAGGGAGGTAATCCAACCTTCAACAAAGAATACCCAGAAAAACAAAGAACATGCAGGATAAAGGGGCCAAGGCAGATATAGATAATATGGTACAGTGCAGCAAACACGAATAACAACATCTAAATAGACTGTGCTGTCTGAGATCTAACAACCTTCAACAAAGGATATCAAAGAACAACTATGAGATAAGAATGCCAGATGGCAATCCGTGGGCAACAGGGCAAAACAAAATGATGTTATGGTATACAGACGGCATCAATAATAACGTAAACCAAAATCCATAAAAAAAAAGAAAGAAAAAGAAATGTCACGCACAGAAAATTACTATGTATCTCGATCAATCCCAAAGCAGTGCGTTATTACCCACTCAGCAGGCTCAAGTGAGAAAGTTTGAAGCGATACTAGATAAATTAAGCCATAGTCATAAAATAAGTCCCAGATGAGGACTAAGAAAAAGTAAGAAGAGTACAAATTGACATAAACACATAAATACAAGTTACCATCAAACATATAACCCAAAGAGATGCATAAATCAAAACAGATGGACAACGTGTGGAACGCCTGCAGTGTGATAGCAAGACACCTAAAACAGATAATAGCAGGGCATAGAGCTTATTAGAAATGTAAAAATGGTAGGTTGTGAGAACACTTAACGGCAGAACATAGCCAAAACAATATTGTGGATAACAGTATAGACTAATCACGCATATTTAGGGCCCCCAAGGGGAAACAGTAAAAACAAGCAAGGGAGTTCAGCAATTGTAGGGGAATCACTATATAAACAACACCAAACTGCATTTAGCTCAAAGGTATATGAAACATACTAAAAGCCCATAGCAATATGAAAACCAGTCACGCTAATGTGAGTACAGCAATAACACAAGTCAGAGCCTTATAGAAGGAAATGAACTAAAAACAGTGTTATACCGTACCTTTAAACTGCCGAGTGGCAGTAGTCATAGATCCAAACAAGCAAATGAGGGTGGCTACCGGAAGCCGCTCTTAAATAGGGGAAAGCCCTAAAGGCAATCAGTCCCTTGATAGGGTGAAAGCAGACAACACCTCCCGTAACTATGGCAACCAATCCATTGTTTACCCTGAAAGAAACACCTAATAATACATACTGCAGGGGAACGGAGCACTGCTAGAGAAGAAAACACACAATCCACATACAAAGGCAGATGGTACGGAAAGCAATCCTATAAGTGAATTATAATATAACACCATATCCACCCCAACACACGCCAAACAGGCACAAATAGATCCACCGTTAAAAAACAGAATTCACCTATCCATATCAGAGCACTACATATGTGTATGTCCAAGAAGGACATAGAGAAGTAGCGCTGTAAGGGTGCCGCAGCTAACATGGGTCAGTCAGAAACCACAATTACGTCAAGTATAGACGCAGGGCTTTAACCCACAGCGAGCTGTATAACTTAGAAGGGCGCACATAGCCACACAGATACACAGCAATCATATGCGGTGTCAATAATAAACGCAAAATGATCTAGAGCAAAGGGCCACACAACTAAACTTAGGTGTGAAAGCCCAAGAGGTTACAATACAAATATGATGTGAGACAGTCACTGTAGAAGGTGTTAAAGGGGGCCATAGAAGATCCTAGGCGCAAAACATACACTGAAAACAAGTAATCAAATACGAGAAGTCAAGCAACAAATGAAATCTATATACATATACAACCAGGGAGAGTGCCTCCCAATTGAGAGAAACAGTGACAACTGCACGAGCAGGCTGCAAGACTTCTTAAAACATACATAGGAGAACCCCTAATTGGAGCACCAAAGATAGGTACGCCAGCAATTGATAATATATGAAATGAATGTAATGGTGATATACAGCTCAAGCACCAAAGATACACAAGTACACCAACAGAAAGACAGAAAACATAGGATAAATCGTCTAATTAGACGAAATAGAATGAACAGAAAGCAACCCTAAAAAATATGGAAAATACAGGGAGACTATAAATATAGAATATACATCAAATGAGCCATGGGCCATGTATGGGATGGAGATGTTGGAAGGACTTCTTACATCACGGAATTGGTGACCTAATGAGAAAAGGAGGAAAAAACAAAAACAAAGAACAAGCAGGCATTTATAGCTCAAAAAAATACAGAAAAGTCAGGGTGAGCATTAAGACCATTTGGGGCACAAGTATTTAATCTATATATCCATCTGGCTTTGCCATTTTAGTAGTTCCTGGTTGCGATCACCACCTCTCCTCAGAGGTGCCAACTGTGTCGATCAACATGGCACGAAGAGTGGCGATGGATGCTTATGTTCCAGAAAATGCCTGGGCACAGGTTGATCTGCTTTGCCATCCTTGAATGCGGCCGTAGAGGCACTTTTATGGTTGGCCTATTCTACTTCTAGTCTATTTAGATGTTGTTATTCGTGTTTGCCTGCACTGTACCAATTATCTATATCTGACTTGGCCCCTTTATCCTGCATGTTCTTTGTTTTTCTGGTATCCTTTGTTGAAGGTTGGATTATTCCCTTTTACAGACTGTATAGTCCTGTTTTTTTATTGTATTGGTGATGATAATACTAGGTAGTGTGTGTCTTGTTGCGTGTTGTTCTCTATCATTCCATGTTTCTAGTATCTGTTTATATGTTTTGTCGACCATGTATTAATGTTCTAGGAATAAGAAAATATTTGTCTCTATACAAACCCTGAGAGTGCCCTTCTTCTACATTGTTCTTTATATATATATATATGTATGTATGTATATATATATGCACTCAAGATAAATAGCCATCAAGTACTACTATAGATTAGCACTGATCAAAATAAACACTTTTATTTGAGGGGGAAAAAATGTACAGTCTACAACAATCAACTGGTAAATTTAGGGGTGGTCAAAATTTAAATGTTACTTATATTTAACCCCTTGGCTTCCAAACAGGGCTACAACATTGCTTAACAATACCAGCTATCTGACAACCTGTTACTAGTATACAGTATATAGTGTGATGTTTGTGTATATGTTACAGTTTAAAGTGCAGAAACAGTTAATGTGCAACATTACCTAGCTAATCTGCAGATTAATTGATTTGCTCAGTTAAAGTGCAGAATCTGCACTTTACTTAGGTAATGTGCACATTAACTGCTTCTGTGTAGTTAAAGTTGGAAAAGTTTGTTTCTCTCATGTAAACTGTTTATTGAAAAAGAAGCCGAAGAATGTTCCGATTCGGCCAAGGGCAGATATGCTCCAGAAGTGCTCTGATCTAATCAGAGCCTCGGGTGCCCGCAACTGCCTCTGGGAAACTTACCATGGGTCCAAGCCTGCACGTCTTGAAATTCTCGGTCTGGGAAATTATCTATCGAATCTATCTATTTATTATAGATTCGATAGATAGATAATTTCCCAGACAGAGAATTTCAAGAGGTGCGGGCTGGGACCCATGGTAAGGTTCCCAGAGGCAGTTGCGGTGCCCAAGGCTCTGATTAGAACAGAGCACTCTGGAGCGTATCTGCCCTCGGCCGAAATCGGAACATTCCTCGGCTTCTTTTTCAATAAACAGTTTACATGAGAGAAACAAGCTTTTCTAAAAGCTAAAGGGCCTTGAAAGTGTATTATTTGTTTTTCAACTGTATTATCACAGATACATTACAGCTAGAATGGCAGATATTTCACATTTCAGTACGATGTTCTTACATTTATTTGTGCTCATTGCATAATTCCACAATGGGTTGCAGGGAAGTCGATTCTGTAATAATTCAGAATGCAGAATGGGAAATATACAATGCTTAGAAGTGTAGAGGCCAAGATGCTAATAAATGCAAAAACAGAATGAGAGCAGTTGTTATACCCTTGGGCAAACTACTATAAACTTGTTAAGAAGTTGAAGTATGTCTGGACAATGAATGATGCATAAAGTGCGCCGCACTGCCCTTTAAGAGTTTGTTTTTACCTCCATTTTCAGAAGAAAGTGCCCCAGGCTCTCTAAAAAAAGTGATATGAACTGATTATCATAGGAAAAATCATGGGACTCCCTTTAGTTTATATAAATGTTACCGCTAAAGTGCATTTTTTGCACTTTAACTAGTGCCTAGTAGGTAATGTGCAGATTATCTAGGTAATTTGAGAAATTAAACAATTTTTCTGCACTTTAACTGATCACCCTAGTTAATCTGCAGATTAGCTAGGTAATGTGCACATTAACTGATTTCTGCACTTTAACTGTAACATATGCATTGAATTCCAATAGACTAATTTATAGCTTGTTTCTGGAGAACTATAATACAGACAGGCTATAATATGGCTGTCATCATTAACTATAAACATTTGTACATGGTGCATTAAACATTTCTGCACATGGCAGGTCACTAAAATTCATCAGAACACGTGTTACTGTTTACAACACTATGTAAGAGTTTTACTCTTACAAACCTCTTCCAAGTATCTACTACAAATTATAAAAGTCAAATCAACAAGCAAATCATTGTTAATCATAAGTTTCATTAGTGACTCAATCCAATTCAGTATTTAACCACTACAAAGCCAATGTACTGCAACTTTAGTGGTTAAAGGGACAGTCTACACCAGAATATTTATTGTTTTAAAAGACAGATAATCCCTTTATTACCCATTCCCTAGTTTTGCATAACCAACACAGTTATATTAATACACTTTTTACCTTTGTGATTATCTTATATCTAAGCCTCTGCAAACTGCCCCCTTATTTCAGTTCTTTTGACAGACTTGAATTTTAGCCAATCAGTTTTGGCTCCTAGGAACTCCATTTGTGTGAGCACAGTGTTATCTATATGAAACACATGAACTAACACCCTCTAGTGGTGAAAAACTGTCAAAATGCCCTGAAATAAGAGACAGCCTTCAAGGGCTTAGAAATTAGCCTATGAACATCCTAGGTTTAGCTTTCAACTAAGAATACCAAGAGAATAAAGCAAAATTGATGATAGAAGTAAATTGGAAAAAAAATACATGCCCTATCTGTATAATGAAAATTTGTTTTGGACTAGACTGTTCCTTTAAATGCTGCTTGGCACTCGCTGGGTAATGTTGTATTTACAGCTTGGAGAGCTCTCTGCACGGAGGCTGCTTCCTCAAACTTGCATTTCATAGAGTCACACACACACTTCTCACTGTTTTCTGTCACATACATACATACACACACACATGACTGTTCTTGGATTAACTTATGAGTGGATTAATATTGTTTCATCCTCAATTATTTTGTTTGTTTCAAAATTAAAACATAACTGCTCAGTGCCACCATGAAAATCTAATAAAGCCCCCCTGCCCTGCCCTTGCCCTACTACTTATTGGCTTCTCTCTAAATAAACTTTAAAGCAAGGGAAAGGTAGAGTAAAGTTTGGCAGTGGAAATAAATAAATAAAATTAAAGCAAAAAAGATTTAAAGCAATTGTTTTGTAACGGTAAGGGAAGGTTATCATGATGACATAATCATTTCAGTCCCAGGCAGACTATGGCATACACATAATAATAGTCTAGTAGTAGTGGATTATGGTATAGTCAGTTACTATAGCTTTTTGACTTGAAGAGAAGTTGTCACACGGTCATGGACACTTACCTGGCACGTAGTCTCAGAAACTTTTTGAAGACAGTCACTGACTGTCCGACATGACTTTCATGACTGAGTCTGACTGCTGTGCTGTGTCTTCTTCACCAGCACGTGAAAGTGTGTCTCACTCCATGGTTCGCTTTCGTCTCTCAATCTCCTGCCCGGCACCAGTCCCAGAGCTGCTCCCTAGATGAAAAGGAGAGCATGCCACTGATTGGCTGAGGGCAAGGCTCCCGAGGCTTCTAGAGAGCAGTCTCTATTGGGAGCGGTATGGGCCGTGAAGAGAAGAGCATTAAGCTTTTTATCGCCACTGGGTGGCAGTCTCTAGCAGCCCATACGAAAACATGCATTCATATTGTGCAAACAGAAGGGGAACTGAACGCCTCACAGACTCTACTTCCTTGCGCAATATGTATGTATGCGGGGATGTAAAGTATTAATAATTTGAGTAGGCAGCCTGAGCCTTCTAATATGGTATCTGAGTTGACGGTGCCTCATCAGCCTGCGACTATTAGCACATTAGGGTTCTCTAACCAAATGTGAGTAGCCCTTTTGTTTTATACTCTCTGCCTAATTTGGGATTATTGATTTATATGCACATGAGGCACCTCTCTCTTGTTCACTTGTTATTAAAGTCAATATTAAACTGTCATGATTTAGATAGGTCATGCAATTGTATACAACTTTGATTTATTTTTATTATCAATTGTGCTTTGCTCTTGGTATCATTGTTTGAAGAATAAACAAAGTAGGTTCATAGGAGCATGCATGGGTCTTTAGGGCTCTAAGGCAGCTGTGTCGGCAACAATGTATAACAATTCTGCAAATATTGGGGTTGATTACATTCTATTGGATGATTTGAATTTGGTTTGTTTTCTGAAAAAGGCGAACACAGCACACATTTTTGTCTTTTGTCTTTTGTCTTTTGTTTTATGGTGTCAAGAACATGTTTTCATCTCACAAAAAAAAAAACAACTATATATAACGTGGAACAAAAATGTTTACAATCCGTTTCCTAGATACTTTTTAAAAGGTTTTGGGAACCATACCATTCCACAATAGAGTTTGATGCCTAATGACAATTGATATAGTCCTGAAATGTTCTTTTTGACATAGTTTCAAGGGTTCAGAGACAATTTGCAATAAACCTATTATCTTGTGCATGTGCAATACCCTCTGAAATTGCAACAGACTCCATTTTATAGGTGCATTTGCATATATGGTCTAGATCCATTAAAGCTCTGTTTATCACTAGTGTATAGTCCATTGGCAGTGGGTAGGGCAGAAATTGACATATGCAAACGTGGGTTAAACTCAATTGTGCTTGAGCGAACACGTTTACTTTCAACTTGTAATCTGTGCGCTACCTCCAATATTTTTGTGTGCAACTGTTAGCTTGCCACTTGTAATCTGGCCCATATACAGGTGCAAATTTCCAAATCCAGAATTCCAAAATCCAAACTTTCTGAAATCAAAACTTTTAATTAATATTTTTTTAAAATTACTATTTTTCTTACCTGTAAGTCACAGTCTTCTCGTGTCTTTGGTTTGTTTTCTTGTGCTCTAAAATGCAAATAATAATATTTATTTATTTAAAAAAACATTATATTACCTTTCTGACTACATTACCGTACTACGTATATAAAAGTATTAATTATATAAAACTACCTTTAGGTTGCATATGTAAGCTGCATATTGACATGTCAATATTGCCTAAGTGGCATAATATACTGTTGTTTATACTTCGTTCTATTCCCTCTCCAGACTGTCCCATTTTAAAGATGCACATATTTCAAACAATTCTGAAATTCAAATCTGTTATCTGCCCCCCAAGCAGTTTAAATAAAGGGTCTTCTTCCTGCATTTTGATGGCATGTAAGAACATAAAGGCCCATCGCATCAGTTTATGTTTAATCCTTAAATGTATGTTTAAATAACTCTTCTTGGCACTAATAACATAATCAATGAGAGTGTCATAAAAAATGACTTCAGGGACTAAGGTAGCAAGCTTAAAGCAGGGACCTCCAAGGAGATATTACCAGTGCCATTTGCTAACCCAGTAAGGCCGAAGGAGCTATGGACAATTAATTACTGGTTAAAAACATGGTGTAAAAATGAGGAGTTTGACTTTTTAGAGAACTGGGCTGACTTTTTACTTGGGTACCATTTGTACAGTAAGGATGGGTTACACCTGAATGACATGGGTGCAGCTGTGTTGGGGGAGAGGATGGTTGCACGCCTAGAGAATCTTCTAAGCTAGGCAAGGGGGGGGGGGGTCAGTCCAAACATAATAGAACAGACAGATCAATCTGTGAATTTGTCACACCTAGAATATGTTAAGGAAGGGATGAAAGTTTGGAGGAAAGCGCACCAAGTAGCAGCAGAAAGCGCATGAAAATTAAATGTTTGACAGCAAATCTAAGAAGCATGATGGGTATAATGGTGGAACTGGAGCCCTTAGTTACAGAAGAGGAATATAAAATTATCAGGATAACTGAAATGTAGGGGGGTGATTCACATGACTGGGCAGTTAATTTAGAGGGTTATACTTTATTTAGGAGGGACAGGAGTAATAAAAGGGGTGGAGGAATTTTCATATATATTAAACCTGACTTTAAAACTGCAATAAGGGAAGATATTTATGATGATACAAGTGATAAAGTAAAGACTTTGTGGGTTGAAATAAAGGCATCTACTTATCAAAGCGTCGACTTTCTTGCATTCAACGGCACCAATACGCTCTCCTAAGATCGCTGCCGTGGACCTGAATACGTTCTCCAAAGTTACCAAAAAAGCTGTCAAAAAGCCGGGCACCAAGTATGGGGCGATATGCAGCGGACTGTTATTAACTAACAGTCATCGATCTCGCTGCTCTTCGGCTTTTTTTTCCGCTTTCTTGGTACCCTGTCACTAAACACCCACACTATACTATACTGTTTTACCCCTATCCCGCTGCTCACAGACCCTGCCGCACCTAAATAAAGTTATTAACCCCTAAACCACCGCTCCCGGAGCCCACCACCACCTATATTATACATATTAACCCTTAATCTTCCGCCCCTATACCGCCGCCACCTACATAAAGTTATTAACCCCTATCCTGCCACTCCCGGACCCTGCCGCAACTAAATAAAGTGTTTAACCCCTAAACCACCGCTCCCAGAGCCCACCGCCACCTACATTATATTTATTAACCCCTAATCTGCCCCCCTACACCGCCGCCACTATATTAAATGTATTAACCCCTAAACCTAAGTCTAACACTAACACACCCAAACCTAAATATAATTTAAATAAATCAAAATAAATTATTCCTATTTAAAACTAAATACTTACCTATAAAATAAACCCTAAGATAGCTACAATATAACTAATAGTTAAATTGTAACTATCTTAGGATTTATTTTTATTTTACAGGCAACTTTGTATTTATTTTAACTAGGTACAATAGTTATTAAATAGTTATTAACTATTTAATAACTACCTAGCTAAAATAAATACAAAAGTACCTGTAAAATAAAACCTAACCTAAGTTACAATTACACCTAACACTACACTATAATTAAATAAATTACCTACATTAACTACAATTAACTATAATTAAATAAAATTAAATAAAATTATCTAAAGTACAAAAACAAACAAACACTAAATTACAGAAAATAATAAAATAATTACAAGATTTTTAAACTAATTACACCTAATCTAATCCCCCTAACAAAATAAAAAAGCCCCCCAAAATAAAAAAGCTCTACCCTACACTAAATTACAAATAGCCCTTAAAAGGGCTTTTTGCGGGGCATTGCCCCAAAGTAATCAGCTCTTTTACCTGAAAAAAGTACAATAACCCCAACATTAAAACCCACCACCCACACACCCAACCCTACTCTAAAACCCACCCAATTCCCCCTTAAAAAAACCTAACACTAACCCCTTGAAGATCACCCTACCTTGAGATGTCTTCACCCAACCGGGCCAAAGTCCTCAACGAAGCCGGGAAATGTGGTCCTTCAGATGGGCAGAAGTCTTCATCCAAGCCGGGCAGAAGAGGTCCTCCAAACAGGCAGAAGTCTTCATCCAGGCAGCATCTTCTATCTTCATCCATCTGGCGCGGAGCGGGTCCATCTTCAAGACATCCGACGCGGAGCATCCTTTTCCATCAACGTCGACTGTAGAATGAAGGTTCCATTAAATGACGTCATCCAAGATGGCGTCCCTTCAATTCCGATTGCTTATGCAAGTGCAATATTTGCGCTCAACTTAGTAATACCGGCGCACGCAAATGTGTGCTAAAATAACAGGTTCATACAGAGATGGCAGAAGCTCTGTTTATTCCAAGAAATGTTTTGTGACAAGAGGTCACAATTTAAGGCTGAAGAGAAGGAAATTTTATCTTCAGAAACATAAACGTTTTTTCACTCTAAGAGCAATCACATTGTGGAACTCATTACCTAAGTAGGTAGTAAATGCCAATACTTTTCTATATTTGTTTGTTGCACTATTTGGTACTCATTTTGTTTATAACCAAACAAATACTGAATATTCTTTTATTTTCAAATAATTTTTATTGAGGTTAAATATGTAAAATAACAGACATATTGTGTTGCAAAAGTCATATAGATATACAGAGAAAGAACATATCAATCGTGATACTACAAAATAGACAAATCAGTTACGTCAAAGTTGAGCAAAAAAGAAAACAGACAAATGATTTCACAGGTGTCAAAAGTATACCAAAGCAAAAGAACATTCACATCAGATTATCACAATAAACAAACATATCTGTTTCATCACAGTTAAGCGAAATATGTTAAAGAAAAACCTCACATTTTCAACTTATTCTTTGATTCTGAAAGCAATAAACATAAAATATCTCATATAGACTATCTTTAGTCCAAGTATAGAAATAATAGCTTTTGAATAGTAGCTTTCATGACATATGTTGAATATAGTATAGAAATATCTCATTTAGGACATATATAATCTAATAATAGAAATAATAACTTTTGGATCATGTCATTTAAAAACAATAAAGACAGGAAATTTCAAGAAAAACAGCAAAATAAGGCTCTGGTCACTTTTTAAGTGTAGGAGTACTATGGAAGGGGACAAGCAAAGACTAATTGGGCGATAGAGCATGAAGCTTTTAACATCAGGAGATATAGGGGACTAATATTGGTTTATTATGGCGTACTTAAATATATATTTGCAGCAACACCCTCAGGTGTAAGAGGAGTCTGTGTTTAATCTATCGCATCCTAATAGGGATATAAAAGCCAACTACGTGGAGTGATAACGTTAGTTATAACTTAAGGGCACTCATTAATTTAATTGCTACAAAAAATTGGAGTTATGTTAAGAGTGGAACTAATGAATAGGTGAACAATGTGGTCAAAATGAGAGTAGCCCAGAAAAAGGTTGTGAAGCTGGTACTACCACAATAATAGTAAAATATATTGTGGCCTGAGCTAGTACAGAATAGAGGTTGAAGACATCAGCACAAAAGTACTAGGGGATAAACATTATATGTCTCCATTTCTCACATTTAGGTCCTGGCATTTGGGTATAGGCTCCATATCCATGAACAGATGAAACATATCGATAATTAGATATCAATAGTAGTTAGGAATCACATATAAAAATCAATTGGCTAAACACTGATATGCTAAAGGCAAATACTGCAAAAGGATAGAAATTACTATAAACTCTCTGGTATGCTTCAATACCAAGATATTAGTATAAGGACATGAAAATATAATAACTGCAAAGAGAGAGAATATATAATGTTACATTGGCATTTCTCTAAATGTGATAAACTAAATAAAAATAACTGTCACGGCTGAACTATTATGAACTTCAAAATGTTCCTATCTCAATAGTGCTCTAAGCTCTAAACCTTTAAGAGACAGCATATCAAAATCATACCTAAAACATAATAAAACTTTATATGAATACTAAGCATATGAACTATATGGAGATTAACGGCTTTCGTACAGTGTGATGAGCAGCAGCCATCCTGAAGACATTTGAATATGAGAGATACAGCAAGTCCAAAGTTTAGTCACTGAGCTGTGTAAGAATGCTTTGCAAACCAGTATATTCGTATGTACAAGTATGCTCAGATTAACATGTATTATTCTCTGAAGCTCATGCTAGCGTGCCGATGATATAACACTCTCACAAACAACTACAAACATATACTGCTGCTTTACTCACTGAAAATCAATCTTGAGGAGCTTCAAATATAGCAACCGGCCATGTTAATTTATATAACTCTAGATAGAAGACCTGGTCGGCTGGGCAGCTAAGTTCACTAAGTGGCCGCCTCAAAATGTATGAAAGTTACCCCACTCCAGTTTTGTGGATGGCTTGCCTCAGGCCGTGGAGCTGACACAAACTATTTAGCTGTCGTCCCTGATAACCAATCTCGGATCTCTCATACTCCACACCGGGTTCCAACTGCCGGAGTTCGCTCGGCCAAATGACATGTACAGCTGAAGTGGATAAGGGACCCATCGGCGAACATCCCCACGGGATACTTGAAAACGAGAGAAATCTCAATGTATCTTTCCTGGTAAAATATTTTATAAATATATAAATAATATACATCTATGGACCTCTCCGATATCCACTCGCCCCCATTCATCTGCCTCAAGAATGATACATTTGAAGCATGAGTCCATAGCAATGGAGACAGGTCATCATGATGCTCCATTATATACTGAGTAGATGTGGTTGCTTTGCGCAAGTCTAAGCGCGGTCTCTTACCCATCAGTTCAGGGTAAACAGTTAGACATTGTGATGCTGCTGCGTTAGGAAGAGTTAGAGATTTAAATGCGACAGTTTTAGCCTCCGGCAGCATTTCCGTAGCTTGTCGGTCTTCGGGCTGCCGCATAGACCGCTCACAGACATTCTCACAGTCAAGTAAAGCAAGTGACCGTCTCAAATCACTGACAAACAGTTGAGTAAAATGTGTGATCAGGCTGGAAACAGATTGTTCCCAGTTCACCACAATTTCCATTTTGTGCTGCAATCTCGTTGCTGTTCTTCTGACGATAGCTCAGTAACTTTAGTTATGTTTTAAGTTTCAATGAAGTCCCTGTTCCGGGAAAGACATGAAGTGGCCATCAATGTCAAATAGTATAACGTTCCCTAATTTGTCATACTTCAGTACAAATGACTGGATGTGCTGAATATTCAGGATACTGGGAGGATAGATGTAGCTCCAAGCCGTGATCAGGCCTCCATTGCGCGCCACATCTATTTCAGGCTGCTGGGCTGAAAACTGATATAGAAATAATGTAGATCCACTCCATAGGTGATCGTTCACACCAAATCCTCAAAAGAAAATATTAGATTGGTAATAAAAGGTGAAGTAAACAGTGGTTTTATCTTCTCCTCAGGCAGCCAAAATCATAAAGCAGCCATCTTGGGCGATGGTCGGACATGCCCCCCTGAATATTCTATTACATTTACATTAGTTTTTATTAAAATTAATATAAATGTTTCTTTACTACAGGTGATAAGTATCACCTGCAGGCTTGTACTTATAACAAACAAAAGTTGGTACAGCAGCAACCTGAGATAAAAAGGATGCACGTGTAAAAAGGGATACTGCCATGTCCCATGGTGATAAGTTCACATACAGAATGTCCACAGTACCAATATATTTTATGTCATCTTTATTGCAGGCAGAATAAACAATGCGTCATTTTGGGGGTGATCCCCTTAATCATGCATAAACTTATCACACACTACAAGTGCAGGCTTGTACTTTGCTATAGCGTGCTCGGGGTAGGTATTTTAGTAAAATTCTTTCCCTATACTGTGCTGGGGAGAGACGCTAATCCCGACCCTTCTTCACAGAGCCAAGGCCCACTAATAGAAAGCTAAGCGTGGTACTAAGCCTATTAGAGTTGCCCTGGGAGCTGTGAAAAAAGGGTTTGGATTGGTGCTGTTCCCCAGCATTCTATAGGTAAGCATTTGACCTTTTAAAGGTAATTTAATAGAAACAAATGTATGCTAATGAATTTAATTAGGATATATTCATTTTCTTTAAAATTAGTGTATTAATTTGGATATTCGTTATGTGAAAACAAAACAAATATCTGTATGTTCATTATGAATATGCATTTGTAACAAAATGAATGCACATGTCTATAATTTACAAAAAAATTAATGAATAATGAAAGTTTTGAAATGATGCATAATTAAACTTTCTGGTCTGGGTGTTGTTTAAATTGAGCGCAATCGATAGCACGGGGTGTGTTATTGTGCACTCTGCCTTGCAATAAGAGTAAAGCCCACTCTGGTATAACAAAGGGAGTGCAGGGAGTGCTATTTGCACAATACAAAATACTGCCTCAAAATGTAGTAATTTTTTAGACCTGAAGTAAATAATTATTATCAGTATACAGTATAGCACAGAACGACATGAAGAGCTCCGAAATGCGTGCACTAGCAGCTTAGTACAGCACTGACTTAGTGCTGGAGCGATATACTACATGAATTTTACTGTTCGCCCCATAAAAGTCTACTATGTGAGGAATGTAGAGCATCCAAATTACTGACATACACCAAGATTACAAGTTGTGCGCTAAACCCAGTGCGTTAATAACACAAAAAATGAGTGGTATCGCACTTTCCATAGTGCTGCCATTGCAAGTTACAGAAAAACCTTCTTGTGTTGTACGATACGGTGCGTTAAGCTCCATACTGCACAAAAGCCAAGGCCTGACATCAATGGAGAGAAAGTGTTAGAAAAAAACTAACACATGCGATCGCTATAACTCATTTCCCATTGATGTCTATGGGGAAAAGAAAGTAAAGTAAAAACCTAACACCCTAACATAAATACCCCTAATCCGCCGCCCCTCGACATTTCCAACTCTAAATAAACCTATTAACCCTTTAACTGCCGCTCCCCACATCGCTAACACCTAAATAAACCTATTAACCCCTAAACCACTGGCCCCCCACATCGCAACTACTATAATAAACCTATTAACCCCTAAACCGCCGCCCCCCACATCGCAACACCCTAAATTAAACAATTAATCCCTAAATCTAACACCTGCTAACTTTAAATTAAAGTTACAATATAACTACCTTCAAATTAATAAAAACTTACCTGTGATATAAAAAAACTAAGATTAAACTATAAATTGTATAGGTTTATTATAGTAGTAGTGATGTGGGGGGCGGCGGTTTAGGGGTTAATATGCTTATTTAGTGTTGGCGATGTGGGGGGCCAGCGGTTTATGGGTTAATACTTTATTTTAGTGTTTTCGATGTGGGTGGCGGCGGATTAGGGGTTAATAAATGTAATAAAATATTTGCAATTAATAGGTAGTTTATGGGTTTTAGTGTACTTTGTAACATTTTTGTTATGAGTTTTGTGAAACATTTTTGTTTCGCAAAATCCATAACTACTGGTCTCAGATCGGGGAATGGAACACGGCGCTATAAGCTATAACGCTAGTGTAAAGGCCGGCCCGCACAACCTGTAATACTGGAAACCTCAAAATTCCGCACTCAAAAGTAATTTTTTAAGTGCAGAATGGAGAGTTGCGTAAAGGCTAAAATGCTAGCGGTATAGCCGTATCTCAGCGACTTGTAATAAGGGAGACCTGCATATTCCGCACGCAATGGCCAATTTTTCAGCGGTATAGCTGAACTGCACAACTTGTAATCTTGCCGATAGATTTTAGTGCTCCCTAGACTATCAATCAATCGATAAAAAAAAAGTGTTATTGATTGCTCTCGAGTCATGTTACCACACAAAACAACTACTTTTACACTCCACTTGTAATCTACGTCTTTTTGGGGGGTTTTTTAGCTTAAAGGGACATACTACTCATATGCTAAATCACTTGAAAATGATGCAGTTTAAATGTAAAAAGCTGAAAGGAAAATATCACCTGAGCATCTCTATGTAAAAAAAGGAAGATATTTTACCTTACAACTTCCTCAGCTTAGCAGAGTAAGTTCTGTGTAAAAAGTAATAATTCAGCTGCTGAGCAGCTCCAGGTAAAAAAAAATAATGAAGAAATGAACAGCAGCCAATCAGCATCAACAGTGCTGAGTTCATGAACTCTTTTACTGTGATCTCATGAGATTTGACTTAACTCTCATGAGATTTCATAGTAAACTTCCTTAAACTGAATAGAGAAATAACATGAGAGTGCACAAGGCTCAACCCCTTAGCTATCCCGGGACAGACATACTGATTTGCTGCTTAGAAGTCCTATGCAATGGCATGTGACTACTGAGGAACTTTTGAGGTAAAATATCTTTCTTTTTTACATAGAGATGTTCAGGTAATATTTTCTAGTCAGCTTTTTACAGCTATGCTGCAGCACTTTCAAGTGTTTCAACATTTGGGTATCATGGCCCTTTAATGTACTTTTAAATTAACAAAAGACTGCTAGAAATATGTTTGGCATTGATGTTTAAAATAATTCAGATGGACTGAAATATTCTGTTAAATGTTCCAATCAGCCAATAGAATGTGAGCTCAATCCTATTGGCTGATTGGATCAGCCAATAGGATTGAACTTCAATCCTATTGGCTGATTGCATCAGCCAGTAGGATTTTTTCAACCTTAATTCCGATTGGCTGATAGAATTCTATCAGCCAATCGGAATCTACGGGACGCCATCTTGGATGATGTAATTTAAAGGAACCTTCATTCAGCAAGAAGACGTTGATTGAAGAGGATGCTCCGCGCCAGATGTCTTGAAGATGAAGCAGCTCCGCATCAGAAGGATGAAGATAGAAGATGCCGTCTGGGTGAAGACTTCTGCCCGTCTGGAGGACCACTTCTGCCCATCTGGAGGAACACTTCTGCCGGCTTCCTTGAGGACATCTTGTCGCTTGGATGAAGACTTCTCCCGGTAAGTGGATCTTCGGGGGTTAGTGTTAGGATTTTTTAAGGGTGTATTGGGTGGGTTTTATTTTTAGGTTAGGGCTTTGGGCCGCAATAGAGCTAAATGCCCTTTTAAGGGCAATGCCCATCCAAATGTCCTTTTCAGGGCAATGGGGAGCTTAGGTTTTTTTAGTTAGGATTTTATTTGGGGGGTTGGTTGTGTGGGTGGTGGGTTTTACTGTTGGGGGGTTGTTTATATTTTTTTTTTACAGATAAAAGAGCTGATTTCTTTGGGGCAATGCCCGCAAAAGGCCATTTTAAGGGCTATTGGTAGTTTAGTTTAGGCTAGGGTTTTTTTTTTATTTTGGGTGGGCTTTTTTTATTTTGATAGGGTTATTAGATTAGGTGTAATTAGTTTAAAGATCTTGTAATTTGTTTTTTATTTTCTGTAATTTAGTGTTTTTTTTGTAATTTAGCTAATTTTTTGAATTTAGTTAATTGTATTTCATTTAGGGAATTTATTTAATTGTAGGGTTAGGTTAGGTGTTAGTGTAACTTAAGTTAGATTTTATTTTATAGGTAAATTTGTATTTATTTTAGCTAGGTAGTTATTAAATACTTAATAATTATTTAGTAACTATTCTACCTAGTTAAAATAAATACAAACTTGCCTGTAAAATAAAAATAAACCCTAAGATAGCTACAATGTAACTATTAGTTATATTGTAGCTAGTTTAGGGTTTATTTTGCAGGTAAGTATTTCATTTTAAATAGGAATAATTTAGGTAATAATTGTAGGTTTTATTTAGATTTATTTGAATTATATTTAAGTTAGGAGGTGTTAGGGTTAGGGTTAGACTTAGGTTTAGGGGTTGATAAATATAATATAGTGGCGGCAACGTTGGGTGCGGCAGATTAGGGGTTAATAAATGTAGGTAGGTGGCAGCGATGTTAGGGGCGGCAGATTAGGGGTTAATAATATTTAACTAGTGTTTGCAATGCAGGAGTACGGCGGTTTAGGGGTTAATATGTTTATTATAGTGGCGGCAACATGGGGGGCTGCAGATTAGGGGTTAATAAATATAATGTAGGTGTTGGCGATGTTTGGGGCAGCAGATTAGGGGTTCATAAATATAACGTAGGTGGCGGCGATATCCAGAGCGGCAGAATAGGGGTTAATAAATATAATGTAGGTGTCGACGATGTCGGGGGCGGCAGATTAGGGGTTAATAAGTGTAAGAATAGGGGTGTTTAGACTCTGGGTTCATGTTAGGGTGTTAGGTGTAAACATAAAATGTGTTTCCCCATAGGAATCAATGGAGCTGCGTTACTGAGCTTTACTTTGCTTTATTGCAGGTGTTAGACTTTTTCTCAGCCTGCTCTCCCCATTGATGTCTATGGGGAAATCGTGCACGAGCATGTACAACCAGCTCACCGCTGACTTAAGCAGCGCTGGTATTGGAGGGCGGTATGGAGCACAATTTTGCTCTACGCTCACTTCTTGCCTTTTAAAACCGGGTTTATAAAAACCTGTAATACCAGCGCTGTAGGTAAGTGAGCGGTGACAATAATGTGCAAGTTAATACCGCACCCCTCATAACGCAAAACTCGTAATCTGGCCGTTAGTTATTCTATAATAGTTTTCAAATGATTTGGAATGACCTTAAATTTGAAAACCTGTGACAAAAATTCACACTGTTATTCTAATAAATTGGAATTACCTGTGTTATTTTCTGTAGGTTGTGTTAAAATATTTAGAATATTTAGATATAAAATGTGTTCTTGATGCCTTGGATAGTAGAAACAAATTGGAAAGGAGAACATGGGCGCGATCCGATATACGGCGTAGTTTTCGGCGCAAGAGAGAGAACCCACGCCGCCCGTAATTTCACCTTGCACATCGGGCTATCCAATATACAGCGCCGTCAGATGCTAAAGTAGCGTAAGTAGGACAAACTGGCGTTGTTCCGAAAAGTGCACAAATACACATTTTAGTCGTCGCAAGTACTTACGCCAGTCTTTTGTTCCCGTAAAGTCTCAATAAAGTGTAGTTTTATGCAAATTTGGCTAAGACTCGTAAAAATTACCCGATACTCCTTCTAAAACTGCGTCACGTAATTACGCTATTCAAAAGTCATATATAAACCCATGCGCAACCGCCATTTTCTTTAGTGTCTTTGGATGTTCGTTGAGCTACAGCACACTACAGTGAGTTTAGAATTAGTAAGAGTAGTGAGAGAGGTGCAGCATAATAGTTAGTTAAGTCGGATTGTTGTTTGGGTAAGCTTGTACATTTACTTACACTTATTTTCACATATTGCACACATATTGCATACATACATATACAAAATACAGAACACTTTTTTTTCTAACACCTCACACATTTTATTTCAATTTTACAGTGTGATAGGCTGAGTGTTTGGTTGTGTGTGATTGAACTGGGAGTGAGAGTGAATGTGTGAGTGTGTGTAGTGTGAGAATGGTAGGGAGAGGGAGAGGAGTGGCAGGGAGAGGAGTATTGTAGTGGACAGGAGGAGCAGCGGGGTCCCCATCAGGGAGTAAGTGGAGTGGGGAGAGGGAGAGCTAGAAGGGATGATGGGAGGGGAGATGCCCGAGAGCCCCAAAGACCAGGCACATCAAGGAGAGGGACAGAGGGTGCACATGGGGAAAGAAGGGGGGAGGAGCCATCATGGACAACCACAGTGCCCTCTTTGGCCAGGAGAAGGGCAGAGGCGTTGCCCGAAGGCTTAAGGAAGCATGGTCAGCGGTAGAGGAGGCTGTAAACAGTGTGGCCCCGCAGAGGAGGACTGTCGAGGGACTCAAAAAAAAGGTGGAATGATTGCAAGAGGTGGGTGAAAGAGAAGATGGGCCAGAAAGCCATGCACCAGAGGGGAACAGGTGGTGGTCCACCCTTGGAAGCAGAATACAACGTATGGCAGGAGATGATACGCAACTCTCTGAGTATCACAGCAGTCCATGGACTTCCAGGGGCTTGTTACTCAGGAGTTGCAACCACAGCACCTCATGCTGGTGAGTAACATCCCACACACCAGTATGATATGTATTTGAGATATAAAATCCTTTAATGTCACACATTCATGTACACAATGATGAGCATGGTATTTGGCCTACTAACAAAAACATCTACAATTAGATTTTACATTAATGCTACTTAACACGATGCAATTCATGATATGAGGTGGAATAGTGCAATACTAACATGTTTCAGAGTAACACAGGCCACAAGGCACATGCTGAGTTTTCAGTAAATGGACACTATAGCCATCACAATACTTTTAGCTCAGAAAGCAGGTTCTGTGCCTACATCAGGCTAAAGTAAATTGTGTGACCATAGTGTCACTTAAAGAACACATTTTCTCCATCACTGACATCACTGACATGTACACATAACTCTTGTATGAAACACATACCTGTATATTGTGCAGATTAAAATCCCTCATAGAGAGTTTGACATGAGAATGAGTATTGTCCCTTGCATGTATCAATGTATATTGTATGCCCACATGGACATATATATGACTGTACTAATCCCTATCATCATTTGACTCCTCCTCAGAACCTCCTTTCACCAGGCTGCAAACTGGCATGCTGCTACCTCCACCACCAGTCACAGCCATGCAGCCACCTCCACCACCAGTCACAGCCATGCAGCCACCTCCACCACCGGTCTTCAGTCAGCAACATGGATATTATGCTCCCAGGCATCAGCTGGGTTGGATTGCCTCCGTTGAGGACCCAGAAGTGATGCCACCACCATTGACATAGATACCTGGTCTGAGGAACATCCTTTTGGCTTTGAGGGGGAGCCAAGTCAGCCACGAAGGGTCAATGTCTTTACCCCCCCCCAACACAATATCAGGCCAGTCATGGCTTTTTCACACAGGGGATGTTGCAAGGTATGCAAAGTGGACAGGCTGAGTGGTCACACACTAGTCGTCAATGGGACTGCCAATCCAGCATGAGAGCTCCACCATCCGCTTCCCTTGGCAGAGCTCCACCATCCGATTCCCTTGGGAGAACTCCACCATCCTCAGATGAGCATATAGCTGAGGTTGTCCCTGAAGCACCAGCAGCTGAGGTTGTCCCTGAAGCACCAGCAGCTGAGGTTGTCCCTGAAGCACCATCAGCTGAAGTTATCCATGAAGCACCAGCAGCTGAAGTTATCCATGAAGCAGATGCAGCTGAAGTTGTCCATGATGCACCAGCATATAGAGCAGAACCTGCACCTAGAATCACTGCTGCTCAAGAGCCTGTAGATCCACTGTATTCTCCCCTGGGAGAGGAATACATTTCACTCCAGAGCTGCGAAAGCATTCAAAGAGGCCAACAGAGGTTTCATAGGAGCCAAGAGAGGCTACTCAAGCGTAGCATCGAGCTGCAGAGGGACATTGCAGCCTCATTAAATGGAATTGTCCAAAATCAGTCTCAGATTATGAGAATCCAGTCTGATATGCAAATACAGATGGACAATAGATGGCGGGAACAAAACAAACTCTTGGGTGTGTTGGTTGAGCACTTCACACACCAGCAGGACACTGCCTCCAGTCTTTCATCTGTGGCCAGCACTCTAGAAGAATTATCTGAAGCTTCCCAAACCAGGAGAACCAGGAAATCCACTCCAGTCACCTCAGCCCCCTCATCCAAGAAGCCTAAAAAAAAAAAAATATTCTTATAGTTCACCTTAAGTCTTGTCCATCTTGTCTGTTTTTTTACCATATAATTGTCATCCACATCCATGTGAGGGGTGTTTTAGTACACTAATATTGTTAAAACATATAATAAGGCCTGTGTGGAAATGGCCCAAAAAGGTAATATTATCCTGTTTCTAACATATTCTTGTACTATAACTCCCATCCACAATAGTTGTTTCTGAAGGGTACATATAGTAATATTCACTTGTAAGATGTAAATCAATGTATCTCACATCCAATATAAATTGACCCATTGGTATATATAGTAGTGATGTTACTGATAGGGTGGGCATTATCAGGTGTTTTATGTCTTAAGGTGAGAGGTTGTGGTGTGTGTGATTGGTTTAACACAATTGCAAAGAGGCAGCCTTCAAGAAGGTGTTATAAATGATCATATGAGCCATCCTAGGTTTTGCTTTCAACTAAGAATACCAAGAGAACAAAGCAAGTGTTCAAATTAAATCTGAAAGTAGTTAGAAATAACATGCCCTATTTAAAAGAAGAAGGTTTTCTTTGGAGTTGACTGTCCCTTTATATATTTTGGCATCAGTGCCAAGCTGTGTTAGCATTAGAATAAATTACACTCCAGTGGGTTCTAAAGAGATGAAGGTAATCCAATTTACAGTAAATAAGCAAGTATATGTCCACAATGTGATAAAGCACCTACAAGCTCAATCCATTTGACTATTTCAAATACACAAATAAACCTTTAAAAAGCAATATCATAGTATACTGTCCCTTTAACCTTGAGATGCTGCTTAAATGTATATGTTTATTAAGGCTTCCAGGTAGTTACGTTGGTTTTTTAGTCAGTGCAAGGGCTCCTGCGCTTGCAATTTGTGGCGAGATGAGAATGTAGTAGATTTTCTGAAATCTGCGCGCGTAAGTCCTTACGCTGTATATTGGATACCAAACTGCGCGTGTTTTGTATGTCAGTCTATGGGTAAAAATAATACGGGCGAAGGCAGAAATATACGCGCATAACTTCTATGTTACGCCGTATATTGCGTCGCTGGCTTTTGCGGGCGACGCTGCATATCGGATCGGGCCCCATATGTTTTGGCATTTAACAGAAATTTGGCATTTAACAGAACTTCACCACATTTTAAAGGCTGCAACATATTATATATGACATTTTGAATTGCTAGTAGGGATTGGCGAATGTGTTTATATCCGAATTCGAATGTTAGAACGAATGTTATTGTAGAAATTTGATTTACATAATAGAATGTTGATAAGAACGAATATTCTTAAAAATTCGATTTTCGAATGTTATTTACAGTTTTCGAATGTCACATTCGAATTCGAATGTCACATTCGAATTCGAATGTCACATTCAAATTCTAATGTTACATTTGAATGTCACATTCGAATTCGAATATTACATTTATAAAACACAATTGTAGACTAGGAACACTATTTCGAATGTCAAATTCGAATCGAATATCACATTTATAAAAACACAGTATTAGACTAGAAATACTATTTCGAATTTGAATGTCACATTCGAATCGAATATCACATTTAAAACACAGTATTAGACTAGAAATACTATTTCAAATTCGAATGTGACATTTATTAAACACAGTTGCAGACTAGAAATACTATTTCAAATTTGAATGTCACATTCGAATATTACATTTCAAAATTGATTGAATACATAGCTAAACATTCTATTATTCAAACAAATGAAAATTCAAAAATAGAATGTTATATAAACATTCGAAATTCAATTAGAACGAACGAATGTATCAAAATTCGTTTTAAATTTCGAATTTTTAGAAACATTCGCCCATCCCTAATTGCTAGTGCCCTAATGATATTTCAGCATTAAATTTAGGCTTGTGTATTCATTTCATACAAATGTGAATTTGTGGAAAAAACATGGATGATCATTTTGTTTTTCGCAAAACAAATATCTGAACGAATGCACCAACTTATTTAAAGAAAAATAACAAATACTGATGAAATTCATTGGTATTTATTTGTTTTCTTTAAATTAGCTTTAAAGGGTTAAATCCTTACCTCTAGCGTACTGGAGGGCCTCTCAAATTTTAGCTTCACAAAGCCCCGGACCGCGCTAATAGGAAATTAACATGGCGTTAAAGGAGAAGGTATTTTAGCACAGGGTCTGGGGTCTCCCATGCTAAGCTTCCATTTAGCAAGGCCTTGGGCTCTGTGAAAAGGGGTCATGTTTAGTGCAGTTCTCCAAAGCGCTACAGGTATTTATAAGGCTACAGGTGAACTTTTTCACGTGTAGCAAAGGAACTTAAAGTCGTTTAAAGGGATAGAAAACCCCCAAATTTTCTTTTATTATTCAGATCAACATACAATTTTAAACAACTTTCCAATTTAATTCTATTATCAAATTTTCTTCATTCTCTTGTTATCCATTGCTGAAGGGACAGCATTGCACTACTGACAGGAAGCTGAAAATATCTATTTAGCCAATCACAAGACAAATGTATGCAGGCACCAATTAGCAGCAGCTCCCACTAGTGTATGATATGTGCGTATTTATTTTTTAACAAGGGATACTAAGAGAATGAAGCACATTTGAAAATAGAAGTGAATTTAAAAGTGTCTTAAAGGGACACTGAACCCAATTTTTTTTCTTTCATGATTTAGATAGAGCATGCAATTTTAATCAACTTTCTAATTTACTCCTATTATCAATTTTTCTTTGTTCTCTTGCAATCTTTATTTTAAAAGCAGGAATGTAAATCGTAGCAGTCAGCCCATTTTGGGTTCAGCACCATTTATAGTGCTTGTTTATTGGAGCAAGCATAACCCAGGTTCTCAACCAAAAATGGGCCGGCTCCTATGCATTAAATTCCTGCTTTTTAAATAAAGATAACAAGAAAATTTGATAATAGGAGTAAATGAGTAAGTTGCTTAAAATTGCATGCTCTTTCTGAATCATGAAATGAAAAAATTGGGTTTAGCGTCCCTTTAAAATGACCTGCTCTATCAGAATCAGTTTATTTTTGACTTTCCTATCCCTTTAATGAAAAATGTTTTCTAAATATTTATTATTCGTTTCATTTTAAATAATATCACATTGTACAGTAGATGAATATTCGTTCTGAAAAATCCATCCAAAACAATTTTTTTACTGCTGCGCATGTCTACTTAAATTCAAGAAATTATAGGAGATGACATTTTGTATTGCAACATTGCACTGGCAACATTTAAAAAATAAATCATAGACAGCATGGGTGATTAATTCAGTGACATCTCTCATAATCTAATGAATTAATCCAAAACATTGACGTCTAGAAATAACCCCCCCGAAACAAAATATTAAAGGGACATTCAAGTCAAAATTAAACTGTCATGATTCAGATAGAGCATGAAATTTTAAAAACTTTACAATTTACTTCCATTAACAAAATGTGCACAGTCTTTTTATATTTACACTTTTTGAGGCACCAGCTCCTATTGAGCATGTGCAAGAATTCACAGAATAACCATATATGAATTTGTTATTGGCTAATGGCTGTCACATGATACAGGGGGGGATGGAAATAGACATAACTTTGAAATTTGTCAGAAAAAAATCTACTACTCACCTGAAGTTCAGACTAAGGCCCATAGTGCGGATCAGGTCCGACAGACCTTGCTGAATACGGCGAGCAATACGCTGCCCGTATTCAGCATTGCACCAGCAGCTCACAAGAGCTGCTGGTGCAACGCCGCCCCCTGCAGACTCGCGGCCAATAGGCCGCCAGCAGGGGGTGTCAATCAACCCGATCGTACTCGATCGGGTTGGATTGTAGCAATGTCTGTCCGCCTGCTCAGAGCAGGTGGACACTGGACAGGTTATGGAGCAAAGGTCTTTGTGACCGCTGCTTCATAACTGCTGTTTCTGGTGAGCCTGCAGGCTCGCCAGAAACACGGGGCATAATATGCCCCTAAGTGCTATTGCATTATCTTTTTATCAAGCATTTGTTGATCATGCAAATCTACCGTATTTACTGGTCCTTTAAAGAATGCAACTATGGGATATAGAATCAAACCATATTTTTTGGCAAACAGAGATTTGTTAAAAAAAATAACCATTATTGCAAGAAACAAAAAAACAAAACAAAAAAAAGACTACTTTCCCTCTATGGTTTATCATTCAGGGACGATATGAAACTAATAATACTATTCATGTACAGAAATATTGCTTGGGTATTATATTCAAGCTAGAGTTTTACATAAATATATTCTACAGGATCTGAAGGTTATTTTGCAACCTTGGACATTTTCATGTAGCTTAGTCCTTACAGAGCATGCTAAGTCTTTTCCAGAAGTATGTCTATTAATGTTTGCTTCATTAAATTCTCATGTATTTTTTATGATGTGAAAAAAAAAGGTTATTGTATTTTTTAAATCCCCGAGATTTATAGTTAAAGGGCCACTAAACCCAAAATCTTTCTTTCATGATTCAGATAGAGAATACAAATTTAAACATTACAATTTACTTATATTATTTATTTTGCTTCATTTTTTAGATATCCTTAGTTGAAGAAAAAGCAATGCACATGGTGAGCCAATCACACGAGACTTCTATGTGCAGCAACCAATCAGCAGCTACTGAGCATATCTAGATATGCTTTTCAGCAAAGAATATCAAGAGAATAAAACAAATTAGATAATATAAGTAAATTAGAAAGATGTTTAAAATTGCATTCTCTTTCTAAATCATGAAAGAAAAAATGTGGGTTTCATGGCCCTTTAAAGAGCATAGAGCTAGATATATTACAGGTATTTTCTACAATAATCATTTAAAAATAATTATAGCAAAATAACCATTTAGCAAAGCTCCTAGATAGTTCCTGAGAAATATACAAGGATAGTAGAAGGAAAAAAAAATATTAAAAACTAACACCCACAAAATATATACATAAACCTCTCTCTCTCTCTCTCTCTCTCTCTCTCTCTCTCTCTCTCTCTCTCTCTCTCTCTCTCTCTCTCTCTCACTGTTGCTATAAATATAATTATGTTAATTATAAAGTTAAATATGAACTTTGGTCTATAGTCTCTCTAAGGCTCATGGGAGTAATAAAACATGGACCCTTTGCCCAGTGAGCCTAAAGGGAATTAACAAATTGAGAATGCTTAAAAGTAGTATAAGCAATTAATAGTGCTTGTATTGTACTATATATTTCATTCCCTTTTCCATTTTACCCGCTGTAGAGCTAGTTTCCATTGAGGTGGTAAAGTTTGCAAATTGGTGATAAAAACATTTATCTCCATTAAAGTCTTTGGAAAATGTTTATGTTACCACCAGTTTCCAAACTTTACCACCTCAATGGAAACTAGACCGTAGAAAATGTTTAGAAATATTTACTTTAAGGGACACTGAACCTAAATGTTTTCTTTCATGATTCAGATAGAGCATGCAATTTTAAGCAACTTTCTAATTTACTTCTATTTTTTTTCAATTTTTGTTCGTTCTCTTGCTATCTTTATTTGAAAAAGAAGGCATCTCAGCTAAGGAGCCAGAAAATGTTTGGTTCAGTACCATGGACAGCACCTGTTTATTGGTGCTGTCCAATCAGCAAGGACAACCCAGGTTGTTCACCAAAAATGGGCCGGCATCTAAACTTACATTCTTTCTTTTTCAAATACACATACCAAGAGAATGAAGAAAATTTGATAATAGGAGTAAATTAAAAAGTTGCTTAAAATTGCATGCTCTATCTAAATCATGAAAGAAAAATTTTGGATTCAGTGTCCCTTTAAATGTTATTTCAAATATTTTCCCCCCTGTAAAAATCTATGTAAACTTGAGGCAGCAGCAGAAATCAACATCATAGTTTGTTTCAATTGCTTGAAATATAAATAACTCCCATCATCTACTTCCCAGTTTGCACTGTAATTTTAACATTTTCCCAATCGCACCATTACATTTTTTCTAGCAAAAAAAATATGGACATCATTTTGGGAACAGCTTGTTGTGGTTTCAATGATCAAAAAAAAAATATATATATATATGGTATACCAAGTCATTGGAATCACAGTTGTATAGTACAGAGGCCCCTCTAAGGAATAAATCATGCAGAGAAAAAGTTGCTGTAATTTTCCCATAAACCTGAGCGTGTTTTTTTTTTTTTTCCACAACAGACTATTTTGTCTTTACTAGAGTTCAGCATACCGTATTTACTGGTCCTTTAAAGTGTTCAGATAAGAATGCAAATATGGCATATAGAATCAAACCCAATTGTTTGGCAAACTAAGATTTGTTAAAAAAAAGGGAGCGCTTTACCTCTATGGTTTATCATTCAGGGACAATATGAAACTAATATAATACTATTCATGTACAGAAATATTGCTTGGGTATTATATTCAAGCTACAGAGTGCTTTACATAAATATATTCTACAGGATCTGAAGGTTATTTTGCAACCTTGGTCATTTTCATGTAGCTTAGTCCTTACAGAGCATGCTAAGTCTTTTACAGAAGTATGTCTATTAATGTTTGCTTTAATAAATTCTCATGTATTTTTTATGATGTGAAAAGTAAATAGGTTATTGTCTTTTTCAAATCCCATAGATAGCGAGATGTAAAGTTAAAGAGCATAGAGCTAAATATATTACAGGTATTTTCTACAATAATCATTTAAAAATAATTATAGCAAAATAACCATTTAGCATAGCTCCTAGATAGTTCCTGAGAAATATACAAGGATAGTAAAAGGAAAAAAAAATATTAAAGGGACACTAAACTCAAAAAATGTATTTCATGATTCAGGTAGAGAACACAATTTTAAACAACATTCCAATTTAGTTTCATTATCTAATTTGCTTCATTCTTTAGATATTCTTTGCTGAAGAAATAGCAATGTACATGGGTGAGCCA
Organism: Bombina bombina; assembly: GCF_027579735.1. Classification (NCBI taxonomy): domain Eukaryota; kingdom Metazoa; phylum Chordata; class Amphibia; order Anura; family Bombinatoridae; genus Bombina; species Bombina bombina. The sequence continues at coordinate 102,757,436 of NC_069500.1, read as the reverse complement.
ATCATACGAGGCATCTATGTGCAGTCACCAATCAGCAGCCTCTAAGCCTATCTAGATATGCTTTTTTTGTAAAGGATATCAAGAGAATGAAGCAAGATAGATAATAGAGGTAAATAAGAAAGTTGTTAAAAAATTGCACGCTTTCTAAATTATGAAAGAAAAAAATTGTGTTTCATGTCCCTTTAAAAACTATCACACGCACAATATATACATACACCTATCTTTCTCTCTTTCTCTCTCTCTCTCTCTCTCTCTCTCTCAATCTCTCACTGTTGTTATAAATATAATTATGTTAATTATAAAGTTAAAGGGACACTGAACACAATTTTTTTATTTCGTGATTCAGAGTATGACATTTTAAGCATCTTTCTAATTTACTCCTATTATCAAGCCCGTTTTTGTTGAATAACCTGGGTTGTCCTTGCTGATTTGTGGATAAATGAATCCACCAATAAAAAGGTGCTTTCCAGAGTTCTGCCTTCTTTTTCTAATAAAGATAGCAAGAGAACGAAGAAAAATTGATAATAGGAGTAAATTAGAAAGTTGCTTAAAATTGCATGCTCTATCTGAATCATGAAAAACATTTGGGTTCAGTGTCCCTTTAAATATGACCTTTGGTCTATAGTCTCCCTAAGCCTCATGGGAGTAATAAAACATGGATTTTGCCCAGTGAGCCTAAAGGGAATTAACTAATTGAGAATGCTTAAAAGTAGTATAAGCAATCAATAGTGCTGGTATTGTACTGTAAATTTAATTCCCTTTTACGTCTTCCCAATTTTCCAATTTACCCGCTGTAGGGCTAGTTTCCATTGAGGTGGTAAAAGTTTGCAAATTGGTGATAAAAGAAGTCTTTGGAGAATTTTTATGTTACCACCAGTTTCCAAACTTTACCACCTCAATGGAAACTAGACCGTAGAAAGTGTTTACAAATATCTCCTTTAATGTTATTTTAAATATTTTTTCCCCTGTAAAAATCTATGTAAACTAGAGGCAGCAGCAGAAATCAACATCATAGTTTGTTTCAATTGCTTGAAATATAAATAACTCCCATCATCTACTTCCCAGTTTGTACTGTAATTTTAACATTTTACCAATCGCACCATTACATTTTTTCTAGCAAAAAAATATGGACATCATTTTGGGAACAGCTTGTTGTGGTTTCAATGATCAAAAAAAATATATATATATATGGTATACCAAGTCATTGGAATCACAGTTGTATAGTATAGAGGCCCCTCTAAGGAATAAATCATGCAGAGAAAAAGTTGCTGTAATTTTCCCATAAACCTGAGCGTGTTTTTTTTTTTTTTTCCACAACAGACTATTTTGTCTTTATGGTATACCAAGTCATTGGAATCACAGTTGTATAGTATAGAGCAGTGTTTCTCAACAGCCGGGCCGCGGCCCACTACCGGGCCACGACGGCCCTGCTGGTGGGCCGCGACCCGACGCCTCCAGACACTCGCTCTGACAGGCCCGCCTTTACACATCTCCTAAATTTTGGATGGGCCTGTCAGAGTGCCACTGCGCATGTCAGTTTGCGCACTGTGAGCATGTAGCGGCGGGCAGGCAGGCGCACTGTGACCAGGTAGAAGCGGCTGGCAGCGTGCAGAGCGTGAAGCATCGGCTCACAGGTAAGTAAGCCCACTGACACCAATTACATAATTACGGCCAGTGACACCAATGTATATATTTAGGGCGGCCACTGGACACCAATGTGTATTTGTAAACTGTGTGTGTGTATATATATATATATATATATATATATATATATATATATATATATATATATATATATATATATATAGATCCCACTGACACCAATGAATTATAAAATATTAACCCACTGTAAACCATATATATATATTTTATATATATATATATATATATATATATATATATATATGGATCCCACTGACACCAATGAATTATCATATAATTATTATATTATATATTATATTATAATTATAAGATAATTCAGTGGTGTGAGATCCATATATAATATATATATAAATGGTTTATAGTGGGTTAATTTTATAATTCATTGGTGTCAGTGGGTGAGGGAGGAGAGAGAGAGAGAGAGAAAGAAAGAAAGAAAGAAAGAAAGAAAGAGAGGGAGGAGAGAGAGAGAAAGAGAGGGAGGAGAGAGAGAGAGAGAGAGAGAGAGAGGGAGGAGATAGATAGAGACAGAGAGAGAGAAAGAGAGGGGGGAGGAGAGAAAGAAAAAGAGAGAGAGGGGAGAGAGAGAAAGAGAGGGGAGGAGAGAGAAAGAGAAAGGGGGGAGAGAGAGAGAGAGGGAAGGAGAGAAAGAGACTGTGCATATATATATAATATATATATATATATATATTTCTTCCAAACCTACTGCAACCCACTCCCCTGGACCGGTCCGGCTAAAACTTACCGGGCCTTGAGGTCACTTAGGTTGAGAACCACTGGTATAGAGGCCCCTCTAAGGAAGAAATCATGCAGAGAAAAAGTTGCTGTAATTTTCCCATAAACTTGAGAGTGCTTTTCTTTTTTCCACAACAGACTCTTTTGTCTTTCTTAGAGTTTAGCACTTACTATTTTTTAGTGGTTTTATTTTTTCCTATGCATAGGTTCAGGACTGTTTTACATATACTGTGTATTTGACTTTTGTATTACAGTATATTGCTTTAAACTTACATGTAGAATTACAGCAAGCATGGCTGAAAACAGTTGACCATAATAGGTCAATATACATAAACCAATATATGGGAACTGACTGCATAGTGAAATCACATAAACACATACAATTGTGGATTTGGGATTAGTCTTTTCCAAATTATAATTAGTATATGCTATAAAACACCTCACTTGTGGTGGGACATTAAATTATTGCAGCTTTATTTAAAGGAGAAAAATATCTCCCATGGTTTGTGATTAAAATAAAATTCTGGGGGCGGAGCTAGCCTTAGAAGAGAGCAGACACATTTTCTTAGAGCTCCCATTCGCATTTACAATACTATAATATAATTATATTATTTTTACTGAGAGTCCAGCTGAAACAATATAGGCTACTTCTTGAAATCTTGACTACAAGAGTTTGGATGCTCAGGAACAAAATACGAGCAATTCTGCTAAACGGGAGCTGAGACGCAAAACTCCTATAGGAAGGGGCCCTGGTCTTTGGAAGCACTGAGCTGTTCACACTACCCTGCAGCTCTTATCTAATGGAGTTGAGCGTAAACCGGAGCGCTCCTTTATCAACTACAGACAAGTGCAGACAAGTGCAAAGAGCCTATGTGTCAAAGTGGCGCGAATGGCCATCTTTGGATCGCATTAGCGCATAGGTAACTTCATCCTTAAGTGCTAGAAAACACCATATTGTGACTAACTATCAGGGCTGCAGAACCCCCTCCACCTATACCGCACTCAATAATTGGGGCTAAGTATTATACTCAGAAAGAAATATCAGGTGGATCTTCTAATACACTTTGCAAGCTGTATAAAAGCCGTTTCACCAACCTTGTATTTTCATGGAGTACCTGGACAGGTGGGAAGGCGTAGTCCTCCTTAGAATGGAAGAACACGCTGGTGATCTTAAGCAGAGCCTTATGACAGTTTTGGCACATGCTAGGCATTTGACACAGGCTATATATTCTGTTCCAAAACATCAAGACTCTCAGACCCTGCCCACTTCAGGAAGCGTTTGTTTGAAGGAGTTGCTGTCGATTTGTAGTCCTCAACTCTGAGGTCAGTAACGGAAATCTAGGGAAACTGTTATCATGGCCTCCTATGCTGGCTGGGGACAAATGGAATCTGACCAGCCACCCTGCTAAGGACAAGGCTTCCCCACCCGCTAGACTTTGTTGGGGGTGATAAGGCAGAGCAAGGGGTTGGTGAACATATCAATTTTCGGTTATTTTGATTCTCATAAGTCCGGAGTGGGCTAAAACTTCCTTACTATGAGAACAGCCATATATCACACTGTCCATAATTACATATGGAATGGTGTAGACTACAAATGTTCTTTTAATATCCAGTTATTTTAAGTTAGTGTGGTTTATGTCAATCCTCATCGCTTTTTTGTTTTATTTCTTTTCAGTGTGATTTTCTCATATTTTTCTATGCATTAGGAAATCTTATTGATGTGTCCAAGATAGTATTAGACTAAATAACAATCATAACCTATAGTAACATTAATCACCTAAGTCTGTATTTTGAAAACTTCCAAGGGGATTTCGGCTCTTGTTCTGATGGGGGAATAGTACTTTCCATAAAGATATAGCTCTGATTTTACAACAGTACCTACATACTCTTACTCATACACGTGCCTGTCTATATGTGTACCTAACTTTACATGAGTGATAAGATTTACATGAGTATCTACTCATCCCCATTATACAAGAAATCTAATGTAGATGTTGCCTTCGGGCCGGGGCATCATAGCATATAATTAAGGGAGAAGACTGAATACTTGATATCTTATATTGCATATAGGAAAGGAACAGCTATTGTCCTACCATTTTACAAAGTATTTTCTTCTCCCCTGGATGGATATCAGGTAGTTTTATAAATACCCCCATTAGACTAGGTGATTGTTCTGAGTTTATTATAGTCTAATGATGCAATAAACTCTAACCTAGGATGTTTTACCTAGAACTGTTCTAAATGCTTGTAAGTAGGTTTACATTTTGCTTAGCCTACAGTTAGCGTGCCTAGTAAAGACCAGAATGCACTGAAGACTCTTTTACTACACAGCTGCTTTGATGTGTTAGAATTTGTTAGCTGACTGAGTACATGTAAGTTATACTATCTAAAGTGTTTATACACCCATTTCATTAGTTACTAATTCTACCTATACTACATTAACTCAAGCGGTGCTTACCCGCTGATAAATTCGCTGAGACCTGTAACAAGATTATATTTAAAAACTGTTATGTTACAAAGTGGAGATTAACAACAAAAAATCAGAGGCTTCTTGATCTACCAAATGCTAGATCCTGTCTCTGGTAATATGTCCACATACAGCAGTTTACACAAAGGATTGTGGACAGTCTAATCTTCATTTCTTAACTACTAAGTTTTAGCTATTTTGTTACTGTGTTTTAATTACATGTGTTCTGCCCTAACTTGTCACATCTGAATTTTATATGTAAAGTGCATTGCTTCATACCATTTGACCTGTCAGAAGAAGCGTCATATTACGTATTCCCAGTTTGGTTTATATGGTAGTAATACCTTATAACTTGGTTTATACAAACTGTTAATACTCCCTAGGTTATCAGCTCATTGGGCATTTAATATTTTTATTATAACTGTGTGGTTGGTTTATAATCCTCTATTTCATTTCCCAAGCTTGCTGTTTGCAGCCGAAACAGCATGTTATAGCGTAGCTAGGAGATTTAGCCAACGTACACAAATTATTTTACCCAAGTACTATTTCTTATCTGGATTTTCTTCATTTAAATATTAGTATAACTAGGACACAGGGTGGAAATGGTAAATTAACTGCCGCGGAACATATGCACAATTTAAAGAACTTTAAATGTCTGCATTCTGCTATTGCCATGCCTTGTTTAGTAGTCATAGCGTAATAGTCATTGAGGCGGATTGCCCTGTTTTCCCAAGTGGGACACCATAGCCTGTTCATAATGTCTCTTCTTATTTATTTAATATATAGAGGGTAATTAATATTTGAATGCTGTCAACATTACTTAGGTAGGTGCCATTACAGTATCAGATTCACACACTATAAGATTATTATTAAAGAGCACTGACACCTAGCACACAAAGTATTGCCCTCCTAGATCCCATAGTGCGTATTCATCAGTCCCCCCCCCCAATTCCAAGTGGTGCTTACTACTACCATACCTAATCAGTGGTTCCAATATCAAGGAGCCCTTAAGTGGCCGGCTCATTAGTCCCTCATGAAAGCAACCTTAATTTTAAAATGGAGTTTTCAGACCTTTCTAATTTAACATTCATTTTGTCTTCTGTATTCATCATTGTAATGTCTTCCATGAAAATGTTGTCATTTATGCCATGTTATTATTTGTATATCTTTTCTTGTGCAAAACCTCAATAAAAGATTGTTAAAGGAAAAATAAAATTCTTCTTTCGAATTAGATTTCTCAGATTTTATATAAGAATTGTATAATTAAAAAAGTGCTTGTTCTTTAAATTGTTGGAACAACTTGTTTGGCATATCGGAGGGGGGGGGGGGACAGCAATTTACAGATTTCTGAGCTACTAAAGAGTATTAAGGATTTTGTATATACTAAGGAATATTCCTGCTATTGAATGTGACTGTGGAGTAATGTCTAAAGTTAAAATTTCCAGGTATGAGGTAGCTATTATTGACTGTAGAGTTAATATTTTATACTTTTGTAAATAATCTAAAAAGGATTGAATATTAAAAAAAAGAACATTCCTACACTTTTAATACTTTGGTTTCTAATATGGTAAACTCCACTGTTGAACCTACTAACAGAAATAAAATTGTACTAACTGCACCTAGTATACCAAGCTGTGCACATGAAGAATACAAAATCTGAGATACTGAATACTCCCATTTCTGCTATGTCCATATCCCCGCAGATTCTCCAAAAGAAAGTACAGCCATATTCAAAATCATGTTTCAAAAGTAAATGTTCATAAAATCTGTGCAAAATTTTGGTACCCACTAATTAAACTAAAATAATAATTGCCATGTATGTCACTCTACCTCTGATGCATAGATTGTTGCAGGAAACAATCAATATGTATTGCTATTCAAAAACAAATATATATATATATATATATATATATATATATATATATATATATATACTGTGTATATATGTACAGTATCTCACAAAAGTGAGTACACCCTCACATTCTTGTAAATATTTTATTATATCTTTTCATGTGACAACACTGAAGAAATTACACTTTGCTAAAATGTAAAGGAGTAATTGTACAGCCTGTATAACAGTGTAAATTTTCTGTCCCCTTAAAAATAACTCAACACACAACCATTAATGTCTAAACCGTTGGCAACAAAAGTGAGTACACTCCTAAGTGGAAATGTCCAAATTGGGCCCAAAGTGTCAATATTTTGTCTGGCCACCATTATTTTCCAGCACTGTCTTAACCCTCATGGGCATGGAGTTCACCAGAGCTTTACAGGTTGCCACTGGAGTCCTCTTACACTCCTCCATGACAACATCACGGAGCTGGTGGATGTTAGAGACCTTGCACTCCCCCACATATGCTCAATAGGGTTTAGGTCGGGAGACATGATTGGCCAGTCCATCACCTTTACCCTCAGCTTCTTTAGCAAGGCAGTGGTCATCTTGGAGGTATGTTTGGGGTCATTATCATGTTGGAATACTGCCCTGTAGCTCAGTCTCTGGAGGGAGGGGATCTGCTTCAGTATGTCACAGTACATGTTGGCATTCATGGTTCCCTCAATGAACTGTAGCTCCCAGGTGCTGGCAGCACTCATGCAAGCTCGGACCATGACACTCTCACCACCATTATTGACTGTAGGAAAGACACACTTGTCTTTGTACTCCACATCTGGTTGCCGCCACACACGCTTGACACCATCTGAACCAAATAAGTTTATCTTGGTCTCATCAGACCACAGGATATGGTTCAAGTAATCCATTTCCTTAGTCTGCTTGTCTTCAGCAAACTGTTTGAGGGCTTTCTTGTGCATCATCTTTAGAAGAGGCTTCCTTTTGGGACGTCAACCATATAGATCAATTTGATTAAGTGTGCGGCGCATGGTCTGAGCACTTACAGGCTGACCCCACACCCCTTCAACCTCTGCAGCACTGCTGACAGCACTCATACATCTATTTCCCAAAGACAACCTCTGGATATGATGCTGAGCACGTGCACTCAACTTCTTTGGTCGACCATGGCGAGGTCTGTTCTGAGTGGAAGTTGTCCTGTGAAACCGCTGTATGGTCTTGCCGACCGTGCTGCAGCTCAGTTTCAGGGTCTTGGCAATCTTCTTATTGCCTAGGCCATCTTTATGTCTTTATGTAGAGCAACCATTCTTTTTTTCAGACCCTCAGAGAGTTCTTTGCTATGAGGTGCCATGTTGAACTTCCAGTGACCAGTATGAGAGAGTGTGAGAGCGATAACACCAAATTTAACACACCTGCTCCCCATTCACACCTGAGACCTTGTAACACTAACGAGTCACATGACACCAGGGAGGGAAAATGGCTAATTTGTCAAATTTGGACATTTCCACTTAGGGGTGTACTCACTTTTGTTGCCACTGGTTTAGACATTAATGGTTGTGTGTTGAGTTATTTTGAAGGGACAGCAAATTTACACTGTTATACAGGCTGTACAATCACTACTTTACATTGTAGCAACGTGTAATTTCTTCAGTGCTGTCACATGAAAAGATATAATAAAATATTTACAAAAATGTGAGGGGTGTACTCACTTATGTGAGATTCTGTATATATATATATATATATATATATATATATATATATATATATGTATATCCTTTGAACGGAGCACCCCGAAAGCTGAATATTGTTCTTATAGATAATGAATGCCAGTCCCAGTTTGTTCTAATATATATATATATATATATATATATATATATATATATATATATATATATGAACACAAAAAAGGAACAGAGCGCAACCGCAACTCAAGGTAAAAGTTTTATTATTTTGTCAAGCGCTAAAAACAAATTGCACTTACAAGAAGTTGGCAATATTCAAGCCTTTAGGTTTAACAGTCCGCTAGATCGCAATTTCTGTGTTAGCCCTCCACGCTGGAATCGGATATGGCGTCTCAGGGAAGTCCACAGGCTCAGGTGTCAATAACCAAATGGTGACTAGTAAACAAGTACTTGTAAGAGCAAATAGATATAAATGTCTTTCAACAGTATCCCTTTTTAAGGTCTACGCGTTTCGTCCTCTTTTGAGCGAGGCTAAAAATGAATCTATCCTGAACAATGAGGAATTTGGATTTATATACAATCCCCATCCAAAAATACCCATTTTTTATCATATTCCTAAACTACATAAAGACCCGTGCAATCCCCCTGGTCGTCCCATTATTTCAGGGGTGGAGTCAATTACCAGTAATTTATCGACTTATATTGATTTTTTCATGCAGCCAATTGTGAAAGAGATCAAATCGTATATTAAAGACACGTTGGATGTTATCACTCAATTAGAAGGTTTAATATGGAATGAGAACTATGTGTGGATAACATGCGACGTGTCTTCTTTATACACCAGCATTCCTCATAAAGAAGGAATAGAAGCTTTTAATACTGTAGGTGCTAATAGTGGCATATCAAATAAACAGCTTGAGTTTTTAATTAAAGCGATAGATTTTATATTAAGTAAGAATTACTTTAATTTTCAGGGTAATTTTTATAGACAAATCCAAGGGACGGCCATGGGTACCCCGATGGCGCCTTCTTATGCCAATATATACATGGCCCAATTTGAGGATATAAAAATTTGGAATAATAATCCCTTTGCAAAGTATATCGTCAAGTATCTGAGATACATTGACGATATCATTATTATTTGGCAAGGAGAGGAACTATTGGCCACAGAATTTATTAATTATATGAATACCAATACTTTTAATTTATCATTTACTAGTAAAATGTCCAAAGTTAGTATCGAATTTCTGGACGTTGAATTTTTCAGTGAAGGTATTCCAAATACTGTAATGGTAAAAAATTTCTGTAAACCCACTGACAGTAACGGATTCTTAAATGCCAATAGTGGCCATAAGAGATCATGGATACAAAATATCCCTTATGGGCAGTTTCGTAGGGTACGAAGAAACTGTACAAAATTAGAGGATTTCAGTAGGGAAGCTGATGTGTTAGAAATGAAGTTCCTAGAAAAGGAGTATGATAAAAAGCTGATAACAGAAGCAAGAAGTAGGAATACAGTGTGTAGTAGGGACACACTATTATATTGCCAACTTCTTGTAAGTGCAATTTGTTTTTAGCGCTTGACAAAATAATAAAACTTTTACCTTGAGTTGCGGTTGCGCTCTGTTCCTTTTTTGTGTTCACAGCTACCAGTTGTTTGGGCGCTCTTCAGCGTCTAACGAGCATTAAAGCAGCACCGCTCTCAGCAACAGAGACAGGAGGATTCTTATTCAAACACTTGAATACACATCAAAGTTTACCATACTCCTGGGGACATCGAGGTGAGATAGGTAGCATGTTCAAGGCTACTTTTATTAGTTAGTTTGTTTCAATGTTATATGTATTAGTTAGGTTGTGTTTTTATTCTTGAATATTGTGTTACATTTGTTATTTAATTGATTTTTAACATCGTTCATTGTGACTGTGTTGTTTTATCGTGTATAAGGAGTGTTTAGCAGTTGGCTCACTTAGACAACTTACATTGTGAATTTTACCTTGTATGTTAATTCTGTACCCGGTCTAGTGTGTAGAGTACAGCCAGTCAAATAATAGGTGGCAATAGGCTCTACAGCAGTGGTCAGTTAGCGCAGTGTTAGGGTAACAGTATATATATATATATATATATATATATATGTATATATATATATGGTTTAAAAGAGGATGAATAAATCAGCGCTAAGTGTATACCCCTTGGCCCACGGCTCTAATTTTTTGGAGAATAAACCTGCTGCCTAGTACCTGGAATAATGATAGATAGAAGGTCCCCACCTTGTACTACCTTATTCCTAATATGTTTAAGAAATTGGTGAGAGGATAGGTATCCTGGCGCTTGGTTTATATGACCGTATACAGTTGTAATTGTTTAAATGTGTATGACAGAGGGTAAATGCTATATGGTTATATAAATAGCTAAATCAGTGTATACAACTCTATTGATAAATGAATAAGAAATTTCATAAGTATGTTAATAAGTAAATACAAAACAACCAAATGAATGAATAAAATAGCCAATAAATAAGTAAAAAAGTTGGTACGTTTTCTTCTTATAGTCTTTCAGAACCTAGTGGGGTTTATCACAGAAAACGGTTCATACAATGTATAGGAAATAATTGAGCAGATTAAATAGTCCAATACAATATGAATTTTGTCAATTGGTACAAAAAAATAAAATGAAATGAATCAATGAGATAAATGAATTGATCAAGTCCCAGGTAGTTTTAAAAATTAATCTAAAAGGTTAATAAAATATGATAATAAATCAGTTAATATTGGTCATGCAGTATCCGTATAGGAACACACACTCTTGAGTTCCCAAATCAGCTTAAAGTGCTAACTTATTCTGTGTAATCCAAAAAATGCAGATAGATGCCTACTTACAGCAGGTGACCTCAATCCTATGAGGTAAGTAAAAGCGTCCCTTAAAGGAATGGATGTCCCTTGGCAATCCCAGAAACCGCTTCAGTGTCTCCTCAATATGGTAGAATGGATCCCTTTTGTTGCAGATTCAGTCAGATAGCCTCATTTATAACCCTCAATCCAAGATGAGGTATCACAAAGGCAATTGATAAATGTCTGTCACATCAACAGCAGTTTTTCAAAAACATGTATGTAAAAAACGTATTCACAATACACACAGAGTGAGGAGATAAGGTAAAAAAAGCGGATTTCAAAATAGGTTGAATAAAGTCTCTTGGAATAAAGCTCCTAACGCGTTTCAAAGGTACTTAAAGATGGGTTACCTTCTTCAGAGGATTAAGTCAATTGGGATTGCTTACACTACAGTGGGACTTATAAATCTTAGGAAATTGATTGTTTGTACTAGTAACAATTCCTATTGGTCAATTTGCCCCATGTGTTTGGGGGGGTGTGATGATACACACAATACAGTCCATAAAATATAGGGCAAATAGTAGTCCTAATTAATGTTTATAACTTCAAAATAAAGTTATAGAAAGTGCCCTTTAAAAGTGCTTTCATTGAAGAAAAACAGTAATAGAAAATGGTGTGTGTGTGTATATATATATATATATATATATATATATCATAATCGCGTTTGTAATGCATCCGTCGCCATCATCAGTTGTGCATGCATCCAAAGGAACGTTGGCTGCGCGCACAGCCAAAAGAATGTTGGCTGCGTCCGCAGCCAAAAGAATCCACCTGGATTCAGCCTAAGCTGCATCCAGGTGAATTTTGAAAATGGCAGGGTGGTGAAAGAATCCACCTGCCATTTTCAGGATCCACCTGGATGCAGCGTAGCCAAACGAAGCATTAAGAAAATAATAACCTAAGCGCCCACACGAAATATTAACAAAAAAACAAAAAAACAAAATACGCTGTACTGTTGTTTCCAATTGATCTTCAGTGTACTGGTTGGTTTATTGAAGCTAAATTTTGATTTTTTCATGAGTTTTTGGAAAAGCATGAAAGCTTACATTGGTTACAACACCGACTTTCTTAGTAGAGCTGGTACACCCAATGACAATGCACTGAGGCATTATTCAATTTGTTCTGTAAAAATAAATTTTAAATTTTAAATACATTATTATAAATGTAATATTTCATTTATTTAAAAAAAAAAGGCAATATCTATTGGCTGGTTATAGGGTCATTGACACAATAGTGAAAATGTCACATGAATCTAGTGATAGCAGGGCTGGATATATCTGCTTCATTATAAGAATTACAATGACTATAGAATGACAAATGATTGACAATGGCACATGTATATAGCTAGAGGAGTGCTGGTTATAGGATCAGTTATAACTGTATCACTACATTAACAGACATCACAATATAATGACACAATAGAAACCCTGGCTCATGGGTATAGCAAGAGGAGTGCTACATAGATGAAAATAGGTAGCTGCATGAGTATAATAACAGGCATATATATATAATTAAACAGTTGTGACAATATCTCATTGTTATCTGCATCAGTATAACAACACCAAGTACTCTATTATTTCAGCTTAGTGAGCATGGCACATGGGTATAGCATGATGAGTGATGGTTATAGGATCAGTGGTATCTGCTCCAGTATAACAACACAAAGCACTATACAATTTAACAGTAGTGAGCATGGCACATGGGTATAGCAGGATGAGTGATGGTTATAGGATCAGTGGTATCTGCTCCAGTATAACAACACAAAGCACTATAGTGAGCATGGCACAGGGGTACAGCATGATGAGTGATGGTTATAGGATCAGTGTTATCTGCTCCAGTATAACAACACCAAGCACTATATTATTTCAGCTTAGTGAACATGGCACATGGGTATAGCAGGATGAGTGATGGTTATAGGATCAGTGTTATCTGCTCCAGTATAACAACACCAAGCACTATATTATTTCAGCTTAGTGAACATGGCACATGGGTATAGCAGGATGAGTGATGGTTATAGGATCAGTGGTATCTGCTCCAGTATAACAACACCAAGCACTATATTATTTCAGCTTAGTGAACATGGCACATGGGTATAGCAGGATGAATGATGGTTATAGGATCAGTGTTATATGCTCCAGTATAACAACACCAAGCACTATATTATTTCACAGTAGAGAGCATGGCACATGGGTATAGCAGGATGAGTGATGGTTATAGGATCAGTGTTATATGCTCCAGTATAACAACACCAAGCACTATATTATTTCACAGTAGAGAGCATGGCACATGGGTATAGCATGATGAGTGATGGTTATAGGATCAGTGTTATCTGCTCCAGTATAACAACACCAAGCACTATATTATTTCACAGTAGAGAGCATGGCACATGGGTATAGCAGGATGATTGATGGTTATAGGATCAGTGTTATCTGCTCCAGTATAACAACACCAAGCACTCTATTATTTCCGCTTAGTGAGCATGGCACATGGGTATAGCAGGATGAGTGATGGTTATAGGATCAGTGGTATCTGCTCCAGTATAACAACACCAAGCACTCTATTATTTCCGCTTAGTGAGCATGGCACATGGGTATAGCATGATGAGTGATGGTTATAGGATCAGTGTTATCTGCTCCAGTATAACAACACCAAGCACTATATTATTTCAGCTTAGTGAGCATAGCACATGGGTATAGCAGGATGAGTGATGGTTATAGATCAGTGGTATCTGCTCCAGTATAACAACACCAAGAACTATATTATTTCACAGTAGAGAGCATGGCACATGGGTATAGCAGGATGACTGATGGTTATTGTATCAGTGGTATCTGCTCCAGTATAACAACACCAATCACTCTATTATTTCAGCTTAGTGAGCATGGCACATGGGTATAGCAGGATGAGTGATGGTTATAGGATCAGTGGTATCTGCTCCAGTATAACAACACCAAGCACTATACAATTTAACAGTAGTGAGCATGGCACATGGGTATAGCAGGATGAGTGATGGTTATAGGATCAGTGTTATCTGCTCCAGTATAACAACACCAAGCACTATATTATTTCACAGTAGTGAGTACGGCACATGGGTATAGCAGGAGGAGGGATGGTTATAGGATAAGTGCTACCTGCTTCATTATAACATCAACAAGCACTATATTATGAAAACGTGTTGAGCAAGGCACATTAATAGTGATGGTTATATTATCAGCGTTATCTGCATCACTATATTTACACAAAGCAATATAAATTAATGATTTTAATTACCAATTAACCTTTTGTTCATTTAATAGGGTCTGTACTTTATAAAAAGTATGACACATATTTTGACTGTTACTGCACCTGCTCTATTTATGTATTTGTTTGTTTTATATATGTTTGTCTGTGTCAGTATTTATAGAAATCGGTTTCTCTATATGTATATCTTTCATTTTATGTATATGTGTTTTTTATATAGCTAAATCTGTATGTCTATTTATCAATATGTCTCTATCACTCATTTTAATTCTATATCTTTCAATATGTCTATCTATATTTCTATATCAATATATGATACTTTTATCTTGCTCTCTCTATATCTCTGGATTTATGTCTCTCTCTAAATCCTTGACTGTCTACTAGTATTTATTACTTTTTTTAATTCTTGAATTTTCAAAGGTTTTTTTAGAGTGTCATTAAAAATAAGATAAGATTAGATTCAGAAAAAGTGCTTTTGAAAGCAAAAAAAGAGCCATCAATTATAAAGACTGATGGATTATCGGTTCAAAAGTTGAGCTCAGCATGTTTTCAAAGTAAAGAATATAGTCAGATAAAGTTGCTAGGGCACCATGTATAAATAAATGACATAGATATAGTATTTATGAAAAAAAAAAAAAAAAATTGAATTATAAAAAATAGTATTAAAGTTACAATAGCTTACACATTTTTTTTATTTAAATGACATATTATATTGTAAATATATGATAGATGACTTTCAATATTATAAAATAATGTATAAATTGGTATAAATAATCTAAAAATAAATTAAATGTTATGTTGTAAATACAAATAAAATGTAGAATAAAGTTTATCAGACATTGAAGAAATTAATTATTTTTTAACTAAAGTAAAGAATAACGTCGGGAATATAATATCAAATGTTATTAGATATAGCATAATTAGAATACTACTGCTATTTAAAAATAAAATTTGTTTTACCAAACAATGACGTATACTAAACCAAGTAATGTATATACTATGAAGATAAATCGTAATACAAATGCGGTCATTCTAAAAAAAGAATGAATTGATAATTGTAAAACATTAGATAAAAAAACAGGTATTCAGTTCTAAAATAGTGCTAATAGATAATTATTGATTATAAGATCATGTCTAATATATAGATATATTGAATTTAAAAAATACTATGTGACATATCCCATACAATGTAATATAAACGTTAATAACGATAGAATAACAATAAATACATTTCATAAACATTGAATTTTCATAATATATTACGCTATGACATATATTTTGATTTAAAAAATGAACATGTTGATATTGACTGCTTGAAAAGAAAATATCAAAGGTAAATTATGGAACTATATGAAATATCGCTCAAACTTTTGCATAATAAGATATTTGTGTTATACAGATTACTAAATATATGTAAAATTCGATCGTAATACTTATACACTTTTTGGGATAGAAATAACAGGGTACTTATATAATACTCATTCTTTGATTAGGCAAAAAAAAAGAATAATCAAAATTGATATTTCATGAAATATAATAATACAGATACTTACTATTAAAATAGTTGTTTGAAAAATAAGGGAATTATGCAGATATTATCCTACGTAATCGCGGAGAATAATGTAAACGAGTCTGTCTGATACACTGAATACAATGTATCTTACGAAAGTTGCGCATGCGCATAAATTTTTTTATCCATGAACGCGCAAAATGCTGACGTCGATAGCAGGTGGGTTTGGTCTCTACGATGAGACAAAGAAAATAGGAAGTAGAAGCGGGGAGGAGTTTTAGAAGAAACGGTAGGCATACATTTTATTATTTATCATGAAAATACGTATTCAAAAGTGTAAAAAGTTAGCGACTGCATTGCAGTGGTAAATAGAAAACTATACATGTTTTCAAATGTACTGAACTTTACCTTTACTTTAAGCACAGATTAAATAATTTCAATAAGAATAGGATAGGTGTATGTTCAATTTGGATAAGATATCCAGCATAAAAACTGGTCCATCGCATAAAAAAACGAATCTTGAAACATGCCTGATATAATATTTATTTACATACTTGCTACAAAAAGTCTTAAATGTGGCATTCAGACAATGCTTTCCAATTATAAGAATGGGTACTGTAACAAAGTACTTTTTGATAGCAGGTAAAAAATGATCAGTCAATAAAAGTATAACAGGAAGTGGATGTGAAATCAGATTGGCTCAACATGTGATCACGTGACTTTAAAACGTCACTGACCAAACAGTGGATATCGTGATCTGATTGAATATCCCAACCTACCGCAACATTGCCAATTAGAAACAGGAGGTGGGATTTGCTGACCTTTAAATAGAAGGATTCTAAACCAACGCGCACCCCCTCTGAAGAAGCGTTATGTGAATCTGCATTTAGTGGGATTTACTTACCTTACTTAATTCTATTTGTTTAAATGTAACCTCTTCATTGTCAGGAAATATACTCAAACAGGGCAAGGTATATAATAATATAACTTCCACTAAAGAAGGAGTTTAGTCGCTTAGGTCACAGCTTTATTCACAGCCTCGAGGATATTTCCCTATTATTTATTCCTGTTTCACTGTTCAACTTAAATGATTTTAAAATTGTATGTGTTTCGGTTTGACAGATTTAAGATATTAAAGTTGAAATTAATGTAGCATGAATCATCACAATACTAACACAATGATTAGATCAGGTTAAAGACATTTTTTCTATGAGTTGCAACCTCATTTTCTTCTGCAACTCAGACTTTTGGTAAGAGTATTGGTAACCACAGCATGTTACAGGACTTTAAAAGGAAGAATACTGGATACCAATGAAGGATAATCAGCACCAGGCATGGGAAGAATACTAGACAGACCCAAGGCAAACAGGATACTGAAGTACACTGGGTACAAGGATTAAATTGTTACTGTAATCACTCTACCCAGATTTATGGGCAGAGCAAGTTTATATAGGAACTCCCATACTTGATGCACTTAGGTGGGAATTTCTGAAACTAGGCATGCCCACAGCAGGAGAATGGTTGGAGCCCATCACTGGAATGGTTCTAGGGGAGTGCTCTTTCATTAGAATATTTTATTTTATACAATATTTAATCAACAGTTTAATCTTTATTATATTCTTTATAGTCTCTTTATATAGTTTTTTTAGTTTTTGCACAGTCTCTTTTCATTTTGGCTGTGAACTATTTTTATAGACGTGTACAGGCAAAAAATGTTTTTACATGAATTGTCATAAAAAAGTTTCTTTTGTTTCTTCCTATAACCATATACTCCATATCCATAGCAGCAGCACAGACAACTATATATATATATATATATATATATATATATATATATATATATTTATTTATATCCCATTGGTTAAAGCACCACACTCAAGCTCTGGTGTATTGGAGTTGTATATAAAGCCAGGAAGTCTCATTCTATTATAAATAGAAAAAGCAGGAATGATTCAGCCCATTAAGGCAAAATATTTTACTATTAGTACCAGTCAACATTGGGACACTTTGTAAGTTGGTTACTGGCTAAGCAGAATATGGCCAAATTGTGTGACTAAGATCCCAATTTTAATATAAAAGCATAGGCGTTTTTTGCAGGCAATTTTTACGGCATATAACAATGTTTTGTTTATTTGCAACTGGATGTGCGCCAATACTCCCTGTTTTGTGTAACTATTTTGTCTCATTGGCTGCATTCCCAAAGATATATTTAAACTCTTATTGTAATACATGTACTAAACTAAACTTTGTGGCGTTGTATATAAATATAATGTATAAATAAAAAACAGAGACAGATGCAAATAATTTAGTTAAAAGGGGTATAGTGAGTGTTGGATAGATCAAGTGCACAAGTCTTCAGTGTTATAAATGAGGAAAAGAAGTAATATACTTGTTTATATGGTGAAAAAGAATTAGATAGGTCTTTGCTACATGAAATGTTCAATGAGATTGATGGGAATGTTAAAAAGAAAATATATATGTTTTTAAAAGATTTGTGTCTAAAAGAATAGATTGCCTGTTGATTGTTAAGTTACTTTTTTACTTGATTGGGGACACTTTTCTTGAGGTTTTGCAATTGGGTTTTTGAGAAAAAGGAACTGTTAGAAGCTGTGAAATCGAGTGTAATATGTTCTCGTGGTTGAGAAACAAGTGCCTAGTAGAGAGGTTGCTGAATGTCTGGTCTGTCTATGAGAGATTGATTTTGGGAAAATGAAAAAGCATAAAATAGAGTGTCACATGAGTTTCTGTTTAGCAGGGCCAGAGCTTCCATAAGGCAGATTGGGATAACCTATTAGGTCCCTTCTGCAGGAGGTGAAGAATTGCAAAGCAACACGGCATAGAAACAAATGTCCATTTTTAATGTCTTTTTTTAAAAACAAAAAATAATAATCCTCATTGCTTGCCAAACTATCTCATGTTAAAGGTATTGTTTTGGGTCTTTAGTGCATAAATAAAGATGTGCTTTTTTGGAGAAGAGTGAAGTAAGATTGATTTTGTTATTGACATTTTGCGTGAAAGAGTCTTTATGGGATGAATGAGATATTTTAGGTTTTAAGAAATAAGTCTAAATCTGAGGATTATAATCCAGATTTTTGTAACTTTGTACTGACTATGGCCCCTCAAAGCGTCAACTATGTTGCATTTGCGGGCGTCAATACGCTGGCCAAACATCGCAGTCACGGATCTCAAAATGATCTCCAAATTTATGAAAAAAGCTGTCAAAAACATGCACGTTAAATATAATGCGAGGAGTATCGGACTGTTGTTAACTAGCAGTCATCGATCTCGCATTCATTTGTGTTTTTCTAAACTTTATTCATACCATTTCATTACTGTCAAGCACATTTCTCCTTAGCACATTATTGGATATAGTGGAAATGTATGCTTTTTCGGAGCAGGAATAATTGACAATATAGCAAGTAGCGACATATTTGGTGCAAAGTGGACAGGGAATTATTAAAATTATTTGCAAGATACATATTTTAGTATATATATATATATATATATATATATATATATATATATATATATATATATATAGTATTCAAATAGGATAAGCACTCACTGGACTTCAGCCGTCTGTGTAATAAACAA
Organism: Bombina bombina; assembly: GCF_027579735.1. NCBI lineage: Eukaryota > Metazoa > Chordata > Amphibia > Anura > Bombinatoridae > Bombina > Bombina bombina. Next base: position 102,737,817 of record NC_069500.1, on the reverse strand, counting down.
TTTTATTGGTGACGTTTCGGGACAAAAACAGTCCCTTCCTCTGACAAACTGACAAACAACAATGCAAAATATCAAACTTATAAAGGTGAATAAAGCCCTCCCCTGTGTGCAAAAACCAATCATTTTGATCTGCGTGTAAAGACTGGAGAGACAAGTCTCCTGATAGGTTAGAGACCAAAGGTCAAACAAGTTGATAGGATAAAAAACTGTCAATCAAAGTGCATATTCATCTGAATGATTAAAAGTGAACAAAAGTGTATAAGTGTGTTAAAAAACAAGGTCCTGGGTCAGCAACTAATAAATAGGCATATGAAGACAACCAAGGGTGTCAATCATAATGTTGAGTGAGGCCCGTGTGGCATTGATTTACATCATACACATAACCAATGGCATTAATCCACACAAAAGGATCAAGCCCGGTCAACCAATCACACAAGCTGTCAGACAAATGGTAAGATGAGTCACAACTCGTCCGGCTCCACCTCCAAAATTGTACGTGTCTCACCGAATGACTCTGTCAAAAGATTTATGTCAATCAGGGTATATCCATCATACTAATCATTAACTGTCTGTAGGGGTCTCACGTATATCCCCACTGAGTTAGGATCTATCACAACCACATAGAAGGCCGGTCCCAGATGCATAGATTGGACCAAGACTAAAGCGATATCATCCAGAGAATGGGAGCACACAATCGCTACACTTTCCCATCGGGTTCCCTCCGCCACCGAGCTGCACCACATTGCCTTCACAAAATAGAGAAAAGAGAAAATACCCACTATCATGTCTTGATCTGTGCCCGACAAGTGTTTACTATCCTGTGCGCGTCACTGGCCAATGGTGTGTCGGTGTGGAGCCACACACCACCGGTGCACCAATCATACGCATTGTTGACTAAAAATTATAGTCACGCGTCTCTAACCAATAGTATTGTAGTGTGGAGCCACACACCCCCTGAAGTACCAATCGTGTAATATATAGCCGCAATGCACGCCCATATGCTCGCAAGTAATCTGCATACCTATGGACGGCGCTGTCTAACTCTGTCAGTAAAAAAGATGCTGCTGTACGAAACACACTGTTATCAACACAATTATGTATCAACAATAGTTACTATGTTCTGTTAAAAGAGACCAAAACCTAGATATTACCTATCAAACTAATCATAACTGCTAACAAACTAGGTAGTGTCACAACGACTGTTTAATGTGTAAAGCAAACACTGTGTAGTTCCCATATTTAGAACCTACTAAATATAACCAAACAGCCATAGGCAATCCCTTAAAGCCTAATAAATGCCACAAACTGTCTTGGCACCGCCGTGTGTAGATGTCATGGGCCGCAGCCCCTCATATTAAGTGTTCCTCATAAATTAGTGATGCGGCAACTAGCCACTATCAGAGTAGGAAACAAACCTAAACGTACCCATTCCCTATCATATCTTAATGTAATTAGATTAATCAATATACATGGTTAGTTAGCTCCCATAGTGTCTAGATCAAACCAAGATCCTGGACATACTAGAGAAAATAATGATAGTGGAAACGAAACACTTATCAAAGTGTGAATAAACTGCCTCCTATCAACTCCCTATCATATCAAAATAAATCTATCAAAATACATATTTGGTTAGCTTCAATAATGTCTAGATCAAACCACGATCCTGGACATTCTAGAGACAATAATGCTAAGATTGGTAGTGGTGCCGCCTATATCTGTTTATGTGTGTAATTCCATGCCCGCACAGCCAATCACTCTCTAAGCACCAACATGGCTATTTGCTGACCAAGGAACGTTGCAAGAATAAAAACAAAACAAACAAAGACAAATTAAAAGCAATGGTATCCTATTGCAATATTAGTATCTTGTTTTAAAAAAATGTACCCATTGTGTATCTTCTTAACATCAGAGGAACATAATGGTAGTGTACAGAGTAACCATCATACTATATTTATTCATATAAGTGAATAGAGGATAAAACCTGTATCAAATAGGTTCCCAAAGGCTCATGGGCTCTCATTATCATGTTTGGACCATAGACTCTCATTATTAAAGATGGATCAATGAACTCTCATCAAAGATAGCATTGCCATCCTGTGTGGACGTTGAGGCCTCTTGGTTGTAATGTCCCCAATTTGAACATCCATCTGGCTTCTTTCTTTAGGAGGATTGTCGCCCTATCACCTCCTCTGTTCAATTTAGGAACATGTTCAATGATCCGAAACCTCATGTCTGTGACCGTATGTCCAGCTTCCAAAAAGTGACGAGCCACCGGTTGGTCTGATTTGCCATTGTTGATTGCAGATCTAATGCTGGACCGGTGATTTGCCATCCTAGTCCTGGCATCATCTGTCATCTTACCGGTGTAATATTTGCCACATGGACAATTCAGGAGATATACGATGTGCGTGGTAGTACAGGTCACTACATGTTTAATTTTATACTTCTTCCTGCGTTCTGGGTGTTGAAAATGTGTCCCCGCTATCATCGCATTGCAGGTGACACACCCTAGACATCTGTAACATCCCGTTTTCTTGCTGAGCCAAGTTGTATGTGTGGCTTCAGTGATGTCTGTCTTCATCAGCAGATTCGTACATATGTATTTATGTATTTTTATGTATATATATATGTATTTACATACATATATATACATATAAAAACACATACATATACCTGTACATGCATACATATATAGACAGGGTGCTAAATGCAAGTAGAGGTATAGGTAATAGAAGACAGCACTCACTGGTCTTAGAGAATAGCAATAGTAGCTTTTATTTGCGTGACGTTTCTGGGACAGCTCTCCTTCATCAGACCAACAATGAAATGTGACATGCAAACATTTATACCCTCTAAGACCCTCCAACAGTGAACAGAAATTGTGCCAAAATGGTTGTCAAGGCAACCATCTATAGTTACACCAAAGTATATACAAATACAGAAACAAGTTAACTAATACCAAATACATTATACATAATCACATTGTGAAAACACAAAACAATTATTTTGTGTATATACAGGATGGAAAGTACATATATGTGAGACAAATAGGCTGCAGGCACAGAATATAATACATTCTATATGGCAACTGTTTAAAAGCCCACAGTAGTGTTGGATCGCTAAATTCCAAAAGGAATCAAGTGGTAAATAGTAATGAGCAAAACATAGAGAATGGTATGCTTAAATGCATGTGATAATAATTATGGATAATCTGTAGCCCTTATTGTTGTACTAATGCACTTATTCTGATCAAATAATGTCAGCACACCATGGAACCCGTAGCGGGGACGTACCTCGCTCATAACCGTGTCATCTAATACACTGATCACATTGCAGAGCGCTATGAGTAAATAGACCGTGCACAGCTCATTTCCGTGTCTATAGTAGCCCTGTTCACATAGCAAGGTGCGAGTGTTGACACCATGTGTCATCCAGAGCGCCTGTGTGGGAGGGGTAGAAATAGCAATAACTAACCTGATACTGGCAGTCACAGCATCAAGGTAAGTGGCGTCTGAGAGTGTATAACAATGCGATGGTGGCATTCAAAAATAAGAAGCTGGTGTATGTAACTGAAAATTACAGGGATAAGAAATTGTACAGATGGTTGCTGGGACCAGAAGAAACATCTTACTACCAGCCAAGATGCCAGAGGAGACAGAGGGTCTAAACCAACAGGCACCTAAACACGGTGGATACCAGCTCTGGGTCTGACACTGATGATGCAGATGCCCAAGGGCATATGACCCATGACCCCAGTACATCACAGTCTTTTTTAGGCATAACCACCAGATCAGCAACAAGAGGGAGAGATGGAGACCACACACCAGGAGGGGGGGCTAATGGAAAATGGAGGAGGATGTAGTGGTCAATCTCAGCCAACACATCCTAACTGACCAGGAAAGAACTGTTCTTAACAAGGGACTGTTATTTGTCCTGACCACTGTACATAATGACTTTATGACATACTTAGATACTATGAAATTCCAAAGACAGTTGAAATTGGGTGACTTCTTCTAGGGAATGACAGTGGAGTACAAGGGACATCGATTCAAGAATTCCAGTACCTTTGAACCACCCACCACTAACCCCAGCATTCACACCTTCACAAGGATTGTCCAACAGAAAGCAGTGGATTCCAGTGCACCTAAACATAGGAACAATATGACATCCGAGGATTGGGCAGCTACACACACACTGATTGATGATGCTTCAATTGTCATTTGCCCTCCAGACAAAAGCGGTGCCATAGTGGTGCAGGACTATCTTGACTATAAGAAAGAGATTGTGTCACAACTTATGGATACCCTCACATACAAGTCTCTACCCTGTGATCCCACTATCACCTACAAAACTTGCATCAACAGTTTAATCGAACATGCCTTTCAGAAGCAATGAATTGATGTGAACTTGAGGGATTGGCTGATAGTGAAGTACCCGGTCATACCAATTATCTACACCTTGCCTAAAATCCACAAAAGACTGGATTCCCCACTGGGTCATCCAATTGTCTCTGCTAGGGGATCACTACTCCAGCCACTGGTCACCTATGTAGACTTGCTACTACAGCCATTTGTGCTCAACATGCAATCATACCTACGGGATTCCCTGTCTCTCATAGATATACTCTCTCGGGTAAAGGACATCGGGCCTGATGACATTATGGCCAGTATGGTGTCACCATTGGCATCCAGATAATTTCCCAGTGCTTGAACAGATACTCTTAGATGGGCCCACCTCATTCATCGTGGAACTTCTTACTCTGTGCTTGAAATTGAATTACTTTAAATGTGAAAAAGGTTTTTACCTCCAGCTGACCAGTACAGCAATGAGTTCCAACATGGCGCTGGCGTTTGCCAACTTATTTATGGAGCACATTGAAGAAAAGATCTTTAAAGTATATGAACAGACACAGGTCCTACACTACAAAAGGTACATTGACGATATCCTCCTAATCTGGAGAATCACTGATGGACTGGACTAATAACCTGAATGCACTGAATGAGCCGGTGAAATTGAAGGTGTGTGCTAGCTGCCAGCAGGTTGACTTTTTGGACCTCAGGATCTACAAGAAAGGAACTACTCTGGGTACAACACTTAACAAAAAAGAGACTGATAGGAATTCTATCCTCCATGCCTCTAGCTGCCACCCACGGTCCCTTATCAAGGCAATACCAAAGGCGCAGATGCTTCGGGTGGTATGCAATAACACAAACACTGCCATCAGCAACTTGATGAAATGATGCGCAAGTTTGCAGCTAGGGGCTACGACAGGGCCACAATTGTGTCATCCAGACAGGCAGCGACAGATGGAATAGATGGGACTTCACCCACTAGTGGGGTGTCTACCTTAAAACTACCTAGAACTAACTTCATCGGTACTCACTATCTCCCAGTGCTCCCTGAGGGTAGTCGACAGATGGAATAGATGGGACTTCACCCACTAGTGGGGTGTCTACCTTAAAACTACCTAGAACTAACTTTGTTGGTACTCACTATCTCCCAGTGCTCCCTGAGGGTAGTCCCCAGGCCCCTAGATTTAGGGGTAAAGGTGGTGATGAAGTTAGTCATGGGTGGTTTTAAGGTAGACACCCCAATAGTGGGTGAAGTCCCATCTATTCTAGCCCTATGGTAAACATGATCCATCCAGAATTGGATACAGACGGGGCAGGAACCTGAGGGACAGACCCCATTAGGTGCTACAGCACTGACAGTGGAACAGTCTCTACCTGATTAGGTTCATTTAAATGCTTCAGCTGTTCTACCTGCAATTCCATGCTACAGGACAGTCACTTCAGGCACTCCCACAACAATAAAAGGTATGGATTTAAACACCATCTTAGATGCACCACAAAGTTCATCATCTATATGCTGAACTGCATTTGTGGATTATTCTATATTGGCAAAACCTGTGATGATATAAAAAACGTATGGCAAACCACGGAAGTGCCATACGGGCAGCTATTGATAAAGGGAGAGCGACCAGCCAGTTGCCAGGCATTTGATGGAGCAGGGACATACAGTGAAGGACCTCAGATTCATGCTCATCACCCACATACCCCACTAAGGAGGGGCGGGGACAGGCATAAACTCTTACTACAAAAGGAAGCTGAATGGATCTATAAACTTGATACCATTCACTCTAAAGGATTGAATATGGGCAATAATTGGCACTGCTTCATATGAACAGGTTGGCCCCTATATCTGCCTATAAACCATACGCACTAAACCCCCCTCTTGGGTATTTGAACTGTACACGGACTCTGACATTGTCCATTATGATTATAATTTTTATGTTCAACACTAGTATTTATACTCATACAGCTCGTACCGATGGTGGGGTAGGCTTACGGTAGTGTCTTTAACTATGCGCTTAAACATGCACTCTGACATGGGGACTCTCTTCCTCCTTTTGGGGTATATCACACATATCCCCCTTGGGCAGATTCCACTAATCATGTTGATCATAGTAAGGGCCCCCTTAATTGTTTAGATTGGCAAGTTGTATATTACTTTGTATTTATGTGAGCATTTTCATATTGCATTATTATTATTAGACATTATTTGATCACAGTAAGTGCATTAGTACCACAATAAGGGCTCCAGATTATCCATAATTATTATTGCATGCATTTAATCATACAATTCTCTATGTTTTGCTCATTACTATTTGCCACTTGATTCCTTTTGGGATTTAGCGATCCAACACTCCAGTGGGTCTTTAAACAGTTGCTATATAGAATGTATTATATTCTGTGCCTGCAGCCTATTTGTCTCACATATACAGTATATAGTATGTACTTTCCATCCTGTATATACACACAATGATTGTTTTGCGTTTTCGCAATGTGATTATGCATAATGTATTTGGTATAGTTAACTTGTTTCTGTATTTGTATATACTTTGGTGTAACTATGGATGGTTGCCTTCACAACCATTTTGGCGCAATTTGTGTTCACTGGGGGAGGGTCTTAGAGGGTATAAATGTTTTCATGTCACATTTCATTGTTGGTCTGATGAAGGAGGGCTGTCCCTGAAAAGTTGCGATCTTGTTATCTGTTATAACAAAAAGGCATAATATAACATTTAATCCAAAATATTTTCATGAGACATTGTAGTACTTATAGTTAAGACCACGTTCTTTTCTTTATTTTGGTATAACCATTATCATGTTATTACAAAATGTTTTTGTTATATCTGTCACTAAGGGTTTGCATTAATGCCATTTTTGGCATTATTAATAATATTATTCAATAACTGTATTGCACATCTATCTTGGAAAGTTACTTATCTCTTTGTATTGTATTTTTTTTGCATTTACTTAATAGATGTGTAATAGGTTATTATATGTTTTGCTAATAGACACAGATGTTTATTGCTAATTTCTTATGGATATATTTTTGGTTCAGCTATTTTATATTGTTCCTTAGTTGTTTTATTAATGTGCAACATATGGATTTGATACTTTGTGTATTAGGCCATTAGAAAACAACATATCAAGTTCATCAACAAGAATATACAATTTCAGCTGTTATGCAATGATTGTAATTAAGAGCATCCAATAGAATCTTAGTACTGCTTTTAAATATTGGCGGTTTTTTCAATGAGTTAATGTGTAAGATTAAGGCCATTGGCTGAAAGATGTCAGACTACCTTTACTATATTCTGTCAAGCTTTTAATTTGACCATTAAAGTTGGACTTTTAATTTAAGGCGTTGAAGGCTTTCTTTTTGATACATAAATTTCCCTTTTGAACAAGCCATTTGCCTCTGAGTAGTGAAGTGACTGGCTTTTGTTGAATAGCCTTTGAAGTTTCCCCTTACCTGTACAAAAACCGGAGCTCCCCTCAATGATTGGCCGAGCGGTAGTATCCACGTCATAGATGTGTTGGACATGCTGTGCTTGCTGTTCTTGTCGTATGGACGTACCGGATGCAGTTGAAGCTACGCAAAGCCGGTGAAGGTGTGGAGGATCCAGCTCTCTTGTCTTCCTGAGGTGCGGCGGTGGCGGGGCCTATTGGGTCAAGTAAGCGGTGAGAGTATGTTTTACCCCCCCTTCCAGAAATTGTCCGTATTCACTGTAAGTGCCAGCACAAACTGTTTCTTGTCCTCATATGTTCCTTGCATGTTTGGGACTACCGAGCTCAGGCATATCACAATTGAATATTGGGGAAAGTTTGCTCCTGCAACTCTCAAACTGAGCCTTGAATAACCCTGTTTTTTCATAATATATATATATATATATATATATATATATATATATATATATATATATATATATATATATATGCATTGGAGCCCTTTGCAGTCAAGCAGATGAAAACATGAAAAATCATATTTTGCAATAATAATATTTAATGAAGGGTTATACTGTGTATTTACTGTAAATATTTCACATTCAATGTTCTTCACATAGGGGGATATGTTCTAAGTATTTTTAAATACATATTCCTATATGTATCTGCATATATACCTATATATAATCATCTATAAATAAATGTATACATTTATATTTGTGTAAAAATCCATCATATATATATATATATATATATATATATATATATATATATATATAAATATCTCTTTAAGAATACATCGAACATATTCTGAAATGTGCAGAACATTGGATTATGAAATACACAATATTATATTCCAATGTTGCTCTTTTAAATATTTGCGACCATGTTTGCGGATGTTTATGGGTGTTTTTGCAATTTTTTCAGAGAGATAGGAGAATCACAAGAGAGTTTTATCACAAATGGAAGGTTTGGAGAAAGAAAGGGCAGTCAACAGTATCAAAAATTGTAGACAGATCGAAAATCCAGATTGCAATGAATCAAGGAGATAGTATAATGCGCGTGAATGCGATATACATTTATTTCACAGCCTATCTAGAAGTAATGAGGCAAAGGAGAGTGTGGAAACAGGGAGGTAATTAAAGGAGGAGGCTGGATTGAGAGAAGCTTTTTTTTTAAGCAAAGGTTTGGCTACTAGTGCATGTCAACCGCTAAACTAACACCCTTACTCGTGCACACACCGAATATATATACATGTTTATATATAGGTATAGCTATATACAGATATATATACAGGGAGTGCAGAATTATTAGGCAAATGAGTATTTTGACCACATCATCCTCTTTATGCATGTTGTCTTACTCCAAACTGTATAGGCTCGAAAGCCTACTACCAATTAAGCATATTAGGTGATGTGCATCTCTGTAATGAGAAGGGGTGTGGTCTAATGACATCAACACCCTATATCAGGTGTGCATAATTATTAGGTAACTTCCTTTCCTTTGGCAAAATGGGTCAAAAGAAGGACTTGACAGGCTCAGAAAAGTCAAAAATAGTGAGATATCTTGCAGAGGGATGCAGCACTCTTAAAATTGCAAAGCTTCTGAAGCGTGATCATTGAACAATCAAGCGTTTCATTCAAAATAGTCAACAGGGTCGCAAGAAGCGTGTGGAAAAACCAAGGCGCAAAATAACTGCCCATGAACTGAGAAAAGTCAAGCGTGCAGTGCCAAGATGCCACTTGCCACCGGTTTGGCCATATTTCAGAGCTGCAACATCACTGGAGTGCCCAAAAGCACAAGGTGTGCAATACTCAGAGACATGGCCAAGGTAAGAAAGGCTGAAAGACGACCACCACTGAACAAGACACACTAGCTGAAACGTCAAGACTGGGCCAAGAAATATCTCAAGACTGATTTTTCTAAGGTTTTATGGACTGATGAAATGAGAGTGAGGGCCAGATGGATGGGCCCGTGGCTGGATTGGTAAAGGGCAGAGAGCTCCAGTCTGACTCAGACGCCAGCAAGATGGAGGTGGAGTACTGGTTTGGGCTGGTATCATCAAAGATGAGCTTGTGGGGCCTTTTCGGGTTGAGGATGGAGTCAAGCTCAACTCCCAGTCCTACTGCCAGTTTCTGGAAGACACCTTCTTCAAGCAGTGGTACAGGAAGAAGTCTGCATCCTTCAAGAAAAACATGATTTTCATGCAGGACAATGCTCCATCACACGCGTCCAAATACTCCACAGCATAGCTGGCAAGAAAGGGTATAAATGAAGAAAATCTAATGACATGGCCTCCTTGTTCACCTGATCTGAACCCCATTGAGAACCTGTGGTCCATCATCAAATGTGAGATTTACAAGGAGGGAAAACAGTACACCTCTCTGAACAGTGTATGGGAGGCTGTGGTTGCTGCTGCACGCAATGTTGATGGTGAACAGATCAAAACACTGACAGAATCCATGGATGGCAGGCTTTTGAGTGTCCTTGCAAAGAAAGGTGGCTATATTGGTCACTGATTTGTTTTTGTTTTGTTTTTGAATGTCAGAAATGTATATTTGTGAATGTTGAGATGTTATATTGGTTTCACTGGTAAAAATAAATAATTGAAATGGGTATATATTTGTTTTTTGTTAAGTTGCCTAATAATTATGCACAGTAATAGTCACCTGCACACACAGATATCCCCCTAAAATAGCTATAACTAAAAACAAACTAAAAACTACTTCCAAAACTATTCAGCTTTGATATTAATTAGTTTTTTGGGTTCATTGAGAACATGGTTGTTGTTCAATAATAAAATTAATCCTCAAAAATACAACTTGCCTAATAATTCTGCACTCCCTGTATGTTTGTTTTCTTAAAGGGACATTAGTTTGTTTCACCCTCTAAGATGATATTCTAATCTGTTTGACATTAAAAACTGCTTTGCAAGTTTTTGTTCCAAGTAAATCTCAAGTTTCAAGGTCGATTAGCGGTGCATTACCAGACATTTACAAGTGCTCTTGATGTCAAAATCATTCATAGGCAAAATGCATATGACAAGACATTTCTATCAAGCGAAATAAACATCACACTGTTACTCAAAGCAGATAATGAAAAAGGTCTCAAAGCTATATAGGTTTCAAGGTCCAGATACAGTATATGTCAAGCAAATATAAACTTCCAAAGACTAGGATTATTTTACATTTTTTATAAATATATATATATATATATATATATATATATATATATATGTAGTATATATATTTATTACATTATTATATATATATTACTTGTTTGTTTTTTTCAAATTTTGTTTTTTAGCATTATCTTCATTTCATAAATCCTTTAAGTAACCACATGTCCAATTGGAAAAGATAAACAATTTTACAATTAATTAAAAAAAAGTATGTATAAATTATATGTGATATGATTTTCAATTTTGTGCTTACATATTATACAACATTTTTTTTTTACTTAAAATTAATACAGGCATCACATAACTAATCACATGTTTACCTAAACTTATATGGAGACATAGAATATATGCACATTTAATCTTAGGGTAACTTAGGAGAACATACTTGCATTCTTAGCACCTATTATATTATTACTTCTTTCAATTTTTATGCATTACAGTGTTACTATAGCTTAGCACTACTTAGTGTGACCTAGAGATATTGCAACTACAAAACATATGACATTGTATACATTTATAACAATAAATACATTTAGCTTCCTTCTTTATTAAATCCCTACTTAACCCCAACATTTTATTTATCAATAATTACATTTTTATAAATTTTTTATTTTTTGTTACTTTTTTGTAGAAGAGTGCTGTTTTCAATTCTTATTGTTATTCTTAGGAATCTGGATCTATGATTAAAAAGATAGAAACATATTAATTAATACAATTACAGGAAGAGGAATAGATTACAATCTAATTTATTAATCCATACCATCTCCCTTTGTTTCAATATTTTAATTCTGTCTTGGCCCATTAGTTGTTTAGATATATGTTCAAAACCTGGAACCTTAATTGACTTACATCATGATTAATTTCTTAAAAATGCATTGATACCAGTAAATCTAATGTCCCTTTACGTATGGTATATTTATGTTGGGTTATTCAGTCCTTGATTTTTTGGGTAGTTTCCCCAATATAAATTAAACCGCAAAGACATTTGAGGAGATAAATAACATAATATGTCTGACATGTAAATAGTCCATTTATTCTAAATGTTCTACCTGAATGGGGGTGTGATACTGTATCCCCTCTAATTACGTTACTACAATGTGAACAATTATAACATGGGACAGTACCTTTCTTATTTGTTGTTAATTTAATATATTTTTTACTTCCTAAATCTGATTTTACTAGCCTGTCATATAAATTGTTTGGTCTTTTAAATGCCAAAATAGGCATGATCTGGAATTCTTGGATTTCTGGATAGCTATTTCTTAGGATATACCAGTGTTTCTTAACTATTCCTGAAACCTAATGACTATTCATATAATATGTGCTAATAAAAGGAATCCTCTTTTTTATCATTGCTCTTATTCTTAATAAGTAATTGATTTCTGTCCATTTGATTGACCTTTTCCAATTCTGACATTAGCATTTCATTAGTATAACCTCTTTGAATGAACGTTTGGCTCATGAGTCTGTTCTTACTCAAATCCTCATTGCTTACCAATCTCTTCACTCTTATAAATTGAGATTTAGGGAGAGACTTAAAGTGAATGTAAATTTTGATGCTAAAGTGCCTGGTTTTTAAAAATTTGATTAAAAACAGGGGCACTTTAATTCATTAAAATTTACATTTCACTCATGTTGTGAAAAAATACTTACCTTTTAATCTTGATAGCCGCTCCAACTTCCTCTGCCCGTCGCAAAGCCTCTTTCTGGGTCTAAAATGAGGAATCCGGCTTCCTCCAATCACGGCGTTGAATCAGGCACTGATTCCAGCGGGGGGGAAGCTGTGATTGGAGGATGACCGATCCATCATTTCTGACATCAGAAATGGCTTGGGACGACCGGGGGAAGCTGGAGAGGCTGTCAAGTATAAAAAGTAAATCATTTTTCACAACACAAGTGAAATGTAAATTTTGATGAATTAAAGTGCTCCTGTTTTTTTATCGAATTTTTAAAAACCGGGCACTTTAGCATCAAAATTTACATTCACTTTAAGAGTATTTTCTGGATGACAACTGCTATAAGATAAAAGTGTATTTCTATCTTTAGGCTTGGTAAATATATCCGTTTTCAAGGAATTATTTTCCACATAAACTGACATGTCTAAGAAATGAATTAAGTCTAGACTATTTGCAGAGTGAACTCAATATTTTCAGTATTTTATTTAATTCAATAATAAATTGGTTAGGTGCTTCCACATCCCCCAACCATATCATAAATACATCATCAACATAGCGCCACCATGCGCATGCACATTTTTTAAACAATTAATTTGTATATACTTTTTTTTGTTTGTATATTCCCATGTAACTAATATGGGATTAATACTTTTATCCCATTTTAGTTTATCTAGCTTATTTAGGAAATTGGTAGAATCCTTTATATATTAGGAAAATGTGGATACAATGGGTTTCAAAATTCTTTCTAAAAATGAAGTTATATTAGAAAGAACTGAGTCGACACAATTGGGCGTCCAGGAGAATGTCTTAAAACCTTATGAATTTTTGGCAGTTTATATATTACAGGTGTTATGCAATCTTTTTTAATTAAGTAGTCTTTTCATTTTTTATCAATGATATTTTGTTCATATGCTTCATTAATAATATCATTAATTTCCTTTTGAATACCCATTAGTGTCACGCCACGCCACTCTAGCCATTGCTAGTGGTGTGGCGTCTCCTTCCCTGCTGGTTGCCAGGGGCTATGTCGGGTCCGGAGACATGCAGCGCTGACATCATCGCTGCATGCTCCTCTCCGGTCCTGACACTTGGGCAGGAATCCTGCACCTATTTAAATCCCTTCCTCTCGATCTATCACTGTCCATGTATAAGTGTTACTTTGTGTACTCCTGGGAGTGATAGATCATTTTTTCTTATTGCCTTGCTGTGTATGAACCCTGCCTGTCTGACTACTCTGCCTGCTATACCCCTGAATTGCTGGATAAAAACGCTGCTGCTGAACCCTACCTGTCTGACTACTCTACCTGTTTAACCCCTAAATTGCTGGACTGATATATTGCTACTAAATCCTGCCTGTCTGACTACTCTGCTTCTTAACCCTTGTTATTCTGTATTGCCTCTTTGTTGCTGAACCCTGCCTGCCTGACCATTCTAGTGGTGTGCCCTTGGACTGCTTTACCGTTGCCAAACCCTGCTTGCCTGACCATTCTAGTGGTTTGTCCTTGGACTGCTTTACTGTTGCCGAATCCTGCCTGTCTGACCATTCCAGTGATTTGCCTTCCCCTGTTTTGCCGTTGTCACTGGGGACTGTCCTGCCTGTGGTGAGTGCCGCTCTCCTCATCTTACTAACTTTCTCTGCTCTGGGATATTCCCTATCATTCCGGCTTGACACCGGGATAACAAGACTACTGGCCGAGTTCGGTCTAATAGAGGTATATCCCACAAGCTTTACATTATACTTGGGTCATGGAGTCAGATGAGGTGGCACGAGCTGTTCATCTTCAGGGACAGATGCAAAATATGGATTCCAAGCTGGAGGCTATTACCGCTCAACTCTCCTTACTAGTTACATAGACACCTCCAGTCCCTACTCCTAGTACTGTGATTTCTTCCTCTGCTTCTGGAAGTATACCCTGGATACCTTTGCCTGACAAGTATGAAGGTACTATGGATTGCAGGGGTTTTCTTAACCAATGCAGGCTGCTTTTCCGCAATGATCCTCAAATCTTTCAGTCTCACCAGTCAAGGGTCACCTTTATCATTTCCTTGCTGAAAGACAAGTACCTAGCCTTGGTCTCTCCTCTTTTGGAACAGAATGCTCCACTCCTGCATGATGCTGATGATTTTATTTCTGCTTTATCTTCAGTGTTTGGGACTTCTGGCCGTACCTCTTCTGCAGAATATTCTCTCCTGGATCTTTGCCAGGACAATAGAACTGTGGCACAGTTTGCCATCGAGTTTCGCACCTTTTCACTTGAAACCACTTGGGATGGCAGTGCTCTCAAGGCAGCCTTTAGGAGGGGTCTGCATGAACGCATCAAAGATGAACTCACCTATCGTGATATTACTTCTTCTTTGGATGACTTTATAGCGCTTTGTATCAGTCTGGACTCTCTCTTTCAGGAGAGACAAGCTGAGAGAGACTGAACAAGGAGGGTCCTCCCTTCTCCCTGTTCCTCAGGTTCTGTCAGCTTTCTCTACCCCTTCAGCAGCTCCAGTTACCTCAGTGGAGGAACCCATGGATCTCTCCTGCTTTAAACCTTCAGAGTCTGAAAGACAGAGAAGAAGGAGACTGAGACTATGCTTTTATTGTGGATCTAACACCCACCAACTAAAGGACTGTGACATAAGGCTGGGAAAAGCCAATTCTTAGGGGATAACACAGGGGTACCTCTAAGCATGATTTCTATTAAATCCCCTCACTCCTCTTGGATCCTGGTACCTGTTACCCTTACCTTCCTTCAGAATACTGTCCGCACTCAAGCCTTCATTGATTCAGGGGCAGCTGGCTTGCCTCTTTTGCAATAAAGACATTGTCTCAAAATAACTACTCTGGATGGCACCCCACTTGGTTCAGGCTTCATCCATTTTGAGTCAGCACCCCTGACCCTGACCGTGGGTGTCCATCATACCGAACAGCTGCAGTTCGAGGTCATTCATTCCCCAGCACAGCCTGTCATCCTTGGTCTTCCTTGGCTTTTGTTACACAATCTACAGTTCAACTGGGTTGAAGGACAACTGGCCTCCTGGGGCACCTCCTGTTTCCACTCCTGCCTTGCTAAAGTCACTCCTCTGCTCCACATTCTCAAGGCCAGCATCCAGACTCCTTCAAACCTTCCTTCGGTATATTCAGACTTTGCAGGTGTGTTTGAGTAAAAAGCAGCCGACGTGCTGCCACCCCACCGTCCTTATGACTGCAAGATCGACCTCTTTCCCGGAGCCCCACTTCCTAAAGGGAGGACGTATCCACTCTCCAAGGCTGAAACCAAATCCATGGAGGAGTACATCCAAGAGAACCTAGCTAAAGGTGTCATTCACCCTCCCTCCTCTCCTGCTGGGGCAGGCTTCTTTTTCTTCAGTAAGAAGGATGGTGGGCTCAGACCCTGCATCGACTACAGGGCCTTGAACAACATAACCATCAAGAATCGCTATCCTATTCTATTGATCACTGAACGGTATGACTCACTCCAGGACACTCTCTTTTTCACCAAGTTGGACTTACGTAGGGCATACAATCTGATGCATATCTTTCCAGGCCACAAATGGAAGACTGCCTTCAACACAAGATCTGGGCATTACGAATACCTTGTAATGCCCTTTGGGCTGTGTAACACCCCTGCAGTCTTCTAGGCATTTATCAACGATGTCTTCCGTGACCTCCTCATCCGCTCTGTCATTGTCTATCTGGATGACATCCTTGTTTTCTCTTCCACTTAAGTGGAGCATCATAAACATGTGAAACAGGTGCTTCTATGTCTAAGAGACAATTCTTTTGTAGCCAAGCTAGAAAAATATGAGTTTGATCAAGTTCAGATCCAATTCCTTGGTTATGTCATCTCGATGGAGGGTTTTGCCATGGATCCTGCTAAACTCACCGCAGTTCTAGAATGGCCTCAACCTACATCTTTAAAGGAATTACAGAGATTCTTGGGATTCTCCAATTATTACCGCAAGTTTATAAAGAACTTTTCTCAAATGGTAGCTCCTCTCACTGAATTGACAAAACGGAACAAAGACTATAAACATTGGCCTTACAAAACCATAAATGCTTTCTCTTGTCTGAAAAATGCCTACTGTTCAGCTCCTGTGTGCCGCCATCCTGATCCTGACCTACAGTTCACTTTAAAGGTTGATGCCTCCAAGATAGGGGCTGGAGCAGTTTTAACTCAAAGGGATCCTTTGACTTATAAGTCACATCCTGTAGTCTTTTTCTCTAAATGCTTTACTCCTGCTGAGAGGAATTATGATGTGGGTAATCGTGAACTCCTAGCCATTAAGATGGCTTTAAATGAATGGTGTCATTGGTTGGAGGGCACCACCAATCCTATTCAGATTCTCACCGACCACAAGAATCTGACTTACCTAGAGACTGATCATCAACTCAACCCTCGACAGGCCAGGTGGGCCTTTTTCTTTTCTCATTTTAACTTTGTGGTCTCTTATCTTCCTGGGGCCAAAAACAAGAAGGCGGACACCCCTTTCCCGTCATTTGACTCCTCTGAAGCAACTATTGAACACATCATACCCCTTCCTTTGTGGTTGTTCAACTAAATACCACCCTTCTGCAAAGATTGCAACATGCTCAGTCTAGTAAACCTCCTAGAGCCCTTGTGGCCCCGATATCCTCTTTGTACATCTGAACTTACGCACCCCTGTGCTAGCCTGGGCTCATGATAGTAAATTCTCAGGACATCCTAGTTTGACTAGGACTTTCAAGCATCTTTCCCAACATGTATGGTGGCCTACTATTAAATCTGATGCTCAGGATTATGTGAAAGCCTGCACAACTTGTGCTGCCAACAAAACCCCTCGATCCTTGCCTCCTGGCTTGCTCCGACCATTGTCCATTCCCAAAAAACCATGGACACACATAACAATGGATTTCATTGTGGACCTTCCTCCTTCTGGCCACCATAGAGTTATCTGGGTTATGGTGGATTGCTTTTCCAGACAGGCTCATTTCGTACCCCTAACCAAACTGCCTTCTGCCCAAGAACTATCGTCTCTTTTTTCTCTTGCGTGTGGTACGACTTCATGGTATTCCTGTGAATATCCTTTCTGACAGAGGTCCACAGTTCATCTCTACCTTTTGGAGAGCCTTCTGCAAGTGGATCGGAACCACTGTTTCTTTGTCTTCTGGCTACCATCCTCAGACCAATTGACTAACTGAGAGGGTAAACTAGGATCTTGAAGCCTACCTTAGAGCCTTTGTAAATGCTGGCCATACCAACTGGTCTGAATTGTTACCCTTAGCAGAGCTGTCAAGAAACACTCATTGGCACACTTCGATGTTCTCCAATTCAAGCCACAGCAGGGTATCAACCTTGTGTCTTCCCTCTTTCTGCTCAGTCCACTGGGGTTCCTGCTGCAGACCGGCAAGTCACTAGACTCACCACTCATTGGCAACATATTCGCTCTCAGCTACGTTCAGCTGTCTCCAGATATAAGAACTTTGCTGATGGTCATAGAGCTTCTGTACATGCCATCCCAGTGGGTGAACGTGTTTAGAGCTCTACTCGACATATTCGTTTACGTCAACCCTGTCAGAAATTGGGGCCTAGGTTTATCGGCCCTTACTAGGTCCTGAAAGGACTATCTCCTGTTGCCTACAAAGTGGCCTTGCCCAAAACCCTGAGCATACACCCAGTCATTTACATTTCACTACTCAAGCCTTACATCAAAAATAGATATACCCTGCTCAAAGCTCCTCCTCCTCCGCCCCTGGTTTGTGGTGAACCTGAATATGAGGTGGCTAAGATCTTGGTCATGCCGCACCGCTCTAGCCGTTGCTAGGGGCGCAGCGTCTCCTTCCCTGCTCGTTGCCAGGGGCTGTGTCGGGTCCGGAGCTGTGCTGCGCTGATGTCATTGCCACACACTCCTTTCCGGTCCTGATGCCTGGGCGCAAATCCTGCGCCTATTTAAATCCCTTCCTCTCGCTCTATCACTGCCCAAGTATAGGTGTTACTTCGTGTACTCCTGGGAGTGATAGATAATTTTTTCTTATTGCCTTGCTGCTGCTGAACCCTGCCTGTCTGACTACTCTACCTGTTTAACCCCTGTTATTCTGGATTGCCTCTTTGTTGCCGAACCCTTCCTGCCTTACCATTTTAGTGATGTGCCCTTGGTCTGCTTTACCATTGCCAAACCCTGCCTGCCTGACCATTCTAGTGGTTTGTCCTTGAACTGCTTTACTGTTGCCGAATCCTGCCTGTCTGACCATTCCAGAGATTTCCCTTGCCCTATTCTGAGTTGGAGTCAGTGTAACTTTGGATATATTAACCACTAGGTTCTTTACTGTTTCATTCTGCAGCCCCTCTGCAGGTTGATTCGTACATCGCCGGTGTTTCCGGCCACCCCTCCTCCTCCGCTGCGTCTGTCTCCTTGTAAGGAAAAATATGACTGTGACTTGGGTATCGGTGTAGTGGGGCTGCTTCGCGATGAGTCGCTCTGGTTTGTTGAGCGGTCTCTCCCTCGACCATCCTGGCATCTGTCATAATTCCTGAAGTCTCGCGGGTTGAGAGATTCCCATCTGTACACGTGACCATTCAGATAGTGATTGTTGTCACGGTAAAACTTAGTACTTTTTCATTCCTCATTGGTCTTTCTGAACTCCTCTAACATGACTTCAATTTACTCCTTTAATGTGGAAAAGTCAGTTGAGGTAAGTTTGCCTTTAAGATCGATTTCCAACTTGTTGATCTTTTCTTGGTTTGTTGAGATTTCTCTTTGGATTCTTTGAATCATTAGGATCATAATATTGAAGGAGCATTTATTAAGTATTTTCTCAAATGTAGAGCAATACTCTTTGTCCTCCATAAATAATGTCAGTCTTAATGACACTCTGATGCCTCTGGGGATCCTCCTTAATTAGTAGTATTCTGCAAGGGTAGAGGAATGAAGTTCCAAATTGACCTCTTTCTTTTTTTTTCTCTCCCATTGTTTGCTATTGATATCTGTATCAGGAACAGATAGGAAGACCCTTGGGCCCCTTGCCAAGGTAGCGATGGCAGCATCAGAGAAGGTAAAAACATCAGGTTGTATTTCCATTGCTTTTTAATTTTTGAAGTACTTTATATAGGAATTGTGCCTGGCATAGGCGAGTAAGTATGAAATAGGAGAGTTCCAGTACTAAGACCTTTGTAGTTAACAGGGAGAGCGCTGTGACTGTCTCACCAAGACAGTAAGGATACAGAAACAATAAATAGACTGCAGCACTTCTGGATATCAATTCAGTGATTTATTACAAGCTCACAAACATAGACAATGTTTTGGGCAGTGCCCTTTCTCAAGCTAAACAAAAGCCACAAATATATAGGCAGTGAAATCAGAATATTATGTGTTCTGTGTTACTTCATTAAGGTTTAAAGAGACAGTGGTATTCTAGTATACACAAATGTAAACAACAACAGTGTTACTGTTATATACTGTATATATTGTGCAACAAAAAAAATTAAAACAGTGTGATATCTTTTTTTTTTTAAAAATGGCAAGCAATGGATAATGCTCTCAAAGCTCTCACCAATGCCGCTCCCCTCTACCTATCCTCTCTAATACACAAGTATACTCCAGCCCGTCCACTAAGATCCAACAATGACCTGCTCCTTGCATCCGCAACTATCACTTCCTCTCATGCTAGACTGCAGGACTTCTGTCGTGCAGCACCTACCCTCTGGAACACTCTCCCTCGTGCTGTCAGGCTTTGCCCTAATCTTTCTTCCTTTAAATGTTCCCTGAAGACTTTTCTGTTCAGGGAAGCCTACCACCCAACTCAATAATAAATTAATTTCACTTACCTAACATTTCCCTCATCTAACTCTGTATTAACATCTTTCCCAATCTTGCAGTCCTCACCTCCTGTTTCTCAACCTCCTACCCTTCTAGATTGTAAGTTCCCACGGGAATAGGGCCCTCAATCCCTCCTGTATGTGTTTTTAAATTTCGTCCTGTCTCTTACAAGTCTTGTATTGTTTTATTTAAATGAATTGTATCCATGGACAGAGCTGCGGAATATGTTGGCGCTTCATAAATAAAGTACAATAATAATAATAATATTTGTCACTGTTTAATGCAAATGTAATTCAATAAAAACAGCTTTTTTTAACTTCACATTACCATACTACAGACTGGCTGCCAGTAACAAAATGGCGGTGGGCAGTGGAAAGGGTACAAAGAATACCATGGGAACAAAGCAAATTTAATAATAGAAAGGTACTTTTTTTTAAATTGTATGCTCTGTCTGAATCACCATCAGTATATTTTTGGGTTTCACATGCCTTTAAATTCCTTAAAAAGACACATATGTCTATGGTTTAGGAGCACAATGGGTTAATTGCATACCAATTACCATCACTTCACACTATTAAAAAGGAACGATCAACATATAGACCCCCCAGCCTGTGATCTAATGGCAGACCCCCATCATTGAAATTGTAATTTGTTTGTCATTAAAGGGACAGCAAAGTCAAATTTAAACTTTCATGGTTCAGATAGAACATGCAATTTTAAACAACTTTCCAATTTACTTCTGTTATCAAAATTGGTTCATTTTCTTGGCATCCTTTGTTTAAGTGTAAATCTAGGTAGGCTCATAAGAGCTCAGGAGTGTGCACGTGTCTTTGGTACTCTATGGCAGCAGTGTTTTGCAACATTACCTGTAGCTTTGTTATACAATACAATAGTTTTGGTTATATTGGCTTAGACAGGTTGTGACAGGTTAGTAGGTCATATCTATTGTTTGAGCTGTGATACTTAACGCCAGTTCTTGAGAAGCTTTTATAGATAAGATTTCTATTTGAGAATAATGCTTGGACCAATTGTTTAGAGTCACCAAATTCCAAAGAAGTTTTGATTGAGACACCTCTTCAATAAATATGTGTTTTAGTGGAGTTAGTTCATTAAAAGGAAAGTAAAGTCAAAATTAAACTTTCATAATTCAGAAAGAACATTTAATTCCATTTTACTGCTATCAAATTATCTTTGTTCTTTTGGTATTCTTTGTTAAAGAGTTAATAGGAGCTCCGGAGCATGCACCTGTCTTTAGTTCTTTATGGCAGCAGTGATTGCAACTTTGTAGAACAATGCTATAAACATTATTACAAACTCTTTTACTGTAGACCGCTAAAGATACATATATACTTCTGAGCTGTTATGAACCCACCTAGGTTTACTTTTCAACAAACGATACCAAAAGAACAAATCACATTTGATAATATAAGTAAATTGGAAAATTGTTTAAAATTATACACTCTTTCTTGACCATGAACATTTTATTTTGACTTTATTGTCCTTTTAAGCTTGAAAGCCTGCAAATCTCTATACAATGTAAATTAGAAACAGTTTTCTGCAGTCTTTACGAAGCAAAGCAAATATATAATCAAAATTGTGCCTAGTTAATTTTAGATTGGTGTTGATAAGTAATATTTTAGAAGATCATTATCTTTACCTATCATACATCGAGCATTTCCTAAATAGTATCTTGGTTTGGAAGACTGGGGTAGAAACAGCAGGGCAGGCTGTAGGATTGAACATGATTGGTGGTCTGTGGCTGAGCAGACCTTAAACAATCCACATGGAGTTATGTGGTTGATTAATAGGAAAAGGAGCGTGGCCGGACTTTTAGCCGACGGACACTTGGCCGACGGACACTTGGCCGACGGACATTTGGCCGACGGACATTTGGCCGAAACACAAGTGGCTGTCAGATAACAGTCCAGCCACGAGATAGATAGATTTGATAGATAGATAGATAGATAGATACATAGATTAGATAGATAGATCAATAGATGCAATAGATACATTTGATAGATACGATAGATAGATTTGATAGATAAATAGATAGATTTGATAGATAGATAATTTCCCAGACAGAGAATTACAAAACGTGTGGCCTGGGACCCATGGTAAGGTTCCCAGAGGCAGTTGCGGCGCCCGAGGCTCTGATTAGAACAGAGCACTCTGGAACGTATCTGCCCTCGGCCGAAATCGGAACATTCTTTAGCTTTCTGTCTGTCAGCCAAATGTCCGTCGGCCAAATGTCCGTCTGCCAAATGTCCTTCTGCCAAATATCTTTCTGCATTTTGTCAGAGCACCAAAAGGAGAGTTGAGTTTGGAGCAGATAAAAAGAACTTCTCGTCCAGGACTACTCAGCATTGAAGCTTTGAACTATTGATGCAAGGACTGATGTCTGATAAGTTGTTATATTTCTATTGGTAGGACATTAACTCTTGCTATTTAATTAGATAACAAGGGGTAGAGTTATCAAATGTCAGGAAGACATGATCCGCTGGGGATGATTGCAGTTCACCACCACAGAGGTGGCGGACGAGTTAAGAAGCAGCGGTCTTACGACTGCTGCTTCTTAACTTAAGTTTCCAGCGAGCCTGAAGGCTTGCACGGAAACAGCAGCATATGCTGCATGATACATCTACCCCCAAGGTTTTACAGTAGAGTGAATCTTGAAATATTAATCCAGTTTTTTACTTAGCTAAGTGCTTTCACTTTACTGAGCTACAAATGTAAATTATAACCATCACTAATGGGAGCTTGATTTTTTTGAAGACAGATAAGTTCATTTGCAGTGTTAATCATCTGAGGAATTATTTAACATTTTAGTTAGACACAATAAACAGCGACTGTAAAGCAAGTCAAAGGTCCTAAAATAAGACACAGAACAGACACAGAACCATGGTAATATGTTGCACTATTAGCTAGACTTGTTATTCAGGCATGGCAGGGTGGATTGTACAAGATCAAACAGGTTTTGTAATTTATTTTTACTTCATTTCTGTTCTGTGAACCAGGAACTATACCAGAAAATAGTTGGCTACTCTAAAGAAATGTGTCATGGGTGTGGTACAATTACAGATTAGTTTTCACAAGAAACAGTAGTCCAAACAAAGTTTGTCGGGATCCTTCAAAGATAATTATTATCTTTTCATGTGGTTTAAATATTCTAAACAAGTATATGATTTGGTATAATATTACAATAATAATAAGGTCAAGTTTTTTTATTTATATACAAAAAACACCCTGCTGGCTCTTAATGTAACGTTGCTTGCCACCTTTGAATGAAATAATCAACTCAAGTTTCCTTTCCTATTAACAAGTCTCCTTTCTACGAACTGTAATTCTGTACAATTCGTTACATATTTAATTTTATATAATTTTGCATCCTGTACATTGCCTTTTCAAGTAGCTCTTAATATCACTTCTAGTGTTCTTTTTTCCTTTCTTTGATTGCAATCAGTTTTATAAAAGACACAGCATTTAAGTATCTTTTAACTAAAGTATAGATTTTAAGCAATACACCTTTGTTAGAAATGTAATCTTTTTAAGCCATTAAAAATCTTCTGCTCCAACTCCCCACATTGTACAATATCTATATAGCAAAGATGGTACGCTAATGGCAGTGTGGGACTTGATAAGCAGTATGCAGTTTGCAGTATGATATTACAAGTTCATGGTAAATGAGATTTACCAGAGAAGGTTTAGGGGTCAATTTATCAACCCCTTCAGCAGGTTTCGCCTGCCAACGACTGCAGGTTCTCACAAGAGGATCTGCACTCCGTATTTAACAAGCAACGGTTATCAGAAATAAAAAAGCAGCATAGATGCACAATCTAAAAGCATCCGGACTGGGCGTCTCCAGTTCAAATAAAAACTGAAACGTCAGCTCAAAAGCTCAGATAGCTATAAAGGTAACTTATGAAGCAAATACATGCTATAAGGCACAAGTGAAATCTTTATAGGCTATTATGCCAGCCAAATGGATGCAGTCCAGTATCTGCTTATACAATGTTGATTGTTGTAGTCGTGCAGGGTTAAAATTAATAGCAAGGTGTGTGATGCATGCAACTGTGTTGTTATTGCTGCAGTCAAATGATATAGTTATGCAAGGTTTCAGATACAAAGGGGTAAATTTATTAATGTGCGAGCGAACATGATACGATGTAGCATATGATGTCCGCTGCACATTGATAAATGCCGACAACATACGCTGCCGGCATTAATCATTGCACCAGTATTTCTTGTGAGCTGCTGGTGCAATGCCACCCCCTGCAGATTCGCGGCCAATCGGCCGCTAGCAGGGATGTCAATCAACTTGATTGTATTCAATCGGGTTGATTTCTGTCCGCGGCCTCATAGCAGGCGGACAAGTTATGGAGCAGCGGTCTTTAGAAACAAGGGGCATCAAGCTCCATACAGAGCTTGATAAATTGGCCCCAAAGCGTTAAGCAGCTGTGCTTTTGTAACAACTGTATTGTTGGCAAGATATAATATATTTATAGATATATATTTCATTAAATCAAATCATATAAATACATATATAATTTCTCCTAAGAACACAAGAAAAGTAATGCTAACGCACCTTCAGCTTTAGCATAGTTGATCAAGAACTGTTTTGGTTAGCGTGTGATTAATAAATTGAAAAGGCTAGAAAAGGCTTCCTTTAGCGTGCCCCATAGAAGTCTATAGGGAGAGGGGGTTAGCACGGTCACAATATCCAAAGTCCTGAAATTAGAGTGTCTGAGTCTTTTTGCTCACACATTAACTTTCAACTTTTAATACCATCACTAACCTGAGAGTGCTAATTTTTTTACCTTGAGCATAGTTCACCCTTATGAGCTATAAAAATGTACCATTCCACATGTATAAATTCCACTTGGAATCTAGCCTTATGCATTTTCTGATTAGCTGATGGCTGTCACACGATACAGGAGGAGGGGAAATTAAATTAACTTTGACATTTTCCAGAAAATATTTTACTGCTCATTTCAAATTCAAAGTAAATGAAATTGCATTGTATATCTGTCAATTAATCAATTCTATTGTATTTACTAGTCCTTTAAAGCTCCATTCACCCCTATTTGAGAGACTTCATACAGGGAAAACGGCACACTTCTGCGTATAGGAACATATATATATGTAAGTGAGTCGACTACCAGCTATTCTGAATCTCTAGGAAAAGCTACTTCAGCACACCGACATCTACAAATTATGTGATTTCATATTTCATTTTTATTATTTCATTGTCACTTACAGTACTGGCATTATTAAAACTATCACCTAGATTACGAGTTTTGCGATAGGAGGGGTGCGGTGCTTACGAGCAGTTTAAGCTCACCGCTCACTTACAGACAACGCTGGTATTACCGGTTTTTAGAAACATGGCGTTAACCACAAAAAAGTGAGCGAAGAGCAAAATTTAGCTCCACATCTCACCTCAATACCAGCGCTGCTTAGGGTAGCGGTGAGCTGGCTAAACGTGCTTGTGTACGATTTCCCCATAGGAATCAATGGGGGAGAGCCGGATGAAAAAAAAACTAACACCTGCAATAAAGCAGCATAAAAGTCCTAACACAGCCCCATTGATTCCCAGGGAAATAAAAGTTATGTCTACACCTAACACCCTAACATAAAAACAGAGTCTAAACACCCCTAATCTTACACTTATTAACCCCTAATCTGCCACCCCGACATCGCTGACACCTACATTATATTATTAACCCCTAATCTGCCGCTCCGGACACCGCCGCCACCTACATTATAGTTATGAACCCCTAATCTGCTGCCCCCAACATCGCCAAACCCTACATTATATTTATTAACCCATAATCTGCCGCCCTCAACGTCGCCTCCACTATAATAAACATATTAACCCCTAAACCTAAGTCTAACCCTAACACCCCCTAATTTAAATATAATTTAAATAAATATAAATAAAATTACTACAATTACCTAAATAATTCCTATTTAAAACTAAATACTTACCTATAAAATAAACCCTAAGCTAGCTACAATATAACTAATAGTTACATTGTAGCTATCTAAGGGTTTATTTTTATTTTACAGGCAACTTTGTATTTATTTTAACTAGGTACAAGAGTTATTAAATAGTTATTAACTATTTAATAACTACCTAGTTAAAATAAAGACAAATTTACCTGTAAAATAAAACCTAACCTAAGCTACAATTACACATAACACTACACTATAATTAAATTAATTAACTAAATACAATTAATTAAAATTTAAAAAAATTATCTAAAGTACGAAAAACCACCCCACTAAATTACAGAAAATAGTAAAATAATTACAAGAATTTTAAACTAATTACACCTACTCTAATCCCCCTAACAAAATAAAAAAGCCCCTCAAAATAAAAAAGCCCTACCCTACACTACAGCTCTTTTACCTGTAAAAAAAATACAATTCCCCCCAACATTAAAACCCACCACCCACACAACCAATCCTACTCTAAAACCCACCCAATCCCCCCTTAAAAAAACCTAACACTAACCCCTTGAAGATCACCCTACCATGAGACGTCTTCACCCAACCTGGCAGAAGTGGTCCTCCAGACGGGTAGAAGTCTTCATCCAAGCCGGACAGAAGAGGTCCTCCAGACGGGCAGAAGTCTTCATCCAGACGGCATCTTCTATCTTCATCCATCCGGCGCGGAGCGGGTCCATCTTCAAGACATCCGACGCAGAGCATCCTCTTCATCCGACGGCCGACGACTGAATGAAGGTTCCTTTAAGTGACGTCATCCAAGATGACATCCCTTCAATTACGATTGGCTGATAGAATTCTATAAGCCAATCGGAATTAAGGTAGAACAGCCAATAGAATGCAAGCTCAATCCTATTGGCTGATTGGATCAGCCAATAGGATTGAACTTCAATCCTATTGGCTGATTGCATCAGCCAATAGGATTTTTCCTACCTTAATTTTCGATTGGCTGATAGAATTCTATCAGCCAATCGGAATTGAAGGGACGCCATATTGGATGATGTCACTTAAAGGAACCTTCATTCAGTCGTTGGCCGTCAGATGAAGAGGATGCTCCGCGTCAGATGTCTTGAAGATGGACCCGCTCCGCGCCGGATGGATGAAGATAGAAGATGCCGCCTGGATGAAGACTTCTGCCCGTCTGGAGGACCTCTTCTGCCCGGCTTGGATGAAGACTTCTGCCCGTCTGGAGGACCACTTCTGCCCGGTTGGGTGAAGACTTCTCACGGTAGGGTGATCTTCAAGGGGTTAGTTTTAGTTTTTTTTTTTTTTTTTTTTTTTTTTTTCAAAAGAGCTTTATTCAAGTATAATAAACATACAAAATAAAAAGCGGTCTCATACAATAAAGATTATGAATGTACAAAGCAAAATAACCTGAACAACAGGTCGCATTCAATGAAATAACAATTTGAATCCGTGCAGTAAAAGTAAGTTTGTATTTAGCCAATGGTGTCTCACTTGAACCCTGGCTGTAACAGCAAGTCCACAACCATATTTTGTTTTCATTCTCTGTTAGATACCCCTTCGGGTTGCACATAATGTCACTCCTGAGAATGGCGTGTAGTGTAAGTCCATAGCATTTCCTATGCAGTCCAGGGTCAAGAAAATTGAGTTCCCATTACATTATACCTTAAAAAATTTGGAAGAACTTCGAGACTACAAAAGAGTTTACAAATTTTAACATATTTTCCACCGTGAGGGCCATTATGCATTTCCTGTTCTGGTCATCAACAACTTAACTTCTAATACATATATATTACCCATTATGCTCTATCTGTCACGCTTTCAATAAAGATCAATTGCCTACCACCTCTGGACCATGTATATACTGCTCCCATAGAAATAACATATCATGGTACATAGTCAAATTTCCTGTTTTAAGATAATGTAATCTTTCTAATGTTAAGGTGTGCTGTACTAAATCACACCAATCGCTAAGTGTAGGTGCGTGTACTTTCTTCCAGGCTCTGGCTATTAGCCTTTTTGCTGTATTTATTAGTATTTGATACAGGTTTTTCCTAATCTTACAAGGGATCTCCATGTTGGCATTAAACAAGACACCCTCCGGTGACAATGTCCGATCAATACCAATCGTTTTGCAAATCTGGTTATGTATTTGTATCCAAAATGTGTGTATTACTCTGCATTCCCACCATATGTGATACATGGTACCTTCCTGCCCACAACCCCTCCAGCATTTGCCACTAGCATTTTTAAACATGTGTTTTAGCTTGCCTGGTGTTAGGTACCACCTGGTGAGAATTTTAGTATTAGTTTCAAGCGCTGTTGATGAGTGTGCTGATTTGGCTGTCGTCTGAAACCATGTATCCCACTGTTTACCAGAAAACTGTCTACCCATTTCAGCCTCCCATTTAGATATGTAGTTCGGTTTGTTCGGAAGACTTGATTTAAGAACCATCCTATACATTGTGGAAATCACCCCCTTAGGGTGGTGCTGTGATGTGCATAAAGTTTCAAAAACCGTGAGCGGTCTGAGCAAATCTTGCTTGTTTTGGTGCATAGCTAGGAAATGGCGAATCTGATGGTATCTCAACCAGGATTGGAAAAAAGTGTGGCCTTGTGTTAGTAGGGTTTCTCTCTGTGCTATTCTTCCTTTCTCTGTTAACAGATATACAGGGATATGATCCACTAGATTAGACGTTTGATCTATTTTTAATTTC
Source organism: Bombina bombina (assembly GCF_027579735.1). NCBI lineage: Eukaryota > Metazoa > Chordata > Amphibia > Anura > Bombinatoridae > Bombina > Bombina bombina. The sequence goes on along the minus strand of NC_069500.1, from coordinate 102,708,695 downwards.
CTCCCTGACCAGTCTCGTAGGAATTCCTCATTTGGGTCAAGAATTGTTAGAGGGGAATAAGTGGATGTTATGTGTTTGTGTTTGTTGCGTAACTTTAACCAGTCGGACCAGGTTTCTTTGATAATTGGGTAAGCTTCTATTTTTTCTATAGATGGTTTTTGAGGAGCCCAGCACATCCCACCAATATGCGGGGTTCCTAGCAGTTGGGATTCTAGATGGACACTTCTCTTATAAGAGTTGTCCCCTTGCCTGCACCATTCTACTACTTTATTTGCGGCAATTGCCAATTTATAAAAGTGCAGATTAGGGACCCCCAGCCCCCCATCTTCCCTGTGTCTATAGAGCGTGGTCTTAGCTAGGCGCGGGGGCTTCCTATCCCAAATATATGTGTCTATAATCGCTTGTAGCTTATTGATGTCTGTTGACACTCCCGATATGGGCAGTGCTTGCATGACATACAGTGCTTTTGGTAATAGTGTCATTTTGGCAGCGGCAATTCTCCCCAGCCAAGAAATATGTTTTTTCGGTAGCCAAGAGGATACCAAATGTTCAAATTCCCCTAGCAATCGGCCGTAATTTAGTTTCCGTAGGGAGATAGGGTCCTGCGTCAAAAATATCCCTAAATATTTTAATGCTTGTCTCTGAATTTTATAGGGGAACATATGTTTAATTTCTAATATTTCTGAGTCTGCTAGGTTTATCGGGTATAGTTCTGATTTGTTAATATTTATCAAGAAATTTGATACTGCTCCAAATGTCTCCAGTTCACTTTGGATGTGTGGAAGAGAGAGCAATGGTTCAGCTATTGTCAGGAGAATATCGTCAGCGAACATTGCTAACTTATAACATTGGTCTTGTATGGTAATACCCTTTATTTCCGAGTGTGCACGCAATTTTGTGGCCAATGGTTCTAATGATAGTATAAAAAGAATGGGGGAGAGCGGGCAACCTTGCCTCGTCCCATTCCTGATTTCGAGGTGATCAGACAGAGTCCCATTTACTCGTATCTGGGCCGATGGGGTGGAATATAGAGCAAAAATTTTCGAAATAATTGTTTTGGGGAAGCCGAATTTTTGAAGAGTTGTTAATAAAAAGGTCCAATCTAGTCTATCGAATGCTTTTTCAGCGTCGGTTGATAGATAAATTGCAGGAATTTTGAATTTTTTAATGTAGTCCAGTAAGTTTAATACTTTTCCAATATTATCTTTAGCCTCCCTTTCTGGAACAAAGCCAACCTGGTCATGATTTATTAGTTTTGGGAGGACTTTATTTATCCTATTTGCTATTATTTTGGAATATAATTTGATGTCTACATTTAACAAGGAGATTGGCCTGAAATTAGCTGGGGTCTCTGGTTTTTTACCAGGTTTAGGGAGTACTGAGATATGGGCCTGTAGCATAGTGTCAGGAAAAACTACAGTATCAGAAATTTGATTGAATAGGGTAAGTAAGTGTGGGGTAAGTTGGGTCTTGAAGGCCTTATAATACCTATTACTAAGACCATCTGGTCCTGGGGCTTTGTCCGGTTTTAATTCTTTAATAGCTTCTGTTATCTCCCTACTGGAGATCTGTGCTTCCATTCCCCTAATTTCATCTTCTGTGAGTTTCGGGAGATTTATGCCTTCTAAATACCTTTCACACTCTGACTGATGGTTATTTGGCGGTCTGTTGGGGAACAAATTATATAGTCTGTGGTAGAACTTCTTGAAAGAGTCCCCAATGGATTTTGTGTCCTCAATATTAGTATTATGTGGTGATTTGAGTGAGTGAATGTAGGAGTTTGTGCGTTGCTGCTTTAATGTTCTAGCTAATAGCTTCCCCGATCTATTTCCCTCACCATAGTATTTTTGTTGTACGTGTAATTGGCTTCTCTGTGTTTCGAGTTGTAAGTGTTTATTTAGGTTATCCCTTTTGTGTTGTAGAATCCTAGCTAGTTCCTGATCTTTGGGATTTAGTTTCAGTGACATATCAGCCTCAGATACTTCTTGTGCCAATTTAACATATTCTGCAAGGGTTTGTTTGCGTTTATATGCTTGTATTTTGATAAATTCGCCCCTAATATAAGCTTTATGTGCTTCCCATACTGTCGCGGAACTGACATCAGGTGTGTTATTAATAAGAAAATAGCTGTCCAAAAACTCCGCGAATGATTCTACCACTTTTGAGTCAGCTAGCAGCACATTGTCAAGACGCCATGTAAAAGGCTTGATGGGGGCAGAAGGCCATGCTATCACACATTCTACTAAAGAGTGGTCTGACCATGTCGTATGTTTGATATGTGCATGTTTAACTAATGAGAGTGCAAGATGGTCTACTAGAATGTAGTCCAGTCTTGAGTAACTTTTTTGTGGGTTTGAAAAAAAGGTGTAGTCTCTAGTGTGCGGGTGAGTGTAACGCCATGTATCATGTAGTGTCAAAGTTCTAATGTCTTTCCAAATAGAATGAAGCATTTTTTGGTTCTGCCGAACATTGGGGTTAGAGCTGTCTAGGTCAGGATCGAGAGGGGTGTTAAGATCTCCCGCTGCAATTAGGGGGCCTTTGACAAGGGCTGTAACCCTATCTGAGATTTGTGAAACAAAACGGTCTTGTCTCGCATTAGGGGCGTATAGATTGACAATTGTCACAGGTCTACCAAACATCAGACCCATAATTCCCAAGAATCTCCCTTCTTTATCCTTATCTATTCTTTGGGGTTTAAATGGAATTGATTTGTGCACCAAAATGCTAACCCCATTAATTTTTTTGGTGGAGTTCGTGCTGTGAAAATGTTGCGGATATTGAGTTGAAAAAAACCTGGGTATCTTACCCGTTTTAAAATGTGTTTCCTGCAGTAAGAGGATTTTCCCTCCTTTCCTATACAGGTCTCTGAGAGCCATATTCCGCTTACTAGGGCAGTTGAAACCTTTTACATTTTGGGTAACTATATGTATACTGGGTGTATTAGTTTCTGTCATCCAGAGAGTTGAAGCTAAGTGTAGATAGTCCTAAGTTGTGTGGCAATATTGAAAATAATTGACAGTGATATTTAGCCCAGAATACATATCTAAGATTAAGATGGCCCTCACGGTAGCAACTAGAAAAATAATAAACAAAACAAAATTCAAACAAGATAACTATTGCACAACTGGTGCGAATGAAAAGAGCTATAACTTGCATTCTTTTAAGGGGAGAATACAAAACCCCTGTTTGGGCATGAGATAGATATTCCTTCAGGCTTGCACCATGGTGCACCCTGAGTGTTGTTTAGTGAGTGCGCCTATAAACATTTGGACATAAGATATATAACATCTCACCCTGTAGATTGAACTATATAGGTCTTCAATCATAACATTTAAATAAACACGTGTTTCCTACCATCACAACATTCAAATATTTACTTTACAATGTGATTCCTACTTATGTCAAAGGCATTAATCATATCTTATCAACACAATATGTCTCACCTATCTTCATCTTCAAAGGCTCTTGTCTATCAATCAATACGATCATATCCCAACAGAGCTGCGTCCATGAGATCATCCCACCCCGGCCCACTCCACCTTCAAACCACAGAGTGGGCCAGTGCAGGCGACCCCCAGATCATAAACACTGCTGTATCAACTGCAACCTTTACCCCCTAGATTCAATTAAATTCAAACCCACATCAGAAAGAAAGAGAGAAGAGTTCACTTTCCTGAAGTTGTTGCAGAGTCAATTTTTTTAGTGTCTTTATTGACCAATTTTGCTGGTATTTTCTTCCACTCCGATCTCTGTGGTAAAGGTGGGGCCATATGGGGTCTCTCCCCTCTTCTTTCACTGATTTCATCCTGCTGAGGCAAAATGGTGATTTCCAGGTCCTTACAGACCTTCTGTATATCCTCTATTGTATTGCAGATTAATCTTCTTCCCTTCCATGGAATTTGCAGATTGAAAGGGTGGCCCCATCTGTACGGGATATTACGCTGTCTCAATGTGGTGGTGAAGAATCTGAATTCACGTCTCTTCTGTAATGTTCTTGGAGACAAATCTTCAAATAACTGAATGGGGTCAGCCCTGTATTTAAGAGGATATTTCTGTCGTGCTTTTTTCATTATCTCTTCTTTGATTTGGTAACTAGTGATCTTGACAATTACGTCTCTTGGGGGCTGATCACCCAGAGGTTTTGCTCGTAGAGCTCGATGAAATCTATCCAGTGCTATTGTGGCTTCTGAGTCCACTCCCAAGACAAGAGTAAACACTCCTTGTAGATATTCTTCCAGATCTGCTGGTAGGACGGTCTCCGGGATTCCTCTGATTCGAATGTTACTACGACGACTGCGATTTTCCAAGTCGTCTAGCTTGTTCTCCATTTGTAAAAGTTGCTCATCTTGAAAGGCCACTTTGGATCTGAGAAAGAGTATGTTGGAATCAGTTAGGGCATTGGTATCTTCTAATTTTTCTACTCTCTGGCCCATATCTGAAAGTTCTTTTTTAATCTCAGAGATTTCCTCCCTTATGCATTGTTTAACTTGGCCAATTAGGTTGGAAAAGTCCTTTTTTGAGGGTAATGAATTCAGCAGGGCTCTAGGAACTGAGACAGCATGTTCTGAACTCTCTCCCTCAGATTCAGATGAGGCTGAGGAAGCATCTTCTCTGGTATCGCTTGTAGTTGTTAGCACTTTTCCAGGTGTATCTATGTGCTTGAAAAAATTGTTTACAGAGGGGTTTGTTGCTGCCCGTTTTTTAACACCTTTGTCTAGTTTGCCCCCTTTTTTAGGAGACATTTTAACCCCTGAGTAAGAAAGATCGGTATTTTAAATCTCAATAGGGAGGGCGAGATGTATTCAATTACCGGTGTAGTGAGTAAATTATGTCTGCCTCTTTTGTCGCTAGTATCAGTGTTACTGTAGCCCGTGTATTTTTCATCAGCTGTAGGCTTGCGGCCGGGGTGTATTGTTTACTATCTTTCCTGCCTTCTCAGGCTAGTCATACGTGTTCAGAAGTACGCAGCATGTGTCAGTGGGTTATACTTTAATTGCATGATGAGCACCGATTATATTAACCGATGTCGAACACATCTCTTGTTTCGTTATTATGCTGTATTTCTATCCCCTTATAGCAGGTTCACCTTTCATCACTTTAAAATGTCATGCGTTCCCATTCAGTGTGGCTGGTTGCGGCCTTCCACTAAATTTGATGCTTCCCTTCCCTGTGTTTCACATGAGCACAGTAAGTCCACAAAAGGGCACACACCTTATGCAACACATATCCGCTTACCACTGCGGTCACTTTTCACCCGGCGGACCGTCTGGCAGCCTTCACTTCTGTCCGCGGTCTGTGCCACGTAGCTTGAATGCGATGCAGGCCGCAAGCCGCGGCGTAATGTAATGCCGTCCTCTTGTTGTTATGTTATAAATCCGGTCAGATGGTAATCCGGGATGGTAAGTAGGGCTTGTCGAGACGTCTTAGCGGATCAATTGAACTAGGCACCTTCACATTTAAGTTGATTTAGCCCTTTAGGGAGACAAGAGCTCACAAACGTGCAGCCATCTCCTTTGAGCGCTGGCTCCGCCCCTCCTAGTTTTAGTTTTTTTTAAGGGGGGATTGGGTGGGTTTTAGAGTAGGGTTGGTTGTGTGGGTGGTGGGTTTTAATGTTGGGGGGGGAATTGTATTTTTTTTACAGGTAAAAGAGCTGATTACTTTGGGGCAATGCCCAGCAAAAGGCCCTTTTAAGGGCTATTTGTAATTTAGTGTAGGATAGGGCTTTTTTATTTTGGGGGCTTTTTTATTTTGTTAGGGGGATTAGAGTAGGTGCAATTAGTTTAAAATTCTTGTAATTATTTTATTATTTTCTGTAATTTAGTGGGGGGTTTTCATACTTTAGATAATTTTTTTAAATTGTAATTAATTGTATTTAGTTTAGGTAATTAATTTAATTATAGTGTAGTGTTAGGTGTAATTGTAACTTAGGTTAGGTTTTATTTTACAGGTCAATTTCTCTTTATTTTAACTATGTAGTTATTAAATAGTTAATAACTATTTAATAACTATTGCACCTAGTTAAAATAAATACAAAGTTGCCTGTAAAATACAATTTAACCCTAAGCTAGCTACAATGTAACTATTAGTTATTTTGTAGCTAGCTTAGGGTTTATTTTATAGGTAAGTATTTAGTTTTAAATAGGAATAATTTAGCTACTTATAGTAATTTTTTTTAGATTTATTGTAATTATATTTAAATTAGTGGGGGTTAGGGTTAGACTTAGATTTAGGGGTTAATACATTTAATATAGTGGCGGCGACGTTGGGGGTGGCAGATTAGTGGTTAATAAATGTCGGTAGGTGTCAGCGATGTTAGGGACGGAAGATTAGGGGTTAATAATATTTAACTAGTGTTTGCGATGCGGGAGTGCGGCGGTATTGATGTTAATGTGTTTATTATAGTGGCGGTGATGTCCGGTTCGGCAGATTAGGGGTTACAAATTTTATTTTAGTGTTTGCAATGTGGGGGGGGGGGGGGGGCTCGGTTTAGGGGTTAATAGGTAGTTTATGGGTGTTACTGTACTTTTTAGCACTTTAGTTAAGAGTTTTATGCTACGGCGTTGTGGTGTAAAACTCTTAACTACTGACTTTAAAATGCGGTACCAGGCTTGACAGGAGAGGGTCTACCGCTCACTTTTGGTTAGACTCGTAATACCGGTGCTATGCAAGTCCCATTGGAAATATAGGATACGCAATTGACGTAAGTGGATTTGCAGTATTTCTGAGTCTGGCCAAAAAAGTGAGCGGTACACCTGTACCTGCAAGGCTCGTAATACCAGCGGGCGTTAAAAAGCAGCGTTGGGACCAGCCAATGCTGCTTTTTAACCCTAACGCACAACTCATAATCTAGCCGAATGTTTTTAAAGTGATCGCTTATTTATTGTACTCCGTTTCCATCCACACCACTGCTAAACCCATCTAAATGCATATTTTAGTTTGTCACGATGATGCAGACTGTGCACTCTTTTTCTATTGCTATATTAAAGCTTTACAATTTTCACAAGTATTGTTTTAAACAAGATTTATTTCTATTGTTTGTTAAAGGACCATTTCCATTTTGGAGTAAACCAAAAACAAAATGGTGCGAGTTTCTATGTGTCTCCAAGCATGCTAAGTCAAAACAATTTAGTACAGTAAGATGGTATGTTTCAAAGTGCTTTCATATGAAATGTCTATGAAACATACAGATTTTTATACATTTGAGATGTGTCACTCTCTACTTATAATGGTGTGAATATTTCTTATCAGTCAATCAGCTTTTACCTAATGCATCAGTTGTGCACCAACATATGCTTTTTGTTTAGACATAACATTAAAAATCTTAAGGGTCAGGAAAGACAGTCTTTTAACATATTTAAATAGGGAACTTTCAGATGAATTATAGAAATTTGTTGCATTTAAAGGTATATGAAAGTCAATTTTGAACATTCATGGCTCAGATAGTGCTTGCATTGTTTAACATGTTATCGTCCTTCTAGTATTAATCTTTGGCTGATTTCTTACATAAAATGTTTCAGCACTGATGTCGTCATATGGAAGACTTTCCTGCATACAAAGCAGAATTGATGCGTTCTTGTGTACGATTTTGCATTGATGTATCATGGGATTATTATTTTGTGATGCAGGTTTGTAAGGTATTGATTCAAATATTTTCCATAAAAATATAATTTTTGCAAAGGAAGGCATCATGAATATTATGTACCTCATTCTCCACATAGATAAAGAGAAGTAAATGGCTTGAAAGTTAGCTCTGTAGTTTACTGCAAAGTTAAAATGACAGGCCGGCAGAGTCGAAATTTCTGGGTAAAGTCATGACATACTTATAATAATTTATATAACCCTGACATTCATGTGATGTACAGAATTGCTGTGAAGTGACAATAACATCTTTGTGGACAAGAGATGGATTTCCCAGCAAGATTATTAAAAAGACGCTGAAATCTAATTATATCTTGTTTTATTTGTAAAAGGAAAACGTAAAGGGAAATGTCAAAAATAAAGTTTCATGATTTTGTTAAAGGGACACTGAACGCAATTTTTTTCTTTCATGATTCAGATAGAGCATGAAATATTTAACAACTTTCTAATTTACTCCTATTATCAATTTTTTTTAATTCTCATGCTATCTTTATTTGAAATGCAAGAATGTAAGTTTAGATGCCGGCCCAATTTTTGTGAACAACCTGGGTTGTCCTTGCTGATTGGTGGATACATTCATCCACTAATAAAAAAGTGCTGTCCAGAGTACTGAACCAAAAAAGAGCTTAAATGCCTTCTTTTTCAAATAAAGATTGCAAGAGAACAAAGAAAAATTGATAATAGGAGTAAATTAGAAAGTTGCTTAAAATTGCATGCTCTATCTGAATCACGAAAGAAAAAAAATGGGTTCAGTGTCCCTTTAAAGGGATGTGAAACCCAAAATTTTTCTTTCATTATTCAGAATACAATTTAAAAAAGTTTCCAATTTATTTCTATTATCAAATTTGCTTCATTCTCTTGTGATTCTTTGTTGAAGAGATTTCTAGATAGGTAGCGTGCACATGGCAGGAAATAGTGCTGCCATCTAGTGCTCTTTCTAATGTATAACATTGTTATAAAACCACTGTCATATAGTACTGCACACACATGCAGGCTTCTGAACTTGCATTCCTGCTTTTCAACAAAGGATAACAAGGAAACAAATACATTTTTATAGTAGAAGTATATTGGAAAGTTGTTTAAAATTGTATGCTCTGTCTTAATCATTAAAGACAAAATATGGGTTTTATGCACCTTTAAAACCTACAATTAAAAAATAGAGCTTTACATTTTTTGTCTGTTGGGAAATTTAGTTTGGGACATAAAACCCAAACGTTTTCTGAATAAGACAGAGCATACAATATTAAAGAACTTTCTAATTTACTTCTATTATCAAATCTTCTTCATTTTCTGCACTACTGGTAGCTAACGGAACACATTGGTTGAACCAATGTCAAGAGGCATATATGTGCAGCCACCAATCAGCAGCTAGCTTCCTCTAGTGTATTGATGCTCCTGCACCTACATAGAAATTATTTTCAACAAAGAACACCAAGACAACAACACAAATTAGATAAAGAATTAAACTAAAAAGTTGTTTATAAGTGTATGCCCAGTCTGACTCATGTAAGGTTTTATGTCCTTTTAGCCACATAGTGAATAACTAGTTTGTCTCAGGCGTGTAAGTACTGTGGACTATATTAAAAGTCTCAAGCTAATAATAGCGTGGGACCCGACACAATAAGTAGTGTCGCTTAACTTGCGCTAACATTAGCACACAACATGATATTACAAGTCTATGGTAAAACTGATTTACCAGAGAAGGGTTAGCGCTGCCAACATTGTTCTAACGCAACCTATACTTTAAATGGATATTGTGAATGCTATTGTATCTCCTTCTCTGTCTCATTAATCAAGTAGGAAATGACTGATCTCAAAATCTTTATTAAGACCTTTTGGAATCATTGAATCTAATTCAAAGATCCATTGCATCTCAATTTGTCCTAATACGACCTGGGTATTTCCTCCTCTCCTATACGGAATTATCATTTTAATAGCCACAAATTTAAGGAGATACACTAGTACTGGATTTGAATTGATACAAATTGTGCAGGAATGTAGAACAAAATAACTTATTTAGGTATATAGAGTCAAAATATGATGGTTCAAAATAAATATATATAGTGAATAAAAGCATTTCCCATATATTCTCCTATAATGTAATTTATTTTTTGTTATTCAAATATTTTTATTTGTTTTATTCTATCTTGTTCTATTATAAACTAAAGAATTGTGTATTTTAAATAGTATTTTAAAATTATGTTTTTATGATTTTTAAATAATGGTTAATAGTATTGTATAATGTTGTATTATGTAGAAAGATGTACACTCACCGGCCACTTTAGTAGGGACACCAGTCCAATTGCTTGGTAACACAAATTGCTAATCAGCCAATCACATGGCAGCAACTCAATGCATTTAGGCATCTAGACGTGGTGAAGACGACTTGCTGAAGTTCAAACTGAGCATTAGAATGGGGAAGAAAGGGGATTTAAGTGACTTTGAACGTGACATGTTTGTTGGTGCCAGACAGGCTGGTCTGAGTATTCAAAAAAACTGCTGATCTACTGGGATTTTCATGCACAACCATCTCTAGAGTTTACAGAGAATGGTCAGAAAAAGAGAAAATATCCAGTGTGTGGACGAAAATGCCTTGTTGATGTCAGAGATCAGAGGAGAATGGGCAGACTGGTTCAAGATGATAGAAAGTCAACAGTAACTCAAATAAGATGGCGTAGTACAGTCTCAACTTTGAAAGGTATAGAATGAATAAGTAAATTCAACTCACAAAAGAACAGCAACTATAGGGTGCAAAACAGGTGTGATGGAACTTTGTAGTTGCCCAGCTAACTAACTAAGGCCTAGATTTGGAGTTTGGCGGTAGATGGGTTGTTAACGCTACGCGGCCTTTTTTTGGCCACACCATAAATTTAACTCTGGTATCGAGAGTCCAAAAAAATGCTGCGTTAGGCTCCAAAAAAGGAGCGTAGAGCATTTCTACCGCAAATGCAACTCTCGATACCAGAGTTGCTTACGGACGCGGCCAGCCTCAAAAACGTGCTCGTGCACGATTCTCCCATAGGAAACAATGGGGCTGTTTGAGCTGAAAAAAAACCTAACACCAGCAAAAAGCCGCGTTCAGCTCCTAACGCAGCCCCATTGTTTCCTATGGGAAAACACTTCCTACGTCTGCACCTAACACTCTAACATGTACCCCGAGTCTAAACACCCCTATCCTTACACTTATTAACCCCTAATCTGCCGCCCCCGCTATCGCTGACCCCTGCATTATATTATTAACCCCTAATCTTCCGCTCCGTAAACCGCCGCAACTTACATTATCCCTATGTACCCCTAATCTGCTGCCCCTAACACCGCCGACCCCTGTATTATATTTATTAACCCCTACCCTGACCCCCACAACGTCGCCGCCAGCTACTTACAATAATTAACCCCTAATCTGCCGACCGCAAAGCGCCGCCACCTACGTTATCCTTATATACCCCTAATCTGCTGCCCCTAACACCGCCGACCCCTATATTATATTTATTAACCCCTAATCTGCCCCCCTCAACGTCGCCGACACCTGCCTACACTTATTAACCCCTAATCTGCCGAGCGGACCTGAGCGCTACTATAATACAGTTATTAACCCCTAATCCGCCTCACTAACCCTATCATAAATAGTATTAACCCCTAATCTGCCCTCCCTAACATCGCCAACACCTAACTTCAATTATTAACCCCTAATCTGCCGACCGGAGCTCACCGCTATTCTAATAAATGTATTAACCCCTAAAGCTAAGTCTAACCCTAACACTAACACCCCCCTAAGTTAAATATAATTTTAATCTAACGAAATTAATTAACTCTTATTAAATAAATTATTCCTATTTAAAGCTAAATACTTACCTGTAAAAAAAATCCTAATATAGCTACAATATAAATTATAATTATATTATAGCTATTTTAGGATTAATATTTATTTTACAGGCAACTTTGTAATTATTTTAACTAGGTACAATAGCTATTAAATAGTTAAGAACTATTTAATAGTTACCTGGTTAAAATAATAACAAAATTACCTGTAAAATAAGTCCTAACCTAAGTTATAATTAAACCTAACACTACCCTATCAATAAATTAATTAAATAAAATACCTACAATTACCTACAATAAAACCTAACACTACACTATCAATAAATAAATTAAATACAATTTCTACAAATAACTACAATTACATAAACTAACTAAAGTACAAAAAATAAAAAAGAACTAAGTTACAAAAAATAAAAAAATATTTACAAACATAAGGAAAATATTGCAACAATTTTAAACTAATTACACCTACTCTAAGCCCCCTAATAAAATAACAAAGACCCCCAAAATAAAAAAATGCCCTACCCTATTCTAAATTAATAAATTTAAAAGCTCTTTTACCTTACCAGCCCTGAACAGGGCCCTTTGCGGGGCATGCCCCAAGAAAATCAGCTCTTTTGCCTGTAAAAAAAAACATACAATACTCCCCCCCAACATTACAACCCACCACCCACATACCCCTAATCTAACCCAAACCCCCCTTAAATAAAACTAACACTAAGCCCCTGAAGATCTTCCTACCTTGTCTTCACCTCACCAGGTATCACCGATCTGTCCTGGCATCCGGTGCTGAAGAAGTCCAGAAGAGGGTCCAAAGTCTTCCTCCTATCCGGCAAGAAGAGGACATCCGGACCGGCAAACATCTTCATCCAAGCGGCATCTTCGATCTTCTTCCATCCGGTGCGGAGCGGGTCCATGTTGAAGCAGCCGACGCGGATCCATCCTCTTCTTCCGGCGTCTCCCGACGAATGACGGTTCCTTTAAGGGACGTCATCCAAGATGGCGTCCCTCGAATTCCGATTGGCTGATAGGATTCTATCAGCCAATCGGAATTAAGGTAGGAATATTCTGATTGGCTGATGGAATCAGCCAATCAGAATCAAGTTCAATCCGATTGGCTGATCCAATCAGCCAATCATATTGAGCTCGCATTCTATTGGCTGTTCCGATCAGCCAATAGAATGCGAGCTCAATCTGATTGGCTGATTGGATCAGCCAATCGGATTGAACTTGATTCTGATTGGCTGATTCCATCAGCCAATCAGAATATTCCTACCTTAATTCCGATTGGCTGATAGAATCCTATCAGCCAATCGGAATTCGAGGGACACCATCTTGGATGACGTCCCTTAAAGGAACCGTCATTCGTCGGGAGACGCCGGAAGAAGAGGATGGATCCGCGTCGGCTGCTTCAACATGGACCCGCTCCGCACCGGATGGAAGAAGATCGAAGATGCCGCTTGGATGAAGATGTTTGCCGGTCCGGATGTCCTCTTCTTGCCGGATAGGAGGAAGACTTTGGACCCTCTTCTGGACTTCTTCAGTGGATGTCTAGCCCCCGCTTGGGTTGGATGAAGATATCGGAGCCAGGACCGATCGGTGATACCCGGTGAGGTGAAGATAAGGTAGGAAGATCTTCAGGGGCTTAGTGTTAGGTTTATTTAAGGGGGGTTTGGGTTAGATTAGGGGTATGTGGGTGGTGGGTTGTAATGTTGGGGGGGGTATTGTATGTTTTTTTTTACAGGCAAAAGAGCTGATTTTCTTGGGGCATGCCCCGCAAAGGGCCCTGTTCAGGGCTGGTAAGGTAAAAGAGCTTTTAAATTTATTAATTTAGAATAGGGTAGGGCATTTTTTTATTTTGGGGGTCTTTGTTATTTTATTAGGGGGCTTAGAGTAGGTGTAATTAGTTTAAAATTGTTGTAATATTTTTCTTATGTTTGTAAATATTTTTTTATTTTTTGTAACTTAGTTCTTTTTTATTTTTTGTACTTTAGTTAGTTTATGTAATTGTAGTTATTTGTAGAAATTGTATTTAATTTATTTATTGATAGTGTAGTGTTAGGTTTTATTGTAGGTAATTGTAGGTATTTTATTTAATTAATTTATTGATAGGGTAGTGTTAGGTTTAATTATAACTTAGGTTAGGACTTATTTTACAGGTAATTTTGTAATTATTTTAACTAGGTAACTATTAAATAGTTCTTAACTATTTAATAGCTATTGTACCTGGTTAAAATAATTACAAAGTTGCCTGTAAAATAAATATGAATCCTAAAATAGCTACAATGTAATTATAATTTATATTGTAGCTATATTAGGATTTATTTTACAGGTAAGTATTTAGCTTTAAATAGGAATAATTTATTTAATAAGAGTTAATTAATTTTGTTAGATTTAAATTATATTTAACTTAGGGGGGTGTTAGTGTTAGGGTTAGACTTAGCTTTAGGGGTTAATACATTTATTAGAATAGCGGTGAGCTCCGGTCGGCAGATTAGGGGTTAATAATTGAAGTTAGGTGTCGGCGATGTTAGGGAGGGCAGATTAGGGGTTAATACTATTTATGATAGGGTTAGTGAGGCGGATTAGGGGTTAATAACTTTATTATAGTAGCGCTCAGGTCCGCTCGGCAGATTAGGGGTTAATAAGTGTAGGCAGGTGTCGGCGACGTTGAGGGGCGCAGATTAGGGGTTAATAAATATAATATAGGGGTCGGCGGTGTTAGGGGCAGCAGATTAGGGGTACATAAGGATAACGTAGGTGGCGGCGCTTTGCGGTCGGCAGATTAGGGGTTAATTATTGTAAGTAGCTGGCGGCGACGTTGAGGGGGGCAGGTTAGGGGTTAATAAATATAATACAGGGGTCGGCGGTGTTAGGGGCAGCAGACTAGGGGTACATAAGGATAACGTAGGTGGCGGTCGGAAGATTAGGGGTTAATTATTGTAGGTAGCTGGCTGCGACGTTGTGGGGGGCAGGTTAGGGGTTAATAAATATAATATAGGGGTCGGCGGTGTTAGGGGCAGCAGATTAGGGGTACATAAGTATAACGTAGGTGGCGGTCGGCAGATTAGGGGTTAAAAAAATTTAATTGAGTGGCGGCGATGTGGGGGGACCTCGGTTTAGGGGTACATAGGTAGTTTATGGGTGTTAGTGTACTTTAGAGTACAGTAGTTAAGAGCTTTATGAACCGGCGTTAGCCCAGAAAGCTCTTAACTACTGACGTTTTTCTGCGGCTGGAGTTTTGTCGTTAGATTTCTAACGCTCACTTCAGAAACGACTCTAAATACCGGAGTTAGGAAGATCCCATTGAAAAGATAGGATACGCAATTGATGTAAGGGGATCTGCGGTATGGAAAAGTCGCGGCTGAAAAATGAGCGTTAGACCCTATTTTGAGTGACTCCAAATACCGGCGGTAGCCTAAAACCAGCGTTAGGAGCCTCTAACGCTGGTTTTCACGGCTAATGCCGAACTCTAAATCTAGGCCTAACTCTGGTTGACTATGGGGACTTCTGGGTGAGAAACAAAAGGGTGTCCTCCTATGATGAAAGAGCAAATAACAACATGGCAAAGTACATCAAGACCCAAAATATGAAATGAAGGTAAGGGCACTTACAAGACGAAAGCACCTCCAGGTGCAATACAAGCAGGCTGAGACTTTGCAGCCGCCCAGCTGACTGATTAACCAAATGAACACAGGGTGCTCTCCAAAAGGTCCCAAATGGAGAATAACAATAAGGAAGTGTATAGATGATTAAAATACAGTTTATTATAAAAACAACTCAAATGACCACTTGTTACAACCAAGGTATGCAGAATACCATCTCTGAATGCACAACACGTCAAATATTGAAGCAGATAAGTTACAGCAGCAGAAAACCACACCGGGTGGTACTCCTGTAAGCTAAGGACAGGAAACTGAGGCTACAATTCCCACAGGCTCACCAAAATTGGACAATAGAAGTTTTGACAAATGTTGCCTGGTCTGATGAGTCTCGATTTCAGCTGCGACATTCAGATGGTAGGGTCAGAATTTTGCATAAACAACATGAAAGCAAGGATCCATCCTGCCTTGTATCAACAAGTTGTAGTGTAATGATGTGGGGGATATTTTCTTGGCACACTTTGGGCCCCTTAGTATCAATTGAGCAATGTTTTAATGCCATGGCGTACCTGAGTATTTTTGCTGACCATGTCCATCCCTTTATAACTACAGTGTACCCATCTTCTGATGGCTACTTCCAGCAGGATAATGCACCATGTCACAAAGCTCAAATCATCTCAAACTGGTTTCTTAAACATGACAATAAGTTCACTGTACTCTAATGGCCTCCACAGTCACCAGATCTCAATCCAATAGAGCACCTTTGGGATGTGGTGGAACAAGAGATTCACATCATGAATGTGCAGCCGACAAATCTGCAGCAACTGCGTGGTGCTATCATGTCAATATGGACAAAAATCTCAGAGAAATGTTTCCAACACCTTGTTGAATCTATGCCATGAAGAATTAAGGCAGTTCTGAAGGCTAGGTATTTTGTGGGTATTGATTTTATATAATATTGTAAAATAAAAGATTAGAAAAAAACAAATTTTCTGATTTCTTGAGATATATATAAAGAAACCATGAAATGTGTTTTCTTATCTCTTATTTTACTATTTTACAATGGAACAATTTTAAACAAAAACAAATGCACACAAAATTATTACAGATTTGTTATATTAACGTTGTATGTAAAATTTGTTTTTTAATTTGTTTTATCTTTTGAGAGCTTACTTAGGTGAGTTGGAGTAGGAACATCACTATCCCCATTTGATTTCCATCCAGTGGTTAAAAAGTATATGTTACAAGAAAAAAAGTTTGAGCAGTTCATGAAACATTGGGACTGATTAATGACACTGACACACATTTCATGGACAATAGTTTCAGGGCAGGTAAAACAACTAAATAAAATTATCTTAAAGTAGAAAGAAAAAACACAGCTACAGTCACTGATTGTATACATACTCTGCACACTTGGGACTTCCATATGTTGGGAGCAGTTTGAGATGCATCTAATACTGCAATTGGTGAAGTTAAACACAATTTTCTATTCTTCCGCTCAAGCAATGTCACGAATACCCCATGATTGAGATGCCAAGGGGTTAATTCTCTTTAACCTGTGAGCTAAAAACATTTGTTTTTCAAGAAAAACTGTGACCTGTGTTTATGTTGTTTGTTTTTTTGTGATAAAACCAGACCCCATTATAAATTGTTTCAGAGTTCCACTTGAATAAATGTTATCTATAGGCATTGGTGCTTCCAGGCAGTAAAAGTGTCGGTTTTAGAGACACAGAACAGTGCCTCTTCACAGAAACTGATAAGGTCAATAAAGGGACATGGGTATAATGTAGATATGTGTTTAAAACATGTTATGACATTAGATGAAGGTAAATATGACAACCATGTCATATTTGGCATCAAATTGATTCCCACAATGTAAATAAGAGATTGCCTTTCTGTCTATATGAAAATGGATGTATCTAGCAGAAATTATGATGTCTTCTATAATTTCAGGCAAAGACTTAGGCCTCTAGTTATCAAACTGTCAACCGCAAATACGCTGGAATTCCGCAGCGTATTTGTGGCGAGGCTGATTCGCTGTAGTTATCAAGCCCTACAGCCCGACAAAAGTAGAATCTAGTGACGTAACATATGATCCGCCGGACTCAGTCCGACACAGATCGATGGTTACGTCACTACAGATGTTCCGAACGCAAGTTCCGCACAATCTGACTACTTAGTTCTTTATCAAAGAACTAGCAGATACGCTCGCCACTATTCCGGGCCAGTGAACCTGGTTTTCAATCCGCCGCCCTGGAGGCAGCGGATCCCATAGGAATTAATGGGAGTCTGACAGCAGCGAGAGCTCATGTTCGCTGCTGCCCGATATCCCATTGATTCCTATGGGAAGTGTCTGCACCTAACACCCTAACATGTACCCCGAGTCTAAACACCCCTAATCTGTCCCCCCTACACCGCCACTGCCTACTTTATACTTATTAACCCCTAAACCGCCGCCCGCCACCGCCGCCACCTGCATTATACTTATTAAACCTGCATTATACTTATTAAACCCTAAACCGCCGTTCCCGGACCCCTCCGCCACCCCTAACCCTAATCTGGAACCCCCTATACCGCCACCACCTACATAAAGTTATTAACCCCTATCCTGCTGATCCTGGACCTCGCCGCAAATAAATTAATTGTTTAACCCCTAAACCGCCGCACACAGAGCCCTCCACCACCTACATTACATTTATTAACCCCTATCCTCCTCCCCCACACCGCCGCCACCTACATTACATTGATTAACCCCTAATCTACCCCCCCCCTACACTGCCACTATATTAAATGAATTAACCCCTAAATAAAAGTCTAACCCTAACCCTAACACCCCCCCTTACTTAAATATTATTTAAATTAATCTAAATAAATATTCCTATAATTAAATAAATTAACCCTATTTAAAACTAAATACTTACCTGTAAAATAAACCCTAAGATAGCTACAATATAATTAATAATATATACATTATAGCTATTTTAGGGTTTATTTTTATTTTACAGGCAACTTTGTATTTATTTTAACTAGGTAGAATAGTTATTAAATAGTTATTAACTATTTAATAACTACCTAGCTAAAATAACTACAAAATTACCTGTAAAATAAATTGTAAAAATAAGTTACAATTACACCTAACACTACACTATCATTAAATAAATTAAATTAATTAACTACAATTACCTAACATTAAATAAAATTAACTAAAAATAACTAAAGTACAAAAAAAAAAAAACCTCTAAATTACAGAAAAAAATTACAAGAATGTTAAACTAATTACACCTAATCTAAGCCCCCTAATAAAATTAAAAATCCCCCAAAATAATAAAATTCCCTACCCTAAACTAAATTACAAATAGCCCTTAAAAGGGCCTTTTGCGGGGCATTGCCCCAAAGTAATCAGCTCTTTTACCAGCCCTTAAAATGGCTTTTTGCGGGGCATTGCCCCAAAGTAATCAGCTCTTTTACCTGTAAAATAAATAAATACAATACCCTCCAACATTACAACCCACCACCCACACACCCCTACTCTAAAAGCCACCCGATTCCCCCTTAAAAAAATCTAACACTACCCCCTTGAAGATCACCCTACCTTGAGCCGTCTTCACCCAGCCGGGCACAATCGGTCATCTGATTGGATCAGCCAATCGGAATTAAGGTAGGAAAAATCCGATTGGCTGACTGGATCAGCCAATAGAATTGACCTTGCATTCTATTGGCTGATCCAATCAGCCAATCGGATTGAACTTCAATCATTTTTTCTACCTTAATTCCGATTGGCTGATAGAATCATATCAGCGAATCGGAATTCGAGGGACGCCATCTTGGATGACGTCATTTAAAGGAACCTTCATTCAGTGTTAGGACATCGGAAGAAGAGGATGGCTCCACGTCGGCTGGATTCAAGATGGCTCCGCTCTGGTTGATTGAAGATAGAAGATGCCGCTTGGATGAAGACATCTGCCGCTTGGAGGACCTCTTTTGCCCGGATTTGATGAAGACTTCTGGACGGATCGGATGACCGCTTGTGCCCGGCTGGGTGAAGACGGCTCAAGGTAGGGTGATCTTCAAGGGGGTAGTGTTAGTTTTTTTTAAGGGGGGATCGGGTGGGTTTTAGAGTAGGGGTGTGTGGGTGGTGGGTTGTAATGTTGGGGGGGTATTGTATTTATTTTTTTACAGGTAAAAGAGCTGATTACTTTGGGGGCAATGCCCCACAAAAAGCCCTTTTAAGGGCTGGTAAAAGAGCTGATTACTTTGGGGCAATGCTCCGCAAAAGGCCCTTTTAAGGGCTATTTGTAATTTAGTTTAGGGTAGGGAATTTTATTATTTTGGGGGGCTTTTTTATTTTATTAGGGGGCTTAGATTAGGTGTAATTAGTTTAAAATTCTTATTTTATCTGTAATTTAGATTTTTTTTTTTGTACTTTAGTTATTTTTAGTTAATTTTATTTAATGTTAGGTAATTGTAGTTAATTAATTTAATTTATTTAATGATTGCGTAGTGTTAGGTGTAATTGTAACTTAGGTTAGGATTTATTTTACAGGTAATTTTGTGGTTATTTTAGCTAGGTAGCTATTAAATAGTTAATAACTATTTAATAGTTTTTGTACCTAGTTAAAATAAATACAAAGTTGCCTGTAAAATAAAAATAAACCCTAAAATAGCTATAATGTATATATTATTAATTATATTGTAGCTATCTTAGGGTTTATTTTACAGGTAAGTATTTAGTTTTAAGTAGGAATAATGTAGTTAATTATAGGAATATTTATTTAGATTTATTTAAATAATATTTAAGTTAGGGGGGTGTTAGGGTTAGACTTAGGTTTAGGAGTTAATTCATTTAATATAGTGGCGGCGGTGTAGGGGGGTTAGATTAGGGGTTAATCAATGTACTGTAGGTGGCGGTGGTGTAGGGGGGGCAGGATAGGGGTTAATAAATGTAATGTAGGAGGCAGAGGGCTCCAGGTGCAGCGGTTTAGGGGTTAAACATTTAATTTATTTGCGGCGAGGTCCGGGATCGGCAGGATAAGGGTTAATAACTTTATGTAGGTGGCGGCGGTATAGGGGGCGGCAGATTAGAGGTTAATAGGTATAATGTAGGTGGCGGTGGCGTCCGGGAGCGGCGGTTTAGGGATTCATATATTTATTATAGTGGTGGCGAGGTCTGGGAGCGGCGGTTTAGGGGTTAATATATTTATTATAGTTGCGGAGGGGTCCAGGGGCGGCGGTTTAGGGGTTAATAAGTTTATTTAGTTGTGGCAGGGTCCGTGAGCGGCGGTTTAGGGGGTATAACAGTATAGTATAGTGTGGGTGCTTAGTGACAGGGTAGCAAGAAAGCTGCGAAGAAGCCGATGAGCAGCGAGATCGATGACTGTCAGTTAACAACAGTCCGCTGCTCATCGCTCCGTACTTGGTGCGCGGCTTCTTGACAGCTTTCTTGATAACTTTGGCGAACTAATTCAGGTCCGTGGCGGCGATGTTATGCGAGCTTAGGCGAGCGTATTGGGCAGGCGAATGCAGGTAAATACGGAGTTTCATAACTAGAGGCATTAGCGTTTATTGACGGTCGTAAAAGATAAGGATCTTTTCAGCCCCTGCAAAGAGGGTGGGGTCAGGCAACTTGATCTCTGGAAATTATGTATAAGAATCCTGTGTTTTAACAATGAAATTGTCATTCTTACAAGGGAAGCTGTTCTACAGAGTAAGGACCCTCTACTTCATGCCATCTTCCTGTATACAGTTTCTATGTTTCTTCTTTTTATTTAAAAAAAAACTGTTTGCTTGTGTGTAATTTTACTTGCAACAACTTGTTATTAATAATGCATTGTGCATAATAATTTTTGGCATAATAAATTATTCATTTATTAAGCTTTGGCCTTTGTCTAATATTTTAACAACGCTACTGAAAGAGACTGGTAATTGTAGAACTGTATATTTTAGGTTATTTTCGGGTAATTGTGACATATTAGTGACAGTAGAAGGGGTCTGATAACCCTTTCTGTGCCAAACAAGTGACTGGCGCAGTGTTGGTTAACCTTGGTCGTCACAAGCAGGAAGGATGAAATAACACTGCCTGTCAGAATGTGCCTGATTTGTTGTAAGGTCTCACATGCTGAAATAACTTAACTGTTTGTAATATTCAAATTTGAATGTCACATTCGAATTCAAATGTCACATTCAAATTTAAAATAGTATTTCTAGTCTACAACTGTGTTTTATAAATGTCACATTTGAAAACTGTAAATAACATTCGATAATAGAATTTTTATGAATATTCGTTCTTATCAACATTCGATTATGTAAATCTAATTTCTACAATTACATTCGTTCAGTGGCGTTAGGTTTTGTGCTGCCCTAGGCACTCCAAATCCTGCTACCTCCCCCCACCCCCCACAATTAAAGCCATTTTTGGCCATAACTTTTTTGGGGCATAGAGTAATGTGACTTTTTTCCCCCTGCATTTCTAAATTAAATCTTCACAGGCCAAGGCAGGCCATACGCAGTATACATAGTCATATTCATAATGATAGCTATGTGTCATACTGTCATATGATCATCATATATTGTTAATTTTATCACTGTTATCATCACACTACAGTGCACAGTACAGGGACTAACACCCTCAATACATGCCAGCATATTAATCACAATAATGCCCATACTCTAGTATGTTGCACAAAATAACCATCATTTTAATTGTATCCCTCTTAATCTCTGTTTGCTTTACAGATCTTTCTGTGTACTGAGCAAACACTGCTTCCCACCAGAATTGATTTTACATCCATTGTTCTGATCACACACACACACACACATATTTATATATATACACACATACATACATACACACATATGCACACACGCACATACACACTGAACCTTGCACTGTGCTGTTGAACAAGCTGGTGCATTTCACATAAATAGTAATTATATGAGGTCCCTGAGATTAGAACTGCATCATTGCAACCCCTGCTCTTGGCAATTAATATTGGATTCTACTATGGTTGTAAACTTTGCTGTCTGGACTGGTAGTGTTAACAAAAATAATGTTCCAGTTTCAATATAATCTAGCCACATCACTCACGTACTTGCTGTTAAGATGTTCAAGTCGACTAACACCTAATACTGATATTTGTCAGCCGGGACTAATTTTGGTTATTCACCATTCAGGCAGGTAATAATATACATGAACCGAACGGCACTCGAGATAAAACCATATATGGCTGCACTGTGACACCACATCTGCATGGCAGGAGTGATATTCTGTAATTTAATTGTACATAGTTAAGTTGGTTAAGTATT
The DNA here is from genome assembly GCF_027579735.1 of Bombina bombina. Taxonomy (NCBI): domain Eukaryota; kingdom Metazoa; phylum Chordata; class Amphibia; order Anura; family Bombinatoridae; genus Bombina; species Bombina bombina. The sequence goes on along the minus strand of NC_069500.1, from coordinate 102,686,334 downwards.
AATAACGTTTTTTAAATACATTACGTGATAAAACAACATCCTTACACGGCTTACACAGAATAACTGAAAGTTAACCGTTATTAATACTTAACCAATTGAACTATGTACAATTAAATTACAGAATATCACTCCTGCCATGCAGCTGTGGCGTCACAGTGCACCAATATATGGTTTTATCTCGAGTGCCGTTCGGTTCATGTATATTATTACCTGCCTGAATGGTGAACGGATTTCTGGGACTGAGCTTGCCTCTCACTGTACATTTCGTCCCCATCAATTTGTCTTACAAAGCTGCTGCTCTTCCTTCTATTAAAAGTGCTGGAAAATGCAGTAGCACAAAAATATAACCAAAATTAGTCACAGCTGACAAATATCAGTATTAGGTGTTAGTCGACTTGAACATCTTAATAGGGATGGGCAAATGTTTCGCAACATTCGAAAAACGGCACGAATTTTAACACATTCGTTCATTCGAATCGAATTTCGAATGTTTACATAACATTCTAACATTCGATTTTTGAATGTTCGGTTTCGAATTTTACAATTACATTCGAAAATATTTTTCTCGAAAAATTCGAATTTAGATTGTAATAGTATTTCTAATGCTTTTTCTTTAAATGTAATATTCGAATTATGCAATATTCGAATTTGAAAAATTCGAATTTAGATTGTAATAGTATTTCTAATGCTTTTTCTTTAAATGTAATATTCGAATTATGCAATATTCGAATTCGAAAAATTTGAATTTAGATTGTAATAGTATTTCTAATGCTTTTTCTTTAAATGTAATATTCGAATTATGCAATACGTGTATTCGAATTAAATTTTTTTTAATTTAGATTGTAATAGTATTTCTAATGCTTTTTCTTTAAATGTAATATACGAATTATGCAATATTCGAATTCGAAAAATTCGAATTTATATGTTTGTAATAGTATTTCTAATGCTTTCTTTAAATGTAATATTCGAATTATGCAAGATTCTATATGGAAACATTCGAAATTATATATTTGTATCTATTATGTATCAATTTACTAGATTCCCGCCCTACCACATGAACTACTGAACTTCTGAATAGTATTTGTTAAATAGAATGTTAAATTCGAAATTTCGAATGTGGACATTCGATATAATTATAAACATTCGAATTCGAAAGTGACATTCGAAAACTGTAAATAACATTCGATTTTCAAATTTTTAAGAATATTCGTTCTTATCGACATTCGGATTTAGAATTCGAATTTCGGTAATAACATTCGTTCTACATTCGAAATTCGAAAATGTACTCATTCGCCCATCCCTACATCTTAACAGCAAGTATGTGAGTGACATTATTAGAAATTAGCAAAGGTACCGACCTGAACTCAAAGTGACTACAGCCCAGCCCGTTTTCACTGCCAGCAAGTACATGAGTGACATTATTAGAAATTAGCGAAGGTACTGACCTGAGCTCTAAGTGACTCCAACCCAGCCTGTTTTCACTGCCAGTCTGCCGCTTATTGCTGAGAGTGGGAAGACTTTGCCTAACCCGGCCGATCATGTGTACACGTGTGGCTGGTGGAAAACGTCACGTAACGTTGGCGGTAAGCCGCCCGGAAAAAATTTAAAACTTTTTTTTTAAATCCACACAGTCAGTGCAGCACTGCAGCGGAAAGTGCCGCCCCTCAAAATTTGCCGCCCTAGGCACGGGCCTTGTAGGTCTATACCTTAATACGCCCCTGCATTCGTTTTAACATTCATATTTGAATATAAAAACATTCGCCCATCCCTAATATATATATATATATATATATATATATATATATACAGGGAGTGCAGAATTATTAGGCAAGTTGTATTTTTGAGGATTAATTTTATTATTGAACAACAACCATGTTCTCAATGAACCCAAAAAACTCATTAATATAAAAGCTGAATAGTTTTGGAAGTAGTTTTTAGTTTGTTTTAAGTTATAGCTATTTTAGGGGGATATCTGTGTGTGCAGGTGGCTATTACTGTGCATAATTATTAGGCAACTTAACAAAAAACAAATATATACCCATTTCAATTATTTATTTTTACCAGTGAAACCAATATAACATCTCAACATTCACAAATATACATTTCTGACATTCAAAAACAAAACAAAAACAAATCAGTGACCAATATAGCCACCTTTCTTTGCAAGGACACTCAAAAGCCTGCCATCCATGGATTCTGCCAGTGTTTTGATCTGTTCACCATCAACATTTTGTGCAGCAGCAACCACAGCCTCCCAGACACTGTTCAGAGAGGTGTACTGTTTTCCCTCCTTGTAAATCTCACATTTGATGATGGACCACAGGTTCTCAATGGGGTTCAGATCAGGTGAACAAGGAGGCCATGTCATTAGATTTTCTTCTTTTATACCCTTTCTTGCCAGCCACGCTGTGGAGTACTTGGACGCGTGTGATGGAGCATTGTCCTGCATGAAAATCATGTTTTTCTTGAAGGATGCAGACTTCTTCCTGTACCACTGCTTGAAGAAGGTGTCTTCCAGAAACTGGCAATAGGACTGGGAGTTGAGCTTGACTCCATCCTCAACCCGAAAAGGCCCCACAAGCTCATCTTTGATGATACCAGCCCAAACCAGTACTCCACCTCCACCTTGCTGTCGTCTGAGTCGGACTGGAGCTCTCTGCCCTTTACCAATCCAGCCACGGGCCCATCTATCTGGCCCATCAAGACTCACTCTAATTTCATCAGTCCATAAAACCTTAGAAAAATCAGTCTTGAGATATTTCTTGGCCCAGTCTTGACGTTTCAGCTTGTGTGTCTTGTTCAGTGGTGGTCGTCTTTCAGCCTTTCTTACCTTGGCCATGTCTCTGAGTATTGCACACCTTGTGCTTTTGGGCACTCCAGTGATGTTGCAGCTCTGAAATATGGCCAAACTGGTGGCAAGTGGCATCTTGGCAGCTGCACGCTTGACTTTTCTCAGTTCATGGGCAGTTATTTTGCGCCTTGGTTTTTCCACACGCTTCTTGCGACCCTGTTGACTATTTTGAATGAAACGCTTGATTGTTCGATGATCACGCTTCAGAAGCTTTGCAGTTTTAAGAGAGCTGCATCCCTCTGCAAGATATCTCACTATTTTTTACTTTTCTGAGCCTGTCAAGTCCTTCTTTTGACCCATTTTGCCAAAGGAAAGGAAGTTGCCTAATAATTATGCACACCTGATATAGGGTGTTGATGTCATTAGGCCACACCCCTTCTCATTACAGAGATGCGCATCACCTAATATGCTTAATTGGTAGCAGGCTTTCGAGCCTATACAGCTTGGAGTAAGACAACATGCATAAAGAGGATGATGTGGTCAAAATACTAATTTGCCTAATAATTCTGCACTCCCTGTATATAAAAACCAAAATTCATTAAAATTATGGGGGGAGATAAAAAACTGAAATTAAAATCCTTAAAATGTCTCAAAATTAAATCAATGTAAATATTTGCATAGGAAATTAGTACATCTAGGCAAGTATCCCCGCTTGCTTTTCCCCAGAAATTCTTAATATACAATGTTTCCAATGCACAAGAGAATTGTGGGTAAGATATGCAAATTCTCATTTTTTTTGCTTCAAAAGTATCGCTGTGTCAAAACAGTATTTTTGAAGCAAAAAAACTGAGAATTTGCATATCTAATTTGCATATCTTACCCACAATTCTCTTGTGCATTGGAAACATTGTATATTAAGAATTTCTGGGGAAAAGCAAGCGGGGATACTTGCCTAGATGTACTAATTTCCTATGCAAATATTTTCATTGATTTATATATATATATATATATATATATATATATCCATTCATGTGTTTATATGTGTATATATATATGTCTGTAAATACATAAATACACATATAAAAATATAAGTAGATATGTACATACATATATATATATATATATATATATATATATGTATACTGTATACATATCCATATTAAGATGTGTATGTATGTATCTCTATGTTAAAGTCCTTTTTTAGTCCTTTTTTTCTTGCACCTGAGACCTCATATCTTGAGCAGATAGTGTTATTGTGAGTGTTACTGTCCTTTTAATGCATTTTTTATGTGTTTTGTGCAACTTTTTGTTTTGCTTAACAGTTAACCAGAGCTCTGAGGCCACGGTAGTCATTCTAGTGTAAATCGCAATTGCGCTCACGTGTTAGAATTTACTTTCAACTTGTAATATGAGCAGAATTTAACTTGTGCAAAATCAGCTGCAAAAATCTGATAACGCTCGCACGCGAACAATAGCTCTCCACTCATAATCTAGCGCATAATTTATAATTATTTTACTGCAATGTATGTTTAAATATAACTTCATATACAGTAGTTCAAGTTATAAATTAAAAGTGTGATCATAATGATGTTACTGTTATGTTTTATAGCCCATTGTTAGGGAAGTATTTATGCTACGGGCAACAGATTTTGAGGGGATAGAGATAGATCTGTGACATGATGCAGTGCCACTGCTGTCTTACTATTTTTACTTATTTATTTTAATATAAATCAAGGATCGCTGGTTGTCTAGTGGGGTATGTACCATGCACCCTTGTGATGTGAGTAATATATGCCTGTTTCAGTATGGTCGAGGTTTTAAAATATGATTTCAAAATTCTTGTGTAATAAAATATGAGAAATGTGTTTTGAATTAAATGAAATGTTTTGAATTTGAATTAATTGCTAATGGATTTTTAAATTAGTATTTCAGAGTTGGTTCAACACTTTTGAGGATCATTTAATTCTGCTAGTATGTGTTTTATCTATTATTTTCTGCCCATGAATGAAAAATAAATGATTTATATTTGTACAATCTATAATTACAGGGCACACCTTACATGTTTTAGTTGATCTGGTGATCACAAATCTAACAAAATAACTAAAGCAGAATCTTGATCTCAAAGATGTATGCAGGTAGCATTTTCAATAATCCAAAAATTCTCTCATATTGGTAAATTATATGTGCACCCAAATAGAACTACATCATTACTGCCATGTACATTTCTCTCATCTATCAAATTAGAATAATGAAAGTGTACATTATGGGGCCGAATTATTATTGTGCGAGACATAATCCGATATTGCGGATCATGTCCGCTGCACATCGATAAATGCTGATTGCATACGCTCTCGGCATTTATCATTGCACCAGCAGTTCTTGTGAACTGCTTTTGCAATACCGCCCCCTGCAGATTTGCGACCAATCGGCAGCTAGCAGGGGGTGTCAATCAACCCGATCATATTGGATTGGGTTGATTTCTGTCAATTTCTGTCCGCCGCCTCAGAGCAGGCGGACAGATTATGGAGCAGTGGTCTTTAGATCTGCTTCATAACTTGTGTTTCCGGCGAGCCTGAAGGCTCATCAGAAACATGGGGCACCAAGCTCCATACATATCAAGCTGCAAAATCAGCGTCAGGGCCCCAGCATTTCTGGCTTGTGCAAGCCTGAAATGCAAGTTAAGTAGCAGTGGTCTTAAAACTGCTGCTACTAAACCCTCTTCTTCACCTAAAATGTGGTAGAATGAAATCATTCCAATCTGATCAGAATGATTGAAAGCCCCTGCTCATGCACAATTGGATGTGTGCTAGCAGCGGGCAGCATTGCACAAGCAGTGACTTGTCCAATGTTATATATGGGCAGCGTATACTGCCAGCTTGCAGTGAGGCAAGGTAAACAGGTTTGCAGTAAAACATATCACTTTGCATTGCATTTTACCAGCTCACAAATATATCAACAGGTGATAAGCGCAAAGTATGTATTTTCTTTTTCTATATCATACTCGCATTTTGGTGATTGTAAGGTATAGCCTTTTTAAATTAGATTTCTATTCACAATTGTGTTGTCGTGATTAGGATTTGTGTTCCATTCCGTTTTGTTTGTTGGCGACCAAGATATTTTGCACTGTTGTTTCATAAAACAAAAGTCCCAAAATCATGTTTCAAATAATTGTGATTTACAATATATAGAATATAACAACTTTCTTACATTAATAAGAATAATATTAAAGGTACACTAAACCCATTTTTTTTCTTTCATGATCCGGATAGAACATGCAATTTTAAGCAACTTTCAAATTAATTCCTATTATGAATTTTTCTTCGTTAAAAAAGCAGTAATGTAAGCTTACGAGTCGGTCCATTTTTGGTTCAGCACCTGGGTAGCGCTTAACACTTATCAGGATGGTTCATTTTACACATGCAAATTACTATTTTCCTCATATACTGTACAAAGGGATCAATCCAAACACCAGTGTTAGTTATATATATATTTTAAATATCACACTATTTTGTCTCTTCTTTGTGCCTTACTACATCCTTTTGTTAGATGTAGGGTAGACATGTGCAACTCTAAAAAACTTGTTTTGTTTCGTTTCATTTTCATTAGTTAAATACATAATTTTGTTTTCTGCAAATTAGTTTAGTTAAAGGGACAGTCAACACCCGACACAACTTAATCCCACACCTTAGATCCACAAAAGAAGATGCACCTGCTCCACATCCCATGTTCAATACCTCTAAAGTTATATGTGTAATCGTCCAAAGCACATATGATTTTCTCCTGTAGATATGGCCGCCAAACTCCCCCCACCGCTATGTAGTAAGTTTAATTTTAAAGGCAACCGCCAATCAGAATCCAATCCTCGGTTGGATTCTTTACACGCGTTCATGGTGATTTGCAGCTGCACTTTCTATTTCTGCTTGCTAGCTGACATAAATTATAATGTGCATGCGCAATAGCAAAGGAACAATGTCACTGTGAACGAGCATGGAATTCAATAGAGAATTATTTTGGATAATTTAATTTGTTTTTTGTTTTTTAAATTATAGTTTATTTATTTATTTATTATTATTAAGGGACAGTCTAGTCAAAATTAAACTTTTATGATTCAGATAGGGCATGCAATTTTAAACAACTTTACAATTGACTTTTATTACTAAATTTGCTTTGTTCCCTTGGTGGTATTTTCGAAAAGCTAAACCTAGCTAGGCTCAAACTGATTTCTAAACCGGTGAAAACTGCCTCTTAGCTCAGAGCATTTTGAAAATTTTTCACAGTTAGGCAGTACCAGTTCATGTGTGTCATATAGTTAACATTGTGTTCACTCCCTCTGAGTTATTTAGGAGTCTGCACTGATTGGCTAAACTACATGTCCGACAAAAGCACTGAGATAAGAGGGCAGTCTGCAGAGGCTTAGATACAAGGAAATCACAGAGGTAAAACGTATATTAATATAATTGTGTTGGTTATAAAAAAAATGGGGAATGGGTAATAAAGAGATTATCTATCTTTTTAAGCAATACAAATTCTTGTGTAGACTGTCCCTTTAATTTTAGTGTTTATTATTTTTGTAATTGAAGTTTTATTTTTTTTTGTAATGTTAGTTTTTTTATTTTTAGTAATGTTAGTTTTTTTTTTTCCACAGGTAAGTTTATATTTATTTTAACTAGGTAGTTAGTAAATAGTTATATTGTAGCTAGCTTAGGTTTTATTTTTATTTCACAGGTAAGTTTGTATTTATTTTTAAATAGGTAGTTAGTTAATAATTGTAACTTTAATTTCGGTCTATTTTAATATTGTTAAAGGGACACTGTACCCAAATTTTTTCTTTTGTAATTCAGAAAGAGCATGCAATTTTAAGCAACTTTCTAATATACTCCTATTATCAATTTTTCTTTGTTCTCTTGCTATCATTATTTGAAAAAGAAGGCATCTAAGCTTTTTTTGGTTTCAGTACTCTGGACAGCACTTTTTTATTGGTGGATGAATTTATCCACCAATCAGCAAGGACAATCCAGGTTGTTCACCAAAAATGGGTCGGCATCTAAACTTACATTCTTGCATTTCAAATAAAGATACCAAGAGAATGAAGAAAATTTGATAATAGGAGTAAATTAGAAAGTTGCTTAAAATTTCATGCTCAATCTGAATCATGAAAGAAAATGTTTGGGTACAGTGTCCCTTTAAGTTAGGGGTTGTTGGGTTTAGGGGTTAATATTTTTTAAATTAGGTAGTTGTGATGTGGGGGGGGCGGCGGTTTAGGGGTTTATAGGTTTAGTTAGTGTTTTAGTTAGTGTTGATGATGTCGGGGAATGGTAGTTTAGAAGTTAATAGGTTTAGTTAGTGTTTTAGTTAGTGTCAGCGATGTCAGGGAACGGCGGTTTAAAGGTTAATAGGTTTAGTTTGGGGCGTCGATGTTTGGGAATTGCAGTTTAGAGGTTAATAGGTTTAGTTAGTGTCTGCGATGTCGGGGAACTGCGGTTTAGATTAGAACAATGAAAAATTCAGAATATGAATAAAGAATGGATCGGAAACTGATTCATTAATTTTCGTAATTTTAGTTATGGAGCCAATTCGGAAATTTGCATGCATTCGAATCTCTGAATCGGCCAAAATTTGTCCGAAAACGAAATTCGGCCGAAACTAATTGCACATGTCTAATGTAGGGTAAAATTATAGTTTGTGCATTGCAATTGTGGTGCAAATGATTGTTTATTTGATTTTATTTTAATTGGAGAGGATTACAGTAAACTGTTGCCGATATATAGGAAGTGCTTAGTGAGAATATAGGTAGTATGTAAACTGCTGAAGGACATTATGCATTAAAACATTTAAAATAGCACTTAATGGCAACCAATTATTTTATTATCAGCAGCTATGTACAGAATTTATTTCAGTGCTGGGTGCTTTCCTGTTAATGTCACTCTCCCCTGTGATATTCTTTATCCCAGAGAGCCTCATTATTTTCTGTGGGAGGTACATCTCCTTTTTCTTATAGAATTCAGTGAGTTCTGCTCTTGTCAAGTCTTCACTTTAATTTCTCTTATCCAAGAGAGTATTTTATAATCAGGTCTTCTGTCTCTTATGGGTTTAAGCTCATAGCCCCAGCACACATCACTATTAGTTGCAGGTGAGTGAGGATTAGATTGTGGGGAAAACCTGGACTGGTTTCTTCACCTAAAATTCTCTATCGCATCAAAACTATGGAGTGGCTTACTAGCTCATAACAGACAAATAATTTGTACATTCTTCAATTTAATCAATAACATTTTATGACACATTTTATTATAAATAATACTCTGAGTTCTGTTGCAATTAGCTTTCCATTAGTATGAAAATTACACTGGGGAACAAGTGTCATTAAGATGTGCTATTCTTGTCACTCATATTATTAACATCTCTTAGAATATTTCATAATTAATTTTGCGTCTGTTGTGAGCCAAAGGAATTATGTGTACAAAACAGTGAATTTTAGATTGGCATGAAAATTGCTAGTAGTCATCTGCGGAAGCAATCAATAGCAAGAGCTGTTCATCACATTTATGTTTCTGAACATGAAAATATCCAGTCACTATCATTTTTATTTATTAATTTGATTAATGTCTTCTATTTGGGAATGATGTACTCCTTACACTAAAATCCCCTTCCACATCATTACCCGCATTTATACATACCCTGGAGAAATAAAACAGGTCTCTAATTTCTGGAATAAATATGGAGAAATCGGGACAATTAATTTAACACCACAGGATTTAGAATTTGTAGCTCAAACTACTAAATTCACCAATACTGATAAACTCAAATACTTAGGCCTGATAATTCCAAAAAATGTGCAAGACTTATTTCACAACAATTTTATATCTCTTCAAACGAATATAAGGAGACTATTGGAGACTTGACATAAACAAGGCCATTTATCCTGGATGGGAAGAATTAATACTGTTAAAATGATGATTGTGCCTAAATATCTATACCTCTTTCAAACCCTACCGATAGCCCTACCTCACTCCTACCTTAGAGCTCAACAATAAATGATAAGCTCCTTCATTTGGTCTTTTAAAAAAAACAGAATAGCTCAATATACTTTACACCTTAGCAAAGAGGATGGGGGACTGAATGGCACTAATATGACAAATTATTATAGAGCAGCACATTTAGCAAGAGTCATATCTTGGAATCACGCATGTCCCTCGAATCTCTGGATTCAAATTGAAGCCTTTCTATCTAACACCAAATACATGAGAGACATAAATTGGCTTCCCAAATCAGCTATCACAGTTTTAACGATATATGCACATAACCCCTAAACTGCCATCCCCCCACAAGGCACAGTAATAAACTAATAACTAAACTACCTCCCTAACCTAACAATCCTAACTTAACCTCAATTAAAATACTGATAAATTATTTTTAAACTATACTAACTACCTTAAAAAATAAATTAAAAAATAACACATTTTTAACCCAAGCTTTCCCTAAAAAAAAAAACATTACAAAAAAAACAACCTAATACTACCAAAAAAAATCTAGCCATTACAAAAAATAAAAAATCCTAACATTTACACACAAAAAAAATACAATTACAAAAAATAACAAAATCTACCCTTACCAAAAATAACTAAATATTACAATTCAAATATCCCCCCCCAAAAAAAACACCCCAAAATAAAAAAAACATATTCAAAAATAAACTACCAATAGTAAAGCAAACAACTCTTTTGCATTTAATAAAACAATTAACCCCTAACATTTACAACCCTCACCCCCCAACCCCCCAAAATAAAAAAACTAACTTAAAAAACAACTAAACAACCCACTGCCCCGAAAAGGATGGGCATTCAGCTCTTTTTCTGTCCGTTAAAAAATAAAAAAAATCCCTAAAATTAAAAAAACCCACCCCCAAAAAAAATAAAAAACCTATCTTTAACACCAAAATTGGTACTCACCAGTGATGATGGGTGGCGCTCCATCTTCATCCCAGAAGTGCTCCATCTTCATCCATCACTGGTCCATATTCCTCCTGGCCACATTCCATCTTCTATCTGTAATGCTCGTGGGATATTCCTCTATCGAACCAAACTTGGCCAGTAGTCTTCTTATCCTGGCGTCAAGTGGAGTGATAGGAAATATCCCAGAGCAGAGAAAGTTTGTAAAATGAGGTAAGCAGTACTCACAGTAGGCAGGGCCGTCCTTAGCTACAATAGGACGGAAATCCGGCAGTATAGCAGTAAAGGGTAAAGCAATAGAAGGACCAGGAACAGGCAGGAGTCAGCAACAAAGGGAAATACAACAGAATAACAGTTCAGGGGTAAACCAATAGAATGGTAAGACAAGTAGAGAACATCAACAGTATCTCAATTCAGCAGTTTGGGGGTTAGGCATTCAGAGTGGTCAAACAAGCAGAGTTCAGCAGCAGTATATCAATCCAGCAGTTTAGGGGTTAACAGGCAGAGTGGTCAGACAAGCAGAGTTCAGCAGCAGTATATCAATCCAATAGTTTAGCGGTCAACAGGCAGAGTGTTCAGGCAAGCAGAGTTCAACAGCAGTATAACAATCCAACAGTTTAGGGGTTAACAGGCAGAGTGGTCAGACAAGCAGAGTTCAGCAGCAGTATATCAATCCTTCATACAGTAACAATAACACCCAGGAGCACACTAAGTAACACCTATACTTGGGTAGTGCATGTAAGCACTGCAGGTACTCACATAGATGCCGATTCGTGCAAAGGAGGACACACAGGTGTACAGAGGAGTGGTATCCAGGATAGAGAGGCAGCGTGTGGCGATAATATTATCGCTGCACGCTCTGAAGCACCGCCTGTGTCTATGGCAATGGCCATAGCAATGATTCACCACCGGAGTGACATAGCCCCCTTCCTAGGGGTTACCTCCGGGTACCAAAGTTGGCTTGGAGGGATGAGCAGCATGAAATCTGGAGACCAAAGAAGGAGCATGCACATCACGGGCAGGAATCCAGGAATGATCTGCCACAGAGTAACCCTTCCAATAAATGAGGTACTGCAGTTGCCTGCATCTGTATCTGGAATTCAAGATCTTAGCAACCTCGTACTCAGGTTCACCATGAATTGATGAAGTGCGGAGGAGGAGGTCTAAGTCAAGTATATCTGTTCCTAATGTAGGGTTTGAGTAGTGAGATGTGGAAGACTGGGTGTATACGCAGGGTTCTGGGCAAGGCCACTTTGTAGACAACAGGAGACAGTCTTTTAAGGACCTTGTAAGGGCCGATAAATCTGGGCCCCAATTTGTGACTGGGTTGACTTATACGAATATGTCGAGTAGAGACCCAAACACGTTCACCTACCGAAAAGGCACAAACAGAAGCTCTATGATGATCAGCAAACCTCTTGTATCTGGAGATAGCTGAACGTAATTGAGAGCGAATACGTTGCCAATGAGTAGTGAGGTTAGTGATGTGTCAGTCTGCAGCAGGGACCCCTGTGGATTGAGCAGAAAGAGGAAAGACACAAGGTTGGTAACCTGCTGTGGCTTGAAATGGAGAACATTGTAGAGAAGAGTGCCAATGAGTATTCTTTGCCAGCTCAGCTAGGGGTAACATTTCAGACCAGTTGGTATGGAGAGAATTAACAAAAGTTCTGAGATAGGCTTTGAGATCTTGACTCACTCTCTCAGTTAGCCCATTAGTCTGAGGATGGTAGCCAGAAGACAAGGAAACAGTGGTTCCAATCGACTTGCAAAAGGCTTTCCAAAAAGTAGAGATGAATTGTGGACCTCTGTCAGAAATAATATTCACGGGAATGCCATGTAACCGTACCAAATGTAACAGAAAAAGAGATGATAATTCTTGGGCAGATGGCAGTTTCTTTAAGGGTACAAAATGAGCCAATCTGGCAAATCGATCGACCACAACCCAGATAACCGTATAATGGTCAGAAGGAGGGAGATCCACAATGAGATCCAAGGTTGTTTGGGAATGGACAACGGTTGGAGTAATCCAGGAGGCAAGGATCAGGGAGTCTTATTGGCAGCACAAGTCGTGCAGGCTTTCAAATAATCCTGAGCATCAGTCTTCATGGTAGGCCACCATACATGCTGGTAAACAAGCTTAAAAGTTCTTGTCAAACCAGGATGTCCTGACAGTTTACTATCATGAGCCCAGGATAGCACAGGGGTGCATAGGTTCAGAGGTACAAAGAAGATATCAGGAGCCATGGGGGATTCAGGAAGCTTTCTAGACTGGGCACGTTGCAGTCTTTGAAGAAGAGAGGTGATAAGTTGGGCAACCACACAGGAGGGGGGTATGATGTGTTCAATAGGAGCTTCAGATGAATTACTAGACTGAGGAAACTGACAGTAAAGGGCATCAGCCTTTTAATTTTTGGTCCCAGGAAGATAAGAGACCACAAAGTTAAAATGAGAAAAGAACAAGGCCCATCTGGCCTGTCGAGGAGCAGTCTCTAGGTAAGTCAGATTTTTGTGGTCAGTGAGAATCTGAATGGGGTTGGTGATACCCTCTAGCCAATGACGCCATTCAGTCAGGGCCATCTTAAAAGCTAAAAGTTCACGATTACCCACATCGTAATTCCTCTCTGCAGGAGTAAAGTGTTTAGAGAAAAAGGTTACAAGGTGCAACTTGGAATTTGAAGGATCCCTTTGGGTTATTACTGTCCCAGCTCCAATCTCGGAGGCGTTAACCTCTAAAGTGAACTGCAGGTCAGGATCAGGATGGCGGAGCACAGGAGCAGAACAAAAGGCTTTTTTCAGAAGAGAGAAGGCATTCATGGCTTCAGGAGGCCAATTTTTGCAGTATTTGTTCACTTTAGTGAACTCAGTGAGTGGAGCAAATATCTGGGAAAAGTGGAAGCAGGATGTACCCCAAGAATTCAACTGTACCTCAGCCCAGTCGAACTGTGGATTGTGTATATGAAGCCAAGGAAGACCAAGGATGTTAGGTTGTGCTGGAGAAGGAATGATATCAAACTGCAACTGTTCGGTATAAGTGACTCCCACAATCAGGGTTAGGGGTGCTGATTTGAAATGGATTAAACCTGATCCAAGGGGAGTGCCATCCAGAGTAGTTATCTTGAGACATTGTTTTTTCTGCAGAAGAGGTTAGCCTGCCTGAATCATAAAATGATGCCTGAATCAATAAACCCTTGAGCGTGGACAGAATTCTGAAGGAAGGTAACAGGTACCAGGATCCGAGAGGAGTGAGGGCTTTTAGTAGTGACCACGCTAAGAGGTACCCCAATACTATCCTCTAAGCATTGGCTTTTCCCGGCAGAATATCACAGTTCTTAAGCTGGTGTAAGTTAGATCCACAGTAAAAACACATTCTCAATCTCCTTCTTCTCTGTCTTTCAGATTCAGAGGGCTTGAGGGAGGAGAGATCCATGGGTTCCTCTACAGAGGTAATTGGAGGTGCTGAAGGGGTAGAGGATAGTCTAGAAACCGGACGAGTAAGAGGATGAGAGGGAAGGATTCTATGAGTTCTGTCTCTTTCATGTTGTCTCTCCTGGAAGTGAGAATCTAGACTGATACAAAGTGATATAAACTCATCTAGGGAAGAAGGAATATCACGATAAGTAAGTTTGTCCTTGATGCGTTCATGCAAACCTCTCCTAAACTGGTCTCAAGTGCCAAGGTGCGAAACTCGATGGCATATTGTGCCACAGTCCTATTGCTCTGGCGGAGATCCAAGAGAGAGTATTCTGCAGCAGAAGCATGGCCAGAAGTCCCGAACACAGAAGATAATGCAGTAATGAAAGCATCAGCATTGTTCAGGAGTTGAGCGCTCTGTTCCAAAAGGGGAGAGACTCAGGCCAGGGCCTTGTCTTTCAATAAAGAAATGATAAAGGTGACCTTTAACTGATGAGACTGGAAGGTGTAATGATCATTGTGAAAGTGCAGCCTGCACTGGTTAAGAAAACCTCTACAGTCAGTAGTACCATCATACTTGTCAGGCAAAGGTATCCGGGGTATGTTTCCAGAAGCAGGGGAAGAGGATACAGCACTGGCAGCTGGGACTGGCTGTGCAACAACAGGAGTAGTGTTCTTTTCTGAAAACAATGAGAAGAGCATAGCGGATATAGCCTCTAATTTAGAGTCCACATTCTCCAAGTGTATGGTATGGGTTCCCAGCATCTGTCCCTGAAGATGGACTGCTCTTGCAACCTTATTTGGATCCATGGCACAAGTATAATGCAATTCTCGTGGAATATTCCTCTATCAAACCAAACTTGGCCAGTAGTCTTCTTATCCCAGCGCCAAGTGGAGTGATAGGAAATATCCCAGAGCAGAAAAAGTTTGTAAAATTAGGTAAACAGTACTCACAGTAGGCAGGGCAGTCCTTAGCGACAATAGGAAGGAAATCTGGCAGTATAGCAGTACAAGGTAAATCAATAGAAGGACCAGGAACAGGTAGGAGTCAGCAACAAAGGGAAATACAACAGAATAACAGTTCAGGGGTAAACCATTAGAATGGTCAAACAAGTAGAGTTCAGCAGCAGTATATGAATCCAGCAGTTTGGGGGTTAGGCAGGCAGAGTGGTCAAACAAGCAGAGTTCAGCAGCAATATATCAATCCAGCAGTTTAGGGGTTAACAGGCAGAGTGGTCAGACAAGCAGAGTTCAGCAGCATTATATCAATCCAATAGTTTAGGGGTTAACAGGCAGAGTGGTCAGACAAGAAGAGTTCAGCAGCAGTATATCACTCCAACAGTTTATCGGTTTATAATTCCGAGTGGTCAGACAAGCAGAGTTCAGCAGCAGTATATCAATCCTTCATACAGTAACAAGAACACCCAGGAGTACACTAAGTAACACCTATACTTGGGTAGTGCATGTAAGCACTGCAGGTACTTACAAAGGCGCCGATTCGCGCGAAGGAGGATACACAGGTGTACAGAGGAGCGGCATCCAGGATAGAGAGGCAGCGTGTGGCGATGATGTCATTGCAGCACGCTCTGAAGCACCGCCTGCGTCTATGGCAGAAAGTTTGTAAAATTAGGTAAACACATTCAAATAAAGTATAGCACTCATATATACACTTTCTGATAAAAAAAACCCAATCATTTCATATAAATATTAATAATTTTTTTTTTTTTAAAAAAGGTTAAAAGGTATATGGTATATGACAAGGTATTTGACTAGAAAGGGCTATAATGTATATATACTGTATATGTCTAAATGCATGTGTTTGTATATATATATATATTTATACATACATGTGTAATTAGGTATTTATAGTATTTCTGGGTGTATATAGTTATATACATACCAATATACACATATATACACATGTATATACATAAATATTTAACATTTCAATGTTCTTCACTTAAAAGCAATGGTCTTTGTATTTCTAAACAGATTATTCTATGTATATCTGTATATAAATCTATACTTGTATAATTTTCTTTTAGACAAAATTTTTGTTCCGAATATTCAGGGAAATTAATTTCCCCAAATATTTGGTGGGTGTACTATTTGGTATTCATTTAGTTTAAAACAAAAATGTATACTGAATTTTATCTGAATTTTAATCTGGCCCTGATATTCTGTCCTATTTAAACTTTGTATTTTAAAACTGAATTAAACACAATTTTTCCTGTGTACTATATTTAGGATTTTTTTCATGAATACTTAAAATAAGAATTTTGTTGCATAATTTAAATTAAGATTTTGCTACATACTTACATACGAATTTTAATGCCCATAATTTTGTTTTTGATGCACGCTTTGATCATGATTTTTACTTTGTACTTTTATTATGCTTTTTAAACATTACACAAACATTACAATATAGTGTTAAAAGGATAGAGCATATAAATTAAACAACATTCAAATTTACTTCTATTATCATTTTGGCAATTTTAATGCAAGAGATGACTGCAATGCCACAGCCTGGGAAGGAGTCATTGGGAAAAATGGAGCAGGAAAGTTTAACAGCAATGGCCTATTACTGGTGAAAACCTGTGCAGCTCATGACCTTTTGACCGCGAATACGGACTTTCGCTTCCCTACCAATAAAAGGACTTTGTGGATGCATCACCTTTCCAAGCACTGGCATCTGATCAACTAAATATAAATATAAACTGAAAATAATATCATCAGGAGAAAGCACAAGAAAATATGTCAGGGTTACAAAAGCTATATGTGGTACTGACTGTTGGACAGATCGCAGACTTATAGTATCCAAAATGAAACTCCATATCATGTCGAAAAAAATACTGCAAGGCTGTTAGACCTTCAAAAGGAACAATGTGTTGAAGCTAAAGAACAGCAGCATCACTAAAAATCTAGCGAGAAGACCTAGAAAATGAGCTTGTTGATCTTTGTATTGAAGATTATGCTGAGAAAACCTGGGTGCGATTTCACTGTAGAGCAGCTGCACCAGGTATCAAGGCCCTACAGGAGAAATGTTAAGACCTCACAAAAGCATTTGACTCTAACAGCTACCAGGGTCTGTGGAGGATCATGTGGAAATGTACCTGTCCAAACATTCATATTAATGGTAGGTCAATGTCCTGAAGGATGGTGAAACATCTGAGACCTTCCCAGTAACCAACAGTGTCAAGCAAGGGTGTGTTTTATTATCCACTCTGTTCAGCATCATATTCTCTGCCACTCTGATTAATGCCTTTTAACACTGCAATAAATTACTACGCCTAAAGTACAAAACTGACGGGGAACTATTCAATCTGATTTGACTGCATGGCATCACAAAGGGGAAGGAAAAAGTGCTTCCAGACTTTCTCTTTGCCCTTTTGTGCTCTGAATGCTAGTACAGAGCCTGTATGAGAAAGTTTTCTTCTGCATGAAACCACTTTGGTCTCACCATTAACATCAAGAAGATGGAGGTCTTGCACCAGCCAGCCCCCCACACTCTGTACTCAGAACCATCTATCATTGTAAATGGACAGATACCTCAGGTTGTGGATGACTCCATGTACCTACACACTACACTTTCCTGAACATTGTCAATTGATGCTGAAATAAACTGCAGAATTGCCAAAGCCAGCTCTGCCTTCAGCCGATTGAGCTGTAATGTCTGGGAGCATTGAAGGATCAGCTTACCAACAAAGCTGAAGGTTTACCAAGCAGTGGTGATTCCATCTCCAATGCTGTGTACCTGAAAGATGTGGACTACCTTCCAGAGTCCTGCTCAATCACATCCAACTGTCCTGTTCTTCTAAAAATCAGGTGACAGGACAGGGTGCCTGAAACTGAAGTCCATAGTGGAGCAAATCTGCTCTCAGTTCAAGAACTGCTGATTCCTAAACAGCTCTTCTACACAGAATTCTCCCTGGGAAAGCACTCCCATGAAGGACAAAAGAAGTGCTGAAGGCCTCTTTCATGTCCCTCAGGATCAACATCTACACATGGGAAACCTTAGCAGTGAACCTTCTAGTATGGCCCAGCCTCATTCATGTAGGCAGTAATACCTCTGAAAGACTAGAGCTGCCGGCACATCATCGACAGTACCATCACATGTCTGCCCCGATGTGTGGAAGGACATTCCATGCCCAAATCAGACTAATCAGTCACCTTCAGATGCACAGAGCCCATCCTTTACTTATATTATCAATTTGCTTCATTATCTTGGTATCCTTTATTAAAGGAGCAGTAATGCACCACTGTGAGCTAGCTGAGCACATTGGTAAGCCAATGACAAGAGGCATATGTGTACATCAACAGTTAGATCCCAGTTCCAGAGTCTACCTAGGTATACTTTTCAACATCATTTTTAAAAAATATTTTGAAATGTTCTCTATTATATGAAAATTAAGGGATATTGTACTCTCACCCTCCGCCTTTTATGTGCTGCCAATAATCAATTTCACCTGCTGGAGTGTATTTATTTGAGTGCACAGTAGTCCTTTACCATTATTTTGATATTTGAGATAGCTGCTTTTGCATGTAACCACCACCTATACTGAAAATATGAACAATTATATTATCTGAAGAAATAGCACTAATTAATCTCCTAGTGGGGGTTAGGGGGGAAAAGGGATTTTTGTATCTGAAGGAGCTGGTTGTGCTCATTGAACCCCCAAACATAGTTAACATTTCAATTAACATTAATCAAGTAACTCAAGTTCAAGTTAACATTAATCAAGTAACTATTGTGCTGTGACATAGATAACTTTAGCAGGTCAGGTGAAAGTTTTAATGAGAAATGCAAGCTATTTCAAATACAGATATAAACACAAAGGAACAATTTTCCATAATTTAATAATTTAATAATTATAGTAGATTTAACAATTTGGAACACATTAAAGAGAAATATTTTTGTAGTAGTGTCCATTTAAGAAAAAAGATAACTAAAATGCTTTAATGGGCCAGTTTTCAAGAAGAGATAAGTGTTTTTTAGGTTACTAGCTGGCACATCTAGTATGATAATAATTTACAGCAGTAAAATGCTGTAAAACTGACATGGCAGTTCTTTATATCATCTCTTATTAGTTCACTTCCTAATTAGTATTTAAATATGTCTGGTAAGCATTATCTGATGATCCCTTTGCAACATGCAGTAAATCACTAATGTAATGTTTATTATTATTGTGCTTTCATAGAGAAATATTATGTAATATATAGTTTATAGACTAATCAGTTGGTTACTGTGTTCACAAAACATATGGAATTCATTTCATTATTACCCTTCGTTTACATCTTAAATTATATATTGTCAACAATCACGGGACTAGTCTTACTCTCCGTATTACCTTATTCATTTACAATGCTTTTAGTGTCAGTCATAATTTCAGCCATATGATTTTTTTAATTGGTTTCTGCATTTATACTCTGCTTTAAGAGCATCCACACCTTCTAGATGACTTTAATAAAACATGACACACAGTGCAGTGGTTTCTGAATTGTAAAATAAAACTATGCAAAACTTTCTTTGTATCTTCATATATTTAAAATGTTACTATTAAGGGATTAAATGCTTACCGGGGCGTTTCCAGGAGTGAAGGGGAACAATTTAACTTAACTTAAATAACTTGTATAACAATATAAACAATCATAAATAAAGACACAGACCACTTCTTAATGGGAAAATTTTTGACCGTCACAGGTCAAAATTTTATTAAAACTAACTTTATTAACTTTTTAGCCAACAGGACCGGAAATGGCGGCATAGAGCTAAATAAGGCCCAGAACAGCAAGGAGGTCAACGGCCCAACGGGAACGAGCAGCAGAGGGGTCTCTGCTCAAAGGAAATGACGCTGAGGGGTTGCAGAGATCACGTGACCATCCCCCAATGGGGAGAGAGGGGGGTTACCTCACGTGCACATGAGGCCTACCACACCTCCCCTTTATGGCCACGACTCACCCCTAGCAACCTTTTCCTGCGCAACAGAACCAAGACCTCCCGCTGCCAGGGTGTAATTCCTCAATCTCCACCTGAAAAGGATTCTCAGCTACCAAGCCGCTCGAGCCGCATAGTCAGAGATTGGAGATTACTAAATTTACCGCTATGGACTTATCAGAGGCCTAGGTTGATTAGCCATAGCCCTGCTATTAGCACGGGAGCTGCCATTGAGAAGACAAGGGGATTAAAACTAACTTTATTAACTTTTTAGCCAACAGGACCGGAAATGGCGGCATAGAGCTAAATAAGGCCCAGAACAGCAAGGAGGTCAACGGCCCAACGGGAACGAGCAGCAGAGGGGTCTCTGCTCAAAGGAAATGATGCTGAGGGGTTGCAAAAATCACGTGACCATCCCCCAATGGGGAGAGAGGGGGGTTACCTCACGTGCACATGAGGCCTACCACCCCTCCCCTTTATGGCCACGACTCACCCCTAGCGACCTTTTCCTGTGCAACAGGACCGAGACCTCCCGCCACAAGGAGCATCACCAATGCTCTTGCCGCCGCCACCACCACAACCCGACTTACAGGAAGGGCGAAATAGCTCTTTGAATGTCCTTTATAAAAATGTCTAACCCTATATCTGACAAATGAACCTTATCTCTTCTATAAAGCTCTGTCCTGTCGGCTGAGATGGCTTCATGCCGTACCACAAAGTTACCTGCTCCTGAGACGGTTTTTGAAAGTGCCGCATTAATTTTCTTCCTAATCCTATATGCCGCCGTATGGGTCGACATATGCCTCCAATGCAGGCGGGGAACTATATTAGACCATCTCAGAACTACCCCAGGGATTCGAGTATGAAGCCAGCCAACATCCGACTGCATGATCTTGATTTATTCTAGGACTGGGACGGACCCTACATCATTCCCTCCCAAGTGGAGGATTAGGAGGTGCGGTTTTCCCCATCTTAAGAGGGCACCCGAAATTACTTCTGCAAGTTGGGGCCAGCACATCCCCCTATTCCCTAACCATCTAATTGATGCTTTGCTCAGGGGGAACCCTAGATTCTGACCCAAGGGGAATGAGGAGCAACGAATTGAAGCCCTGTGGATGAATGAATGCCCCACAATCCAAAACCGCTTTGCTCCTTGGTGTGCTCCTGTGGAGACAAATATTTTAGTGTGTGCACACATAAATGCAGTTAAGCAAGTGGGCAGACATATTGTTTGAAGCAATTTGAACGCCACCGCCCCATTAGCTTTATATCTTCGCCTGTGCGTCCTAGGCTCGCTGCTTGCGTCGCCGCCCCTATTCTAAAGGAATGAGGAGCAATTTTACTACTGTCCAAGCCTGTCTTCAGCGCTGTTTGCTTCAAGACCCTACCAAACTGGTATTTAGACAAAGCCGTTCCGTCGGCATGAATCAAAAACTGTCCTGGCAGAGAGGTCCGACAAGCTAAATAATTGCTAATTACAGCTATGGGACAAAAAATGCTACCTCGCCTGGGCGCAATGTGGAGCCAAGTGCCCCTGCCTGACTGATCAGTTTTTGAGTGCAGGATAAAAAGGAGCAGGGAGTCAACTGCAGCTCTCACGTGCTCCAGTTGAACTCCGCAACCCACCGCCAGCTTAGAGGGGGCGACTAACTCACTAAGTCGAAGGGCTGCCGCAAAAGCAAGTACAAAAGCTGCCTTAAACAGCGACGCCTCGAATGGGGAAGAGCATGAGCTATCAAGCGCCAATAACAGCTTATCCAGACGGTCTTGCGTAATAGGTTCCCGGGAATCAGGTTGCCTGGGATAAATCCTGCCCCACCCTTTTACCACTTGCCGAATGAAAAATGAGTTTGTGGGGTCCGGTAAACTCAATGCCCTATAAAAGAATGAACATATCCCAATGGAGGGATAAAAAAAGCGCGCTGATGTTAAAAAAGAATAAAAAATGTATATGATGAGAAAATATATACAATGTCAAACAAGGTAATATACTTTATATATAGTAGAGCAAGTCTACCGTATTAGTCCCGAAAATTGTCCATATACTGGTGGTAAATTGAAGGGATAAAAGTGTCCTCCTTTTTCATATGGTGAGTCAGGCTGCTCTCACATCCCTATAAAAGAATGATAACGCGGCCAATTTGGACTGGAGGGAACCCTGACGCGTGCCTAAGTTGTGAAGACTCACCAACCAATCGCACAGAGATGCAAAGTTCCCTTGAGCAGCGTCTGCGCCCCTGGACCGACAAAACTGGTCCCATTAATCCCAGAGCTTCAAATAAGTGCGCCACGTGGAGGGGGCTAAGGAGGAACGTACCAATGGCAATAGGGCTACCCAGGAGCGACCAGCTACCAAAGAAAAGCAGGACAACGTAAACCCACAGGTGATGCATTAGGAACTAAGCGTCTAAAATTGTCCCACTTGAATCTGGACAAGGCGTCTGCTACCACATTATTGACCCTTGGAACATGCTTCGCCTGGAACTGTATATTGAGTTCCAGGCAACGCAATACCAAGTGCCGCAACAGCGTCACTACCACCGCTAAGGTGGCCGACAAGTTATTAATCGCAAAGAGGCTGGTGTTATCTGTCCAGAATATAATTGTCTTATTGGAGAATTGCAAACCCCAGAGTTCCACTGACAGGACTATGGGAAAGAGCTCCAGGAGGGTTACGTTACGGGTGAGACCTAGAGCAGGCAAGGAGGCTGGCCATTGCTCTGCGCTCCATTCCCCCTGGAAGTACGCACCATATCCATGTGATCCTGCTGTGGCTGTGAAAAGATGCAACAGTTGGCTAGATATTGGGTCTAATCGCCAGACCCGCACGCCATTGAAGTTTTTAAGAAAAACCTCCCAGACCCTCAGATCCGCCAGCAGGTCAACCGTGAGGGCAATCCTCTGTGTAGGTTTTACTCTACCACTCAGTTGTCTTTCTAACCTACGGTTAAAGATCCTGCCCATAGGTATGACCTTGCAAGCAAAATTGAGGAGCCCTAGCAATGATTGCAACTGCTTCAAAGAAAGGGCCCTTTTGGAGACGGCCACTCGAACCGCCTCCGACATCGCGTCAATTTTTATCGCGGGCAATCTACAGACCATAGCCAATGTATCAATTTCGATGCCCAGGAAAACCAAACATGTCGTGGGGCCCTGCGTTTTGTCCTCTGCCAGAGGTACCCCAAACCTGGCCATTATTCCATGCATGCTGTTCATTAGGCTGAGGCATTCACCCGAGTCCATTCCACCCACGTGGAGGAAGTCATCAAGGTAATGCGCCACTGAATCGCTGCCGGTATCTCTGGCTACAACCCAGTGCAAAAATTAACTAAAGGCTTCGAAAAGCGCGCATGAAAGGGAGCATCCCATAGGGAGACAGCGATCCACATAGTACATACCCTGAAACTTACATCCCATAAGTGGGAAGACTGAAGGGTGGAGTGGCAACAACCGTAAGGCAGACTCAATGTCAAATTTCGCAATTAGAGCGCCTTTCCCAGCCCGTCTAACCAGGTCCAGTGCGCTATTAAATGATTGATACCGCACGGAGCTTAGCTGTGGGTCGATTGCGTCATTGACGGAAGTACCCTTGGGGTATGAAAGATGTTGGATAAGTCTAAATTTACCCGTGTCTTTCTTGGGAACCACCCCCAAAGGTGAAATAGTTAAATTTTGGAGTGGTGGGTATTCAAATGGGCCAGCCATGCGGCCCAAAGATACCTCTTTATTAATTTTATCCAATACCACGTCTGGGTGCTGGTATGCGGACATTAAATTTCTCTGGAAACGCGCTCCCTGTACCTTCTTGAAAATTGGAATTCTGAAGCCAAATGAAAACCCCTCCCATAACATTTGTGCCTTGGCCTGGTCTGGGTAGGCCAACAGCCACGGCTTAAGCGAGTGGACCCTCACCGGAGTAAACGCCCTTCTGACCAGTAAGTGAGATGGGGGCTATACTGTTGTTGCCACTATCTTTCTTTTTGGTGCATTCGATTCCCGGATGGGATCCTGTGCAAAATTTGCATGCGTGTCTAAAAGTGCATGCGCTTCCTTTCTCACACTTTTTTTCTTGAAATGCCCAACAGGCACCCCCCTTTTTCTGAGTCTGGCATTCCGAAAGGACAGCTGATTCGCCGAGGAGGCTGCAGGTCCCTTGTGGGGGTCCATACGCTGCCATAACTGATTGTCAGTGCAATCAAAAGTTAGTGAGGGATCGCCTGCCATTTTTCGGAGTCATATTCCCTCCACACACCTTCACCACGGTTACGTTGGATCCAGTGTATGGTGTCGGTATATTTTAGTATAGCTAAATTCTGAGAAGGGTACTTCTCCAAGTAGCATGATGAGAAAACCCTGAAACATTGTAGCTACTCATCAAATGATTCGGGGCGTTTACATTTCTTAGGGCCTGTCCAGTCCGCACTCCTTTCTTTTTGCCTATACGCCTCTACAGACAAATCGAAAATATTTACATATTTCCCTGCGCCCCTGGACCGACAAAACTGGTCCCATTAATCCCAGAGCTTCAAATAAGTGCGCCACGTGGAGGGGGCTAAGGAGGAACGTACCAATGGCAATAGGGCTACCCAGGAGCGACCAGCTGCCAAAGAAAAGCAGGACAACGTAAACCCACAGGTGATGCATTAGGAACTAAGCGTCTAAAATTGTCCCACTTGAATCTGGACAAGGCGTCTGCTACCACATTATTGACCCTTGGAACATGCTTCGCCTGGAACTGTATATTGAGTTCCAGGCAACGCAATACCAAGTGCCGCAACAGCGTCACTACCACCGCTAAGGTGGCCGACAAGTTATTAATCGCAAAGACGATGCTGGTGTTATCTGTCCAGAATATAATTGTCTTATTGGAGAATTGCAAACCCCAGAGTTCCACTGACAGGACTATGGGAAAGAGCTCCAGGAGGGTTACGTTACGGGTGAGACCTAGAGCAGGCAAGGAGGCTGGCCATTGCTCTGCGCTCCATTCCCCCTGGAAGTACGCACCATATCCATGTGATCCTGCTGTGTCTGTGAAAAGATGCAACAGTTGGCTAGATATTGGGTCTAATCGCCAGACCCGCACGCCATTGAAGTTTTTAAGAAAAACCTCCCAGACCCTCAGATCCACCAGCAGGTCAACCGTGAGGGCAATCCTCTGTGTAGGTTTTACTCTACCACTCAGTTGTCTTTCTAACCTACGGTTAAAGATCCTGCCCATAGGTATGACCTTGCAAGCAAAATTGAGGAGCCCTAGCAATGATTGCAACTGCTTCAAAGAAAGGGCCCTTTTGGAGACGGCCACTCGAACAGCCTCCGACATCGCGTCAATTTTTATCGGCGGGCAATCTACAGACCATAGCCAATGTATCGATTTCGATGCCCAGGAAAACCAAACATGTCGTGGGGCCCTGCGTTTTGTCCTCTGCCAGAGGTACCCCAAACCTGGCCATTATTCCATGCATGCTGTTCATTAGGCTGAGGCATTCACCCGAGTCCGTTCCACCCACGTGGAGGAAGTTATCAAGGTAATGCGCCACTGAATCGCTGCCGGTATCTCTGGCTACAACCCAGTGCAAAAATGAACTAAAGGCTTCGAAAAGCGCGCATGAAAGGGAGCATCCCATAGGGAGACAGCGATCCACATAGTACATACCCTGAAACTTACATCCCATAAGTGGGAAGACTGAAGGGTGGAGTGGCAACAACCGTAAGGCAGACTCAATGTCTAATTTCGCAATTAGAGCGCCTTTCCCAGCCTGTCTAACCAGGTCCAGTGCGCTATTAAATGATTGATACCACACGGAGCTTAGCTGTGGGTCGATTGCGTCATTGACGGAAGTACCCTTGGGGTATGAAAGATGTTGGATAAGTCTAAATTTACCCGTGTCTTTCTTGGGAACCACCCCCAAAGGTGAAATAGTTAAATTTTGGAGTGGTGGGTATTCAAATGGGCCAGCCATGCGGCCCAAAGATACCTCTTTATTAATTTTATCCAATACCACGTCTGGGTGCTGGTATGCGGACATTAAATTTCTCTGGAAACGCGCTCCCTGTACCTTCTTGAAAATTGGAATTCTGAAGCCAAATGAAAACCCCTCCCATAACATTCGTGCCGTGGCCTGGTCTGGGTAGGCCAACAGCCACGGCTTAAGCGTGTGGACCCTCACCGGAGTGAACGCCCTTCTGACCAGTAAGTGAGATGGGGGCTATACTGTTGTTGCCACTATCTTTCTTTTTGGTGCATTCGATTCCCGGATGGGATCCTGTGCAAAATTTGCATGCGTGTCTAAAAGTGCATGCGCTTCCTTTCTCACACTTTTTTTCTTGAAATGCCCAACAGGCACCCCCCTTTTTCTGAGTCTGGCATTCCGAAAGGACAGCTGATTCGCCGAGGAGGCTGCAGGTCCCTTGTGGGGGTCCATACACTGCCATAACTGATTGTCAGTGCAATCAAAAGTTAGTGAGGGATCGCCTGCCATTTTTCGGAGTCATATTCCCTCCACACACCTTCACCACGGTTACGTTGGATCCAGTGTATGGTGTCGGTATATTTTAGTATAGCTAAATTCTGAGAAGGGTACTTCTCCAAGTAGCATGATGAGAAAACCCTGAAACATTGTAGCCACTCATCAAATGATTCGGGGCGTTTACATTTCTTAGGGCCTGTCCAGTCCGCACTCCTTTCTTTTTGCCTATACGCCTCTACAGACAAATCGAAAATATTTACATATTTCCCTTGGTGAATTCTATTAACTATGTTTTTCCGCAAATGTGCGTGTAAAGAGTAAATTTAATCTGGGCTAGCATCCCCGTATAAAGCCGCCCTTCTCTCAGATATTGCCCTACTAGGGGGTATGGCTAGTAAATCCGCATTGGCATTTACTTGTTAAGGTTTGTTTACCGCATCAGGAGAACTTTTTTCCTTTGACTGTTGTTTCGCTGCGCCTACACCCTCCCTTAATAGGAACATTTTTTTCTGTCCCTTACCCTGCAAGCCTAATGATGTGTCGCTATCAGAACCTATGTCTGTGTGTGAAGTATCAGTAGTGTCTTGCTGTTCATGTACAAAAACAGAACGCTCACCATGTGACACTCCAGGCTGTGCAGTCTGGATGCTGCGATCCGGCTCCGGCTGCAGTTCTTGCTGAGGGATGGATGTTGTCTGCGCTGCAGATGTTCCTGGCATAACCACGTCTGCTGTACTCATTGCGACTGACGATGCTGTAGCTGTGCCAAGTACTCCCTGCAAAAGAGAAACCAAATCAGGAGCACTTTGGAAGTTGTTTGAAGATGGAGCCACATTAGCAGTTAGGGATGAAGTTGACTCTTGCCTCACTGAATCAAGTAATGTATTCAAATTAATGCTAGCAGCCTCGTGCCTGGCTATGAGTGGATTGGCTATTGCTGGATTAGTACTAACTTGGGCCCAGTCTGTATCCCTACTCATTTGTGCCTGATTAGGCATTCCTACAGCCTGACTGACTCCCACAGCATTAGACATTCCTGCAACGTTAGTCATTGCAACAGCAATACTCATTCCAACAACATTAGACATTCCCACAGAATTAGTCATTCCCACAGCATTCATTCCCATAGCATGCATTCCTGCAGAAATATTCACATTCCCAATATCACCCACATCATTATTAACTTGCTGAGCATGCATGCTAATAGCATCTAACTGGTTAACATCTAACTGGTTAACAGTGTTAATGAATTGCAGAGGCCTAAAACCCCTATTGATATTGCCTTGACTACCATTCCTCACATAACCTCTGCCTGCAGGATTGGTAATTCTACTTGGACTCCTTATTGCCTTTGCCCCCCTGCCTCTCCCTCTTTGAACATATCCCAAGATTGATGTTTTTTTAAAATGGCCTCTTTTTCCCCGACCGGATAATATTGTGGCCTGTTGCCCTCCTTCCCGCCCACTAATGGTCTCCCCTCAAGCAGCGTTCCCTCATGGTGCTCACCTTGGAGCTCCTGAGGGACCGCTGCTGCTCTGGTGCCGCCGTATTGAGAAGTGCCCGCAAACCTGGCCATTATTCCACGCATGCTGTTCATTAGGCTGAGGCATTCACCCGAGTCCGTTCCACCCACGTGGAGGAAGTCATCAAGGTAATGCGCCACTGAATCGCTGCCTGTATCTCTGGCTACAACCCAGTGCAAAAATGAACTAAAGGCTTCGAAAAGCGCGCATGAAAGGGAGCATCCCATAGGGAGACAGCGATCCACATAGTACATACCCTGAAACTTACATCCCATAAGTGGGAAGACTGAAGGGTGGAGTGGCAACAACCGTAAGGCAGACTCAATGTCTAATTTGGCAATTAGAGCGCCTTTCCCAGCCCGTCTAACCAGGTCCAGTGCGCTATCAAATGATTGATACCGCACGGAGCTTAGCTGTGGGTCGATTGCGTCATTGACGGAAGTACCCTTGGGGTATGAAAGATGTTGGATAAGTCTAAATTTACCCGTGTCTTTCTTGGGAACCACCCCCAAAGGTGAAATAGTTACATTTTGGAGTGGTGGGTATTCAAATGGGCCAGCCATGTGGCCCAAAGATACCTCTTTATTAATTTTATCCAATACCACGCCTGGGTGCTGGTATGCGGACATTAAATTTCTCTGGAAACGCGCTCCCTGTACCTTCTTGAAAATTGGAATTCTGAAGCCAAATGAAAACCCCTCCCATAACATTCCTGCCATGGCCTGGTCTGGGTAGGCCAACAGCCACGGCTTAAGCGCATGGACCCTCATCGGAGTGGACGCCCTTCTGACCAGTAAGTGAGATGGGGGCTCTACTGTTGTTGCCACTATCTTTCTTTTTGGTGCATTCGATTCCCGGATGGGATCCTGGGCAAAATTTGCATGCGTGTCTAAAGGTGCATGCGCTTCTTTTCTCTCACTTTTTTTCTTGAAATGCCCAACAGGCACCCCCCTTTTTCTGAGTCTGGCATTCTGAATGGACAGCTGATTTGCCGAGGAGGCTGCAGGTCCCTTGTGGGGGTCCATACGCTGCCATAACTGATTGTCAGTGCAATCAAAAGTTAGTGAGGGATTGCCTGCCATTTTTCGGAGTCATATTCCCTCCACACACCTTCACCACGGTTACGTTGGATCCAGTGTATGGTGTCTGTATATTTTAGTATAGCTAAATTCTGAGAAGGGTACTTCTCCAAGTAGCATGATGAGAAAACCCTGAAACATTGTAGCCACTCATCAAATGATTTGGGGCGTTTACATTTCTTAGGGCCTGTCCAGTCCGCACTCCTTTCTTTTTGCCTATACGCCTCTACAGACAAATCGAAAATATTTACGTATTTCCCTTGGTGAATTCTATTAACTATGTTTTTCCGCAAATGTGCGTGTAAAGAGTAAATTTCACCTGGGCTAGCATCCCCGTATAAAGCCGCCCTTCTCTCAGATTTTGCTCTACTAGGGGATATAGTTAGTAAATCGGCATTGGCATTAACTTGTTGAGGTGTGTTTACCGCATCAGGAGAACTTTTTTCCTTTCACTGTTGTTTCGCTGCGCCTACACCCTCCATTAATGTTTTCTTTATCATACGGAACATTTTTTTCTGTCCCTTACCCTGCAAGCCTAATGATGTGTCGCTATCAGAACCTGTGTCTGAAGTATCAGTAGTGTCTTGCTGTTCATGTACAAAAACAGAACGCTCACCATGTGACACTCCAGGTTGTGCAGTCTGGATGCTGCGATCCGGCTCTGGCTGCAGTTCTTGCTGAGGGATGGATGTTGTCTGCGCTGCAGATGTTCCTGGCATAACCACGTCTGCTGTACTCATTGCGACTGACGATGCTATAGCTGCGCCAAGTACTCCCTGCAAAAGAGAAACCAAATCGGGAGCACTTTGGAAGTTGTTTGAAGATGGAGCCACATTAGCGGTTAGGGATGAAGTTGACTCTTGCCTCACTGAATCAAGTAATGTATTCAAATTAATGCTAGCAGCCTCGTGCCTGGCTATGAGTGGATTGGCTATTGCTGGATTAGTACTAACTTGGCCCCAGTCTGTATCCCTACTCATTTGTGCCTGATTAGGCATTCCTACAGCCTGACTGACTCCCACAGCATTAGACATTCCTGCAGCGTTAGTCATTGCAACAGCATTACTCATTCCAACAACATTAGACATTCCTACAGAATTAGTCATTCCCACAGCATTCATTCCCATAGCATGCATTCCTGCAGAAATATTCACATTCCCAATATCACTCACATCATTATTAGCTTGCTGAGCATGCATGCTAATAGCATCTAACTGGTTAACATCTAACTGGTTAACAGTGTTAATGAATTGCAGAGGCCTAAAACCCCTATTGATATTGCCTTGACCACCATTCCTCACATAACCTCTGCATGCAGGATTGGTAATTCTACTTGTACTCCTTATTGCCTTTGCCCCCCTGCCTCTCCCTCTTTGAACATATCCTAAGTTTGATGTTTTTTTCAAATGGCCTCTTTTTCCCCGACCGGATAATATTGTGGCCTGTTGCCCTCCTTCCCACCCACTAATGGTCTCCCCTCAAGCAACGTTCCCTCATGGTGCTCACCTTGGAGCTCCTGAGGGACCGCTGCTGCTCCGGTGCCGCCGTATTGAGAAGTGCCCGCAAACCTGGCCATTATTCCATGCATGCTGTTCATTAGGCTGAGGCATTCACCCGAGTCCGTTCCACCCACGTGGAGGAAGTCATCAAGGTAATGCGCCACTGAATCGCTGCCTGTATCTCTGGCTACAACCCAGTGCAAAAATGAACTAAAGGCTTCGAAAAGCGCGCATGAAAGGGAGCATCCCATAGGGAGACAGCGATCCACATAGTACATACCCTGAAACTTACATCCCATAAGTGGGAAGACTGAAGGGTGGAGTGGCAACAACCGTAAGGCAGACTCAATGTCTAATTTGGCAATTAGAGCGCCTTTCCCAGCCCGTCTAACCAGGTCCAGTGAGCTATCAAATGATTGATACCGCACGGAGCTTAGCTGTGGGTCGATTGCGTCATTAACGGAAGTACCCTTGGGGTATGAAAGATGTTGGATAAGTCTAAATTTACCTGTGTCTTTCTTGGGAACCACCCCCAAAGGTGAAATAGTTACATTTTGGAGTGGTGGGTATTCAAATGGGCCAGCCATGCGGCCCAAAGATACCTCTTTATTAATTTTATCCAATACCACGCCTGGGTGCTGGTATGCGGACATAAAATTTCTCTGGAAACGCACTCCCTGTACCTTCTTGAAAATTGGAATTCTGAAGCCAAATGAAAACCCCTCCCATAACATTAGTGCCGTGGCCTGGTCTGGGTAGGCCAACAGCCACGGCTTAAGCGCATGGACCCTCACCGGAATGGACGCCCTTCTGACCAGTAAGTGAGATGGGGGCTCTACTGTTGTTGCCACTATCTTTCTTTTTGGTGCATTCGATTCCCGGATGGGATCCTGGGCAAAATTTGCATGCGTGTCTAAAAGTGCATGCGCTGCCTTTCTCTCACTTTTTTTCTTGAAATGCCCAACAGGCTAAACTAAAGGCTTCGAAAAGCGCGCATGAAAGGGAGCATCCCATAGGGAGACAGCGATCCACATAGTACATACCCTGAAACTTACATCCCATAAGTGGGAAGACTGAAGGGTGGAGTGGCAACAACCGTAAGGCAGACTCAATGTCTAATTTCGCAATTAGAGCGCCTTTCCCAGCCCGTCTAACCAGGTCCAGTGAGCTATCAAATTATTGATACCGCACAGAGCATATTGTGGCCTGTTGCCCTCCTTCCCCCGCCCACTAATGGTCTCCCCTCAAGCAACGTTCCCTCATGGTGCTCACCTTGGAGCTCCTGAGGGGCCGCTGCTGCTCCGGTGCCGCCATATTGAGAAGTGCCCGCACCGGAAGTAACCGCACCTACTTCCGGTCGCGCGGCTAATGTTAATGCGCAACCGGAAGTTGGCCCTGAAGCCTGCACTCGTGGTACCAGAGGCTCCGGTAAAGGATTAGGCCCCACAATCGATGGCCCACCGGACGGTTAGGAGGTGGGAGGTGGAGGGGGCGTGACATAGACCGGTGGTGTGGCGGTACGATTGTAGGCCTGAACTAAATCAGGCCCAGTAGCATGGAAAGGCAGGTCGGGCCTAGGAGCATGTGGGGGCAAGTCGGGCCTAGGAGCCTGTGGGGGCAAGTCAGGCCTAGGAGCCTGTTGGGGCAAGTCAGGCCTAGGAGCCTGTGGATGCAAGTCGGGCCTAGGAGCCTGTGGATGCAAGTCGGGCCTAGGAGCCTGTGGGGGCAAGTCGGGCCTAGGAGCCTGTGGATGCAAGTCGGGCCTAGGAGCCTGCGTGGGCAAGTGAACATTCTGCACAATATGGGGAACCCTGGATAGGCCAGGCCCAATTTGCTGCTGATCCGGAGCCACATGGGACTTGGGGGAATGGGCCTGCACATGATCCAGTTTTTGCTGAATCACATTTAGAGCAGTGGCCTGTGTAAAGCCAGCAGTGGACATAGCTGCTGCAATGTAATTTAAAAAAATTAGAAACAGGGGGCGGAGCCAACTGTCAAAGTGATCAGTCGCACATAGCAAGAGCTCCTGATTGCCTTTAATGAAAATGACATTATTTGCCTGAAAACCACGCTATTCTACAACCTTTGTAGATAGCTTAGAGAACACTGATGCCTATTCAGGGTCTTTTCAGGCAGGAAAAGACCCTGAAGACTACTTTACACAGCATACAGCAGAGGCGCGAATCGCCATCTTGGTTCATGGATGCTCTTTCCTACTAACCCTCTTGTAACAACGTTATCGGCTGATCACCTAGAGTATAATGGAGAGTCTGAATAGATGGGAGTCTGAAGTGACACAACTCCTAGATGACCATTTCAGAGACTTAAAAAAGGATTTGGAGCTTGTCCTTGACAAGCTGTACATATTCCTACCTAGCCAGACATCGATTGCGAAACCATCAAGCCCGGCTGATTACCCTCCTTTACGGAGCGTAGCTCCAGACACTACTGGGGAACTAGCTGCCAAGCAGAGAGATGCAGCTACAGGATGGTGCAAGCAGGGCCCTACGGAAGCTACTGACAGCCTACAAGAGCAGCTACTAGATGATGACGACCCAGAGGCTTATATGTTACCTATACTATGGATCCCAGGCACGCATCTACCTACCCCAAACGCTGCCCAAAACAAAAAGAAAGCGGCTGTGGTCCGGGAGCAGGATCGGAGCTACTCACGGATATGGAGGACCAATCCAGTAAATGTCCCAGCCTGGCGGACCACTAACAGGAAACGAGCTCAGCGGAAGAGAGTCAGGCGGAATGCTCACTACAACAGTGTCGGGACCGAAAGCAAGACAACACGAAGGTCCGTATTTGCAGAGACACTGGTTCCTCACAGTTGGGACTTGATCGATTTGGCCACACAATGCCACAATACCTGGCTGAGAGGAATTCTAGACCTGTCTAGCTGTCCTAATATCCACAGGCCCTATATAAGAGAAGGCGTTGGCTGAGGCCTCTAACATCAGAGGACGGATCCAAGGGCTCAATTAGACGATCTCACGGCAAGTCCCAATTGTGCTTATGACACAAACTGGTTTAGATTCTTTTAAGACATGTTTCTCTTCTCATTTATTGGGACAGTGAGTGGCCAAATATTTAGTTATAAATCATCCCTGTTTACCCCTTGTGAGACCTAAAGTACATAAGGCTAACTTTATTTAGTATTAGTTCAGCCCATAATGACTTAAGTGCAGATCATATGCAGCGCTACAGGACACATGGATGAATTTGTAGCTTCTGGGGTAAGATTGACATATTTGCCCTCAGACCTCGCTCAGATACTTGAGATAGTTCACAGCTCGTTAATAGGGCTGAATTATAAATAACCCTAGCTGCTGCCTATGTTATTCTGTGTTTGTACATGTCTGCAGCTACTAATACATATAGTTCCCTACAATATTAGTTAATGTATGAATGAGTACTAGTTCTAATATGTCTGAAGCTGTCTACAATCTAAACTGTTATACTGCATTAACTGTTTAATGATAACCTATGCTTTTTCACTTAATACACTAATGTACATACAGGATACTACTACTTTTTACACCTAAATAGGGGCAATACCTAATGGATATATTTCACCCAAGACTGTCATAGTGTAGAGCTCTATTTTTTTTTTATTTTTATTTTTTTTATTAATAAGGAGGGCATGTTTTTATTATGCTCTGTATATGGTCCTACGACCTTGTAGTGCTAGGCTCACAGATTATTTTTCTGCTTCTGGAGTGGGATGACTGTCACGTACACGGTAGCATGTTGGAACATTATGGACCTGAAGACACTCCTGTTAATGTTTCTAACTATTGCTGAGGATTGTTTGTTAGGCCAGCTTTAAGCACATAATATAGATAAACCCAATTTATTGTTGTAGTTCTATCTCACCTAATATTATGCTCCATCATTGTAATGTGTTTTACTGCATACTCTGTCTCAGTACCCTATGTAGCAGGCTCAATTAGATATACTATCTTATCTGTTATGCGGGTTGTTTGACCTGTGAGCTATACATAGCTCTATACTTATACCTAGACTTACTTCTATGCTTCTCTCCTGGCAGATTTGTGTCCCCTGGACTTATTAGAACTAAATTATCCCAGCTAAGGCTGATTACCTTATAATGTGAGATTTCTTAAAGCATAAATATATAAATGTATCTCACTATGAAACACACTTATCCTTTCAAGACCCTCACCTTCACAAAAGTCATCCCAATTTATAATACCACTTATCTGATATATATACATTATATAATTATACCTAAGAAAATTATATTTAGCTATGTCTATCTATATTGCGGTCCTCCCGCATATCAAGTGATATATATGTTCTCGTGTTATGGTCTATTTGCTCAGCGGGCCGTGGCTCCAGAGGGCCTTTCGATTTTACTAGCTCCCTATTTAGCTTTTATAGTGCTATGTCCATGTAGCTCTTTCTATTACTGGTTATATTATTCCTCCTGGTTTAATACTTATATTGTACAGTTCCTTCTATTAGTTGTATATACAGGTACACTAATGTCTAATGCTGTTTGCTTTCCACATAATATGCTTTTTTGATCTTGCTGTACCAATTGAAGCATCAGAATACACAGCATTTGCTGAAGACTCTTTCCGTATTTAGATAGTACATGGCCTTTTACATAACTGTCTGACAAAGGAAAGTATATCATTTTTCTTACAAGTGTGTGTTGCTATCATGATATGTACATATGTTTTTATCTATCTTCTAGGTATTCCCAGAGATATTTCCATTTACCCCTTTTTAGAGGAACTCTTTCTACTTAGCCCACACATGTTCCCTGACAATAATGGCATACCCCCTATGTAGAATTTATTGGTAGCACAAGTTTTCTGCTCCTGCTGAGCTCCTCTCCTCCTTTTCCCGCTGGTACTTACTGCCTGCGGGTCATATCCCTACTCCTTTTTCCCACATCGCTTATAGCTAGCATTCCCTCAGGAGAGGAGCTCCCCCAGAAGTCCCCTATATCCCATACTTCCTAATATCCCTGCCCTTGCATAACTTTATTATGGTCAAATCCAGCATACTTCCCTAATCTCCTGGCCCATAATTTATAAGTCTCACTGTGATGACAGTGCTAAGTCATTCTAAGCCCTGACAACGCTCTTTTACTAGCTATTATTCCCTCAACCTTATAGGTACAATCACATTTTTAGAGGGGTAACTTAATGACAGAGACTAACCTAATCCGCACTATGATTTACTAGATATAATTTTTTCTGGACAGTCCTGGGGTCCCTCCACTTGAACACTTCTAAGTTCCTACCACATACCTTAAACTACTTATATTCATAAAAGGCTCCGCCTTCCACCTCTCCACCACCTCCCCTATATGTAAAGCAGTGCTTATCTGCTGAATCTCCCCTCCCCCCCTTTATATCTCAGCCCAAGAGTGGCTGACACATACGCTAATTCTCCATGGGTCGATACCTTTGACTTAGATAATCTATCGACTGTTTACTATAGTACTGTGGAGATCATTTGTTAATAATATAACATAAAATGAAGTTATATTTCACCTTGCCTAAACTTTTGTCTATCTTCATGTTAAGATTTGATATGTAATTATTTTGTTACATGCGTATTTTGTCTTTCTTTTTCTAATAATGTCAGTTTATAGACAATGTATTACTTACTCTGATGTAACATTGACCTCAGGGCGAATCTTGTTTGTTAACCTATATTTTAACTTCAA
Source organism: Bombina bombina (assembly GCF_027579735.1). Classification (NCBI taxonomy): domain Eukaryota; kingdom Metazoa; phylum Chordata; class Amphibia; order Anura; family Bombinatoridae; genus Bombina; species Bombina bombina. The sequence goes on along the minus strand of NC_069500.1, from coordinate 102,649,970 downwards.
TAAAAAAAATATTTTCAAAAAAAAAAAAATTAGAAACAGCAGGAACATCAGTAGATGGCACAGCCTGTAATAAGGTAGCAAATTGGTTGGGATTAAATTGCAGAGGCTGCTGTAAATTAGAAATAGGGGCCTGCACCTCCTCTCCCACAAGCTTAGATTCTGGCAGTAAATCCATATTATCATCCCCATCTGCACTAATATTCTCCTGATAAGGAGCTGCATGGATTTGGGCTACAACCACACTTTGATTTTGTAGGAGGGATATAATCAGATTCAGTAATATTTTGTTCCTGTGTACTTATCTTTTCCTTTGCCTTTCCAGCTCCTGCATTATCCTGATAGCGTCTAGGAGGAAGAACTGAACGCCTTGAAAGATGCATGTTTGCCAAAGAAAAGTAGAAAAAATAGGACAGCACAAAGAAAACACTTCACAGCCTGGATCGGATGGAGAAGAGGAAGTTGGAAGGGGAACCTCAGCTTTTAACAAGGTAAGGAGGGGCCTACCCTAACCTGCAACAATGTTGCACCTAGAACCCAACCTTCTATCTCCTATACCACTTTCCTTCAGCCTTAACCCTTAGCCTGCTACAGGCCCATGCTGGGCCCTACACGAACTTTATGATGAATATTATAACAATGCTTCCAAAAGTTACAGACAGGCAATTTGCAAAAATATATGATTAACAAGTAAACATGCAGGGTTAGATTACAAGTTAAGTGGCATTTAGTTCTCCCGCTTGAGCGAAAACTTCGGTATAAGTAAATTCAAAGTATGTTTGCATGTGAGCAAAACCAAACCTCAGCTAACTTCTGGACTTCAGATATTGCAAACGCTCTAACTTTTTCTCCCCATAGACTTCAACCGAGAGCACAGAAGGAAAAAAAATCACCTTTCGTTCGTTCTCTAACGTTCTCTAACCTGACTTGAGTTTTTTTATAATACAAATTCAATTTTTTCTATGTAAAGAACATTGGAATGTAAAATAAGCTTAACTATGCATTATTTAGATTATTTTTTTAGTATCTATAATCATTTTTAATAAATATTATTAATATTTTTAAAGATTTTATATTTGATTTTTCAATAACACACCTTAAGATTACTGTTTTCATGTTATATAACCTGACACCACATATTTTAGACCTAAATCGGAAAACATGAAGCGCAATATGCATATTTTACATTCATATGTTCTTCACAAAAAAATTATTTTTATTTTTATTGATAATATATTTTTCTATATATAAATTTGGTAGTGTTAATTTAAAATAGATATCTTCGAATGAGGAAATAGGCAGCCCTTTGTGCTGCTCAGCTATTTTCATTGCTGAATTCTGCAACAGATTTACACAGATTTTAGTGTCTTGCTGTTTCACAAGCATGAATTTGGCAATAAAAATAACCAAGCAGCCTCCAAATACATATCTCTAGTATCTATAGGAATAGATATACAGATATATATATATAATAAAAATAACATATTCCTGTATGTGAAGAACATTGGAATGTGAAATATTAAAGGGATATGAAACCCAAATATTTGCTTTTATGATTTAGACAATATGCAATTTTAAGCAACTTTCTATTTACTCTTTTTATCAATTTTCTCGTTCTCTTGATATCTTTATTTGAAAAATGAGGAATAAAAGTTTTAGAGCAGGCACATTTTTGTATCAGCACCTGGGTAGCACTTGCTGATTGGTGACTAAATAATGATTTAATAAATTCATATGAAGAATATTGTCTGAGTGCTGGTATTGAATATACAGTTGTGCTCATAAGTTTACATACCCTGAGAGAATTTATGATTTCTTGGCCCTTTTCAGTTTCTTTCACTCATGGTTAGTGTTTGGCTGAAGCCATTTAATATCAATCAAACAGGTGTATAATATGTATTAACACTTTCCCCTTCTGGTGAACCGCAGCCGTCCCACAGTCTCTCCCAAGGTCTGTGTGAATATATCAGGTGTGCTAGCTGGAGGCGCTGGTTCAGCTTGTATCAGTCGTTGGTATCTTCCTTTCCTTCCTCGGTTGTATAACTCTAGGTGCAAAATAGTTGTCACGTTTACATATTGTTTAATAACAACCAGTTACTTGTACTGAGAATATCCCTTTAATTCTCTGATCAATTTACCTGCTATGCTATTTAAGCCTCCTCCCCCCTCTCCACTTTGCTTGTTATTGTTTTCCACTAACCATAGTGTGATTCAAACTGAGCACTAATTTACCTCTTTGGATTTCATCCTAAATTATATCTTTTCGGATTCACCAAACTTATCTTGCTGAAACCAGCCTACATCTTTTGTTACCGGATTGACATTTTTTCCCAAGCCGTTGCTGTCAGCTTACTTCATTCAGCCTAATCCTCCGCCCTGCATCGTGGAGCTGTGACGTCACACGCCAACATTTTCGGCATCAGCGCTGCAACCGCTTTCCCAATTCAAGCTGTGAGATTTTTCCTTAAACTTTCTAAATACTTTGTTTACCCTCAAGGTACAGTTTGTAACCTCTTACTTATTTATCATGCTATTATCTTTTTTGCAATAACTGCTACGCATACTTGCCCATAATTCCTGATATATTGTGGTAAAGCTTTATACTTTCATAGTAGCTATTTTTTGTGTTAACACTGTTTCATTTTTTCCTTTGGTTATAGTTATGGTTTTTCTGTTGTTCCTCCAGTAATCATTTACTCGATACAGCTATAGAAATATCTAATGCTATTTATCCATATAACAAAATTGCAAAGTTTACACTCGGATTCTGACATTACTTCTATTAGTAATCCATGTTATTATCTAGTCTAAACCTTGCTACAATTCCTATTAACTCAGCAGTTGTGATTCATTTATATTTTTTTCATACTACAACATAGTATCTTTAACATTACAATAGTGGTGCTGAAATATCAGACAATACACCATACAAAGGTGAATATCTACTCACAATGTATATTGCAGGTTACCGGCTCCTTCCCAATATGAAAAGACAATATCACAGATTCAGTAAAAAAGTTTGTCTTTATTTGGCTCAACGCAAAAGCGTTTCAATGGTCCCAGCCGTCTTTCTCAAGAGCAATAAAAGTGCTTTACAAACCAAAAGCATACCTTTCCGCTGCACAGGCGGCCTTTAAATACATGTCAGTTACGCTACCTGCTTCCCCATTGGAGGAGAGCAGGTTTACACCCGATTCAAAATTTCAATTGTAAATTTAAAATAAACATCTAAAGAACATAAAAAACAATATTAATTATATTAGAAACTATAAGTTTGTTTTAAAATATAAAATTTCTGTAGATATCATAATTTTTGCCGGTTTTGTAGTTCCCTTTCAGGTAGTTTTCTGTTTCAAGTTCTCTTTCAGGTCCGGTATGTCAGTGAAGATCACATGTTATAGGTTGTCCAATGAAATTCAGTTTCTGGTATAGTGCTGTTTTGTAGTTCCCTTTCAGGTAGTTCTCTATTTTAGGTTCCCATTTAGGTCTGATATGTCAGTGGGTATCACATGTTATCGAATGTCCAATGAAAAACAGTTTCTGATATAGTGATATTAATTGCCTTTTCTTTTTGTCTCAAAATAAAAAGACATAAGTGTTATTCACAGATACAAAGTTTCTTATATGAATTCATAACTTGGTGCAAACCTGGTGCCCATGGCAGTCCCATAAATCTGTAAATAGTAGTTCCCATTGAACCAAAAAAAGTTGTGATATAGAATAAATTCTATGGCTCTAAGTATGAAATCTAGTGTAAAGAGTTAAATCTAAAAAATGTATTTCTTTTTTGTCATATTCTACTGATAATGTGACTTGCTGATTATTGTTATTAAGTATTTGTACAAATTCTATGAGTTTGGACTCACCCCCCTTCCATATGCACAGAATGTCATCTATATATCTATGCCAGGACACCAGGTCTGCACCAAATTCTTGATTATGCCATATATGAGTCGTCTCAAAATAGTCCAAGTAAATATTGGCATAACTTGGTGCAAACCTGGTGCCCATGGCAGTCCCACAAATCTGTAAATAGTAGTTCCCATTGAACCAAAAAAAGTTGTGATATAGAATAAATTCTATGGCTCTAAGTATGAAATCTAGTAATTTTGGTGATAAATCTTTATCTTCTGATAGTTTCCATTTAACTGCCTCAATCCCTTTTTTGTGATCGATTATGGTATACAAAGAAGTCACGTCCATGGTGATCCAAAAGTAATTTTCTTGCCAGGGTATATTTTGTATGATTTGTAAAACATGTTTGGTATCTTTTAAATGAGATTTTGCCTTCTGTGCAAATTACATAAGCATGCAACAAGGCCACCAGGAAGGCCGATTATTAGTGGGATAGATTCTTTAAGTTCAAACTTGTCAGCATTCATAGATTTTTTTTCTCCAACCCTATGCACAGAAGGCAAAATCTCATTTAAAAGATACCAAACATGTTTTACAAATCATACAAAATATACCCTGGCAAGAAAATTACTTTTGGGTCACCATGGACGTGACTTCTTTGTATACAATAATGGATCACAAAAAAGGGATTAAGGCAGTTAAATGGAAACTATCAGAAGATAAAGATTTATCTCCAAAATTACTAGATTTCATACTTAGAGCCATAGAATTTATTCTATATCACAACTTTTTTTGGTTCAATGGGAACTACTATTTACAGATTTGTGGGACTGCCATGGGCACCAGGTTTGCACCAAGTTATGCCAATATTCACTTGGACTATTTTGAGACGACTCATATATGGCATAATCAAGAATTTGGTGCAGACCTGGTGTCCTGGCATAGATATATAGATGACATTCTGTGCATATGGAAGGGGGGTGAGTCCAAACTCATAGAATTTGTACAAATAATTAATAACAATAATCAGCAAGTCACATTATCAGTAGAATATGACAAAAAAGAAATACATTTTTTAGATTTAACTCTTTACACTATAGATGAAAAAATCCACAGCAAAACATACTTTAAGAAGTGTGACACTAACACCTACATTAGACATGATAGCTACCACCATCCTAACTGGCTAAAGTCAGTACCAAAAAGCCAATTCCTACGAATACGCAGGAACTGCAGCAATATAGATGATTACGAACAACAATCAAGAATACTTAAAGAAAGATTCATACAAAAGGGATATGACCAAAGAGCTTTAGAACAAGAAAGAAAAGAAGTTGGAAATAAAATAAGATCAACCCTGTTAGAAAACAAACACAAAAATGAGACCTCATTTAATAATAATTTCCCTAAATTCGTGACCACATTTAATGTAGAACATCATACAATCAAAAAAATTATACAAAAGCACTGGCACATTATAAAGGAGGATGAATATCTAGGACCTATAATTCCAGCTAAGCCCACAGTTATCTTCAGAAAAGGACAAAATTTGAAACAAAAATTAGCTCCCTCACTCATAAAAGGCATAGCCCCAAAAAAACCTTTACAAATAAGTAACATGACAGGCTTCTTCACTTGGGGCAAATGCAAAGGTTGTAACTACACCAGAAGAACACACAAAACATTTGACTCCACAGTTACGGGAATTTTTTTTTTAAATAAAAGAATTCATTACTTGCAAAAGTAAAAATGTGATATATTTGTTGCAATGTGGCTGCAAAATCCAGTATTTAGGACAAACGTCCAGATTTTTAAAAACAAGAATCATGGAACATCAAAATAAAATAGAAAAGAATCATAATGACCACGGAGTGCCGCTACACTGCGACAATTGTGAACATTTCACAAAAGAATCCTTTCTATGGATAGGAATTGAGAAGGTTGAACTTCATTGGAGGGGTGGTAATCTGGCAAAAAAACTAGACCAAAGAGAATTAAAATGGATACATACACTTAGAACATATGCCCAATGGGGTCTAAATAAGGACACAAAAATTGCTGCCTTTGTCTAAAAAACTCTTAACATATGAAAGGGGGGCAAAATAAATGGTAAATTCAAAAGGTGAAAATATGGGGCCTAAATAAATCCTTAACATTTTTTGTTCTTGTTGAGGTGAATACGAGTATAAGGACATAAAAAAAAAAAAAAAAAAAAAAAAAGCTGTTTTTGTCCTAAAAACCTTCAAGATATGAAAGGGGGGCAAAACAGATGATAATCTATAATGTGTTCCGAAGAAAAAATGGGGCCCGAATAAACCAGTGAAATTTGTGTAAAGTGAATACTGAAAAACATTAGTACATTAAAGGGGGGCAAAAAAAACATGTATTTATACAGACAGTTCATGTTATATCATCACACTTAATATTTATATATACACATATTGTACAAAAGAATATAATTCTCACACTTAATTTCAAGAAATTATATGCAACACACAAGTCGCTGAGTCAATATTTAACATTCAATAAGTATAGAAGTCTATTTATAATATGGATGTTTAATTATGTTACAAGTTCCAACTTGTAACAAACTTCTAAGTGGCAATTTATTCTACCTCCTCTAAATATTTGGATAAGTAGAATTCATATAAGAAACTTTGTATCTGTGAATAACACTTATGTCTTTTTATTTTGAGAAAAAAAGAAAAGGCAATCAATATCACTATATCAGAAACTGTTTTTCATTGGACATTCGATAACATGTGATACCCACTGACATATCAAATCCTGAATGGGAACCTAAAATAGAGAACTACCTGAAAGGGAACTACAAAACATCAATATACCAGAAACTGAATTTCATTGGACAACCTATAACATGTGATCTTCACTGACATACCGGACCTGAAAGAGAACTTGAAACAGAAAACTACCTGAAAGAGAACTACATAACCGGCAAAAATGATGATATCTACAGAAATTTTATATTTTAAAACAAACTTATAGTTTCTAATATAATTAATATTGTTTTTTATGTTCTTTAGATGTTTATTTTAAATTTACAATTGAAATTTTGAATCGGGTGTAAACCAGCTCTCCTCCAATGGGGAAGCAGGTAGCGTAACTGACATGTATTTAAAGGCCGCCTGTGCAGCGGAAAGGTATGCTTTGTTTGTAAAGCACTTTTATTGCTCTTGAGAAAGACGGCTGGGACCGTTGAAACGCTTTTGCGTTGAGCCAAATAAAGACAAACTTTTTTACTGAATCTGTGATATTGTCTTTTCATATTGGGAAGGAGCCGGTAACCTGCAATATACACTGTGAGTAGATATTCACCTTTGTATGGTGTATTGTCTGATATTTCAGCACCACTATTTTGCACCTAGAGTTATACAACCGAGGAAGGAAAGGAAGATACCAACGACTGATACAAGTTTGCACTAAGCTGAACCAGCGCCTCCAGCTAGCACACCTGATTTATTATCAATCAACTGTGTTTACTCGTTTTAAATCATAATGACAACAGAAACTACCCAAATGACCCTGATTAAAAGTTTACATACCCTGGTGATTTTAGCCTGATAACATGCACACAAGTTGATCCAAAGGGGTTCGAATGGCTATTAAAGGTAACCATCCTCACCTGTTATCTGTTTTCTTGTAATTAGTGTGTGTATAAAAGATCAATGAGTATCTGGACTCCTGACAGACCCTTGCATCTTTCATTCAGTGCTGCACTGACGATTCTGGATTCTGAGTCATGGGGAAAGCAAAAGAATTGTCAAAGGATGTGAGGTAAAAGGTAGTTGAACTGTATAAAACAGGAAAGTGATATAAAAATATATCCATGGAATTGAGAATGCAAATCAGCAGTGTTCAAACTCTAATAAAGAAGTGGAAAATGAGGGGTTCTGTTGAAACCAAACCACGGTCAGGTAGACCAACTAGAATTTCAGCCACAACTGCCAGGAAAATTGTTTGGGATGCAAAGACAAACCAAAAAATAGGTGAAATACAGGACATCTGGTGTGGCTGTTTCAAGATGCACAATAAAGAGGCACTTGAAAAAGATGGTGTTAGGATTTGTTAGGTTTTTATAGTTAACACTACTAAAACAGCTTACTGCCAATGCAGGACCACTCAGTCTCACACCTTACCTCGGATTCCCACAGATTGAACTTAAGGAAACCCTGATATGCTCATTGATCTGAGGGTCACTACAGCAGGGTAGCTGAGTGAAAACGGAACCTTCACGCAACAAAGTCTGCTGGCAGCAGAAAGGAGAGAAAAGATAGAGGATAGCAACTCACTAGTAGTGAAAGAGTTAAATACTGCAGGTGCCTTGATTCAGTCACACAAGCAGTCTAACATAAAATATATACAAAAGGCTTTGTCAAACACACCAGCAATCACACAGCAATTAGTTATATGAATAAAACTAACCAAGCTGAGAATATAGTATAATCCAGTATTGAGAATGAATTTTTGGTTAAAACCAAACTTGTCCAATGTAAATATATGTAGCTGTGTTGTTCTTATGAAGCAGGTGTAATTGATTTTACACAGTCAGTCATTTGCAAGCAGATTTGAAGGTAAGTTTGAAAATTACTAGAGTATGCTTAGGAAGTCCGTTATGAACAAATTGAAGCAAAATATATCTTTGTAAAAGTTATTAGTATTCAAGTTAGTAGAGGAAATAGATTGAGGCAATACTAAAGCTATTCATCAGGAAAAGCAGATATAATTCCCCAGCAAGTGTGAGCGTTTGTTACACAGTTAATATGGTAAGCTTGCAGATAGATTAATGGAGTTGTAGTAGTACATGCAGTTCGTATAATGCAAAATATACAGACCAGTATTACAGGAGGTGGCAATGAGCAGAGTAATACTGTTACCAGACAGCAAACAGTCCCAGCGGTACCAGAGAGAGCCAGAGACACAGCCGCGGTGGGAGAAAGTCAGGCGTGACGTCACACGCTGCAGGGAGTAACTTCAATACAGGAGAGACAGGGAGATCTCTGGCTGATATAAACGGTGAAAAGCTCTAACCACAAAAGAGCATAAGCAGGTAGTTTCAAGCAAGTAGAAACTCAAGGCGAGTTTAGAGAGTAATGTAGTTAAATACAATGTTGTATAAACGGCTAGGTCTCTTCAGATTCAGCTTGTCACTGAGCAACAAATTACCAAGCAATGAGTTCTGTTGGGAGGTGCCTTAAATAGGGCTAGTGAGTTCACTTCCTTAAAGGTACAGCATGAAAAGAGATGAATCCCTGACAGATGGGCTGCATGGTCGAGTCGCCAGAAGAAAGCAATTACTACGCAAATGCCACAAAGTATCCCGCTTACAATACGCCAAACAGCAAAGAGACAAGCCTCAAACCTTCTGCCACAAAGTCATTTGGAGTGATGAGACTAAAATTGAGCTTTTTGGCCACAGCCATAAACGCTACATTTGGAGAGGAGTCAACAAGGCCTATGATGAAAGGTACACCATTCCTACTGTGAAACATGGAGGTGGATCGCTGATGTTTTGGGGATGTGTGAGTGTCAGGGTTTTTTCCCTGTTGTTTGCCATGTGCTGCTGGAAGCCATTTTACTCACCTCTCTTCCTGACTATTGTGCATTGTGGGGGATGCTGCTCATTTCCTACACTTCCTTTTATGGCCAGACTGGTGTGCATCATCCATGTGAGACAGGATGCAGTCTCAGAATTGTGATGTCATCATTTATTATTTAAAGGGCCTCTGTTCAGTATGCTTTGCCTTTGCGTTGTCTTAGACCTGTTTGTGAGAGTTCCTGTGTATTACCTGGCTGCCTGACGTCCTTCCTGGTTCCTGATCCCTGGCTTGTTCTTGACTCTGCTGTTTTCCTTGTTTCTGATTCCGGCTTGTCGGACTATTCGCTTTGGCTCCTGACTCGGCTCGTCTGACTACCAGCTCTGGTTTTGACTCCTGGCTTGTTATTTGACTTGTGGACGTTTTATTATTTTTTGCTATTAATAAAAGTGTGATTATTTTTGCACTTCTCGTCTCAGTCTGATTCCTCGCACCCTGACATTACGCAAAGTCCATGAATCCTGATGGTGCTAATAATCCACCTTTACCTGCCATCATTTCCAGGATGGATGAACAGGATCACCGCTTGGATCAATTTGCACTAGCCCTGCAAACCCTGCTGACTCGCACTGCACATTTGGATCAAAGTGTTCCGCAAGTTATGGCTGCTCCTGTTTCCACTGCTGCACCTATACCTACCAGGAGCATGTCCGGTTCGGCACCTCTACCTCAGCGATATGGAGGCGATCCTATTCAGTGCAGAGGGTTTTTGAACCAGGTGGGCATTTACTTTGATATGTTACCTCAGGCGTTTCCCTCTGAAAGCGCTAAGGTGGGATTTCTCATCTCGTTGCTCTTTGACACAGCTCTTCCTGGGCTAATCCCTTGTGGGAGACTAATAAACCTGTGATTTCAAATTACCCTGAATTTGTGGCCTCCTTTCTAAGGGTATTTGATATTCCGGCTTGCTCCTCTTCTGCTGCTAAACGACTCATGTCCATTCAGCAAGGTAAAAGATCTGTTGCTCAGTATGCTATTGAGTTCCATACGCTTGCCGCAGAGGTAGGTTGGAACAATGAAGCCCTTGTTGCCGCCTTCTTTCATGGGCTCTCTGATGCGATTAAAGACGAAGTTGCTGCCAGAGATTTACCAGAGGATCTCGAGGCATTGGTGTCTTTTTTGATCCTAATCAGACTCAGAGAGAGGCCCTCTTTCAAGGATCGCTTGCAGAAGCCTCCTGTTCCGTTGTCTCCTACATGTTCGTTCCCACCCATGCCTCCCTCTCCTCCCGTGCCTCCTGGTCCCGAGTCACCAGGTACTGCTGAACCAATGCAGTTGGGATTCACGCGTCTCTCCGCGGTGGAGAGGGCCTTTAATAGGAGGGAGGGGCTCTGCCTCTATTGTGGATTACAGGGCCACCTTTTGAAGTCTTGTCTTACACGGCCGGGAAACGCTCACACCTAAGGTCCTGTCAGGGGCAGACCTTGGGTGGTTTATCCTCTTTCCCGGAACCGCTTAAGGAGAAACCTTTGGTCACCGTTGTCCTTTCCTGGGTGGACTCCTCCATAGTCACTCAGGCTCTTGTTGACTCTGGTGCTGCGGGTTATTTCATTGACAGTGATTTTGTATCAAAGCACACATTCCTGTTTTGCCTCGGTCTGTTCCGCTTGCTATTGAGGCCATTGATGGCAGGCCCCTTCAGCCCGCACTCGTTACTCACGAAACTGCTCCATTGTCCATGGCTGTTGGGGCTCTCCATTTTGAAACCCTCCAGTTCCAGGTGATTAACTCTCTGCATTTTCCGGTTGTTCTGGGTTATCCCTGGCTCTAAAAACACAATCCCAGTCTCGACTGGCACAGGTCTGAAATTTTGTTGTGGTCCCTGCAATGTATTTCCACTTGTCTTCGGAAACCAGTTAAAGTCTTGTGCACTTTTTCGGTATCTCAATTGCCAGAGGAATACCGAGAGTTCCTAGACGTGTTTGACAAGGTGCGTGCCGGTACGTTGCCTCCTCACCGGTCTTTTGATTGTGCCATAGACCTGCAACCCAGAGCCATTCCTCCTCGGGTACAGGAGAATTGTGCTATGGAGGAGTATGTTGCCGATGCTCTGTCGCGGGGACTTATCCGCAAATCCTGCTCTCCTGCAGGCTGGCTTCTTCTTTGTGAAGAAAAAGGGTGACCATGTATCGATTATAGGGGTCTTAATCGTCTTACCATTAAGAATGTTTATCCTATTCCGCTCATTACGGAACTCTTTGACCGCCTCAAGGGAGCTACTGTCTTAAGCGTACAATCTCGTTAGGATTAAGGAGGGTCACGAATGGAAAACAGCATTTAACAACAGGAGCAGGCATTATGATTATCTTGTAATGCCCTTTGGCCTATGTAATGCTCCTGCTGTTTTTCAGGAATTTATTAATGATGTCCTACGAGATATGTTGCAACAGTGTGTTGTGGTGTACTTAGACGACATCCTCATACACTCACCCACACTTGAGACTCATCATTCTGTTGTTACACAGGTTCTTCAGAGACTACATGAGAACGGCCTGTTTTGTAAACTCGAGAAATGTGAGTTCCATCAGACTCAAGTAACCTTCCTAGGTTATGTTATCTCTGTTGCAGGGTTCTCCATGGATCCTGACAAGTTATTTGCAGTTCTGCAGTGGCCTCGCCCAGTTGGTCTTCGGTCTATTCAATGTTTTTTGGGGTTCGACAATTACTATAGAAAGTTTTTTCAAAACTTTTCTTCCTTGGTCAAATCTATCACAGACATGACCCGTAAAGAGAATGGTCCACTCCATTGGTCACCTACTGCCATTAAGGCCTTTTATAGTCTTAAGACTGCCTTTGCTGCCGCTCCAGTTCTGGCTCATCCTAACCCTGTCCTGCCTTTCGTTCTTGAGGTTGATGCGTCTGAGACTGGAGTAGGTGCCCTCTTGTCTCAACGTCCTACGCCTGATGGTTCCTTGCATCCTTGTGGTTTCTTCTCTAAGAAATTGTCTCCAGCGGAGTGCAATTATGAAATTGGTGACAGGGAATTACTGGCCATAATTTTGGCACTCAAGGAATGGAGGCATCTTCTCAAGGGTACTAGCGTGCCAGTGCTCATTCTTGCTGACCACAAGAATTTAACTTATCTATCTGAAGCAAAATGATTTGGTCTGTCACTCGACAATTCTGGTGGCCAGGTCTTTGTTCTGATGTTGCTGCGTATGTTGCCTCCTGCTCAGTTTGTGCACAGAATAAGACTCATCAACGTCTTCCTGTGGGTCTTCTTCAACCTATTGCTAATAGTGAGCTTCTTTGGACACATCTTTCCATGGACTTCATTGTCGAGCTCCTTGTTTCCAATGGCAATACTGTTATCCTTATGGTGGTTGATCGTTTTTCTAAAATGTCACATTGCATTCCCTTGAAGAAGTTGCCTACTGCTAAGGAGCTTGCTTCAATTTTTGCCCGGGAGGTCTTCCGTTTACATGGGTTACCCAAGGCGATAGTGTCGGACCGGGGTAGCCAGTTTGTCTCCAGATTTTGGCGTTCCTTTTGTGCTCAAATGGGGATCCAGCTTTCCTTCTCCTCGGCATATCACCTTCAATCCAATGGGGCTGCGGAACGGTCTAATCAAGCTCTGGAACAGTTCCTCCATTGCTATGTCTCAGATTACCACAAAAATTGGTCTGAACTGTTACCTTGGGAAGAATTTGCTCGTAATAGTGCTATTAATGCTTCCTCCAAGTTATCCCCTTTCATGGCGAATTATGGGTTTCAACCATCCTTGTTGCCCGATTCATTCATGTCTCAGGGTATTCCGGCTTTGGAGGATCATCTCTGGCAACTCCGTTCCACGCGGGTGCAGATTCAGGATTACCTTCATCGTTCTATGCAGCGCCAAAAGTTCCAGGCTGATCGTAGGCGTCTGCCCACACCTTCCTACCAGGTTGGTGAGAAAGTTTGGCTGTCCTCCCGCAACTTGAACCTTCATGTGCCTTCCAATAAATTGGCTCCCCTTTATGTTGTTCCTTTTCGAATTCTCCGATGGGTTAATCCTTTGGCCTACGCTCTTGACCTTCCTCCTGCTATGCACATTTCCAATGTTTTTCATGTCTCCCTCTTGAAACCATTGGTTTGTAATCAGTTTACCACTGTGTTGCCTCGTCCCCGTCCTATCTTTGTTGACAACCATGAGGAGTATGAGGTCAGCAGCATTATTGACTCTCGTATGTCCAGGGGCCGTGTACAGTATTTGGTTCACTAGAGGGGCTACAGTCTGGAGGAGCGTTCTTGGGTTCCCTCCTCTTATGTTCATGCTCCCGCCCTCCCCGTTTCCCCAATAAGCCTTTTGTCCTCCCTCGGGGAGGGGTCGTTGAGGGGAGGGTACTGTCAGGGTTTTTTCCCTGTTGTTTTCCATGTGCTGCTGGCAGCCATTTTACTCGCTACTCTTCCTGACTATGGTGCATTGTGGGAGATGCTGCTCATTTCCTACACTTCCTTTTATGGCCAGACTGGTGTGCATCATCCATGTGAGACAGGATGCAGTCTCAGAATTGTGATGTCATCACTTATTATTTAAAGGCCCTCTGTTCAGTATGCTTTGCCTTTGCGTTGCCTCAGACCTGTTTGTGAGAGTTCCTGTGTATTACCTGGCTGCCTGACGTCCTTCCTGGTTCCTGATCCCTGGCTTGTTCCTGACTCTGCTGTTTTCCTTGTTCCTGATTCCGGCTCGTCTGACTACTCGCTTTGGCTCCTGACTCGGCTCGTCTCACTACCAGCTCTGGTTTTGACTCCTGGCTTGTTATTTGACTAGTGGACTTTTTATTATTTTTTGCTATTAATAAAGGTGCGATTATTTTTGCACTTCTCGTCTCAGTCTAATTCCTGGCACCCTGACAGTGAGCTACAAAGGCACAGGAAATTTGGTCAGAATTGATGGCAAGATGAATGCAGTATGTTATCAAACAGAACGCCTCATTTTCCACTTCTTGATTAGAGTTTGAACACTGCTGATTTGCATTCTAAATTTCTTGGATATATTTGTATATCCCTTTCCTGATTTATACATTTCAACTACCTTTTTCCCACAGATCCTTTGACAATTCTTTTTCTTTCCCCATGACTCAGAATCCAGAAACGTCAGTGCAGTACTGGATGAAAGATGCAAGGGTCTGTCAGGAGTCCAGAAACTCATTGACCTTTTATACACATGCACTAATTACAAGAAAACAGATCACAGGTCAGGATGGTTACCTTTAATAGCCATTCAAACCCCTTTGTGTCAACTTGTGTGCATGTTATCAGGCCAAAATCTTTTGATCAGGTTCATTTGGGTTGTTTCTGTTATCATTATGATTTAAAAAGAGTGAACACAGTTGATTGATAATAAATGGCTTCAGCCAAACACTACCCATGAGTAAAAGAAAAGTTTTTGTGTTATCATTCATATTCTCTGAAAAATGGCCAAGAAATCATAAATTCTGCCAGGGTATGTAAACTTATGAACACAATTGTATATATATATATATATATATATATATATATATATATATATATATAAATATATATATATATATATATATATATATATATACCTTAATATATATAATAATCTATATAAATAGGTATATATATATATATATATATATATATATATATATATTGTACCAAAATACCTTCAGATATATGTAGAACTATGTATTTATGAATAAATAGAACATTTTCTGCTATGTGAAGAACTTTGGAATGTCAAATATTGTTAATATTTTTATGTCGGGTTATCACACTTGAGAATATGTGATCAGGTTTGCGAACGAGTAGAGTGTTAGTTCTTTTTTGCACATTTAATGGTCCATTAACATCTATGGGGGAATACGTTAAAGTGGTCATGATATTCTACATTCAGCTTATTGCATGCATCGGGTTACCATGCGAGCAAAAAAAAATTACTTTCAATTTGTAATAAGTGCTACCCGATGCGTACAAAAATCTTCTTTTTGCAGAGTAAGCATTAGGAGCGGGAGCGATAAATACTCCTCCGCTCATAATCTATTCCCATAGATAGAATGGGAATAACTAGCAAACTGGAAAATGTGAAGTGATTTGGTTAAGTTTGGTTTTTGAGATTGAAAAATCATAGGTCTGAGTTTTAAAAAATACAGAATAGTTTTTCTAAGAAATGGATGCATGGATTTGTTTAATACTTGGTATTTGAATAGATCATGTGGTGAGAATCTGCCATTACATTGGGTGAAAATGTATGTGATTATTTATTTTTGAGATTTTTGAGTTATTTTAACCGCTTAATGACCACATCACTTCTGTGTCCGTTTGGGACCAAGGCTATTTTTACATGTTTGTGTTTGTGTTTAGCTGTAATTTTCCTCTTACTCATTTACTGTACCCACACATATTATATACCGTTTTCTTTCTAGAGATATTATTATTTTCATCATATCTTATAATTTGCTATAATAAAATTACAAAATATGAGGAAAAAATGTAAAAAAACACACTTTTTCTAACTTTCACCCCCAAAATCTGTTTCACATCTACATCCACCAAAAAACACACCATGCTAAATAGTTTCTAAATTTTGTCCTGAGTTTAGAAATACCCAATGTTAGCATGTTATTTGCTTTTTTGCAAGTTATAGGGCAATAAATACAAGAAGCACTTTGCTATTTCCAAACCACTTTTTTTTTTTTCAAAATTAGCACTAGTTACATTGGAACACTGATATCTTTCAGGAATCCCTGAATATCCCTTGACATGTATATAATTTTTTTTAGAAGACATTCCAAATTATTGATCTAGGCTTTTTTGGTATATTTCATGCCACCATTTCACCACCAAATGCGATCAAATAAAAAAATCGTTCACTTATTCACAATTTTTTTCACAAACTTTAGGTTTCTCACTGAAATTATTTACAAACAGCTTGTGCAATCATGGCACAAATGGTTGTAAATGCTTCTCTGGGACCCCCTTTGTTCAGAAATAGCAGTCATATATGACTTTGGAATTACTTTTTGGTAATTAGAAGGCCGTTAAATGTCACTGCGCACCACACGTGTATTATGTCTAGCAGTGAAGGGGTTAATTAGGTAGCTTGTAGGGAGCTTGCAGGGTTAATTTTAGCTTTAGTGTAGAGATCAGCCTCCCACCTGACACATCACACCCCGTGATTCCTCCCAAACAGCTCCCTTCCCTCCCCCACCCCACAATTGTCCCCGCCATCTTAAGTACTGGCAGAAAGTCTGCCAGTACTAAAATATAAGGTATTTTTTAAATTTTAAGCATATTTACATATGCTGCTGTGCAGGATCCCCCCTTAGCCCCCAACCTCCCTGACACCCCCCCCCCAAACAGCTCTCTAACACCCCTCCTCTGCCTTATTGGGAGCCATCTTGGGTACTGGCAGCTGTCTGCCAGTGCCCAGTTTGCAAAAAAATATGTTTTTTTTAATTTTTTAAGTTTATTTTTTTCTGTTGTGTAGCTTCCCCCGACAGACCAACCCCCCACCCCTTGCCTGATCATTTATATCATTTTTGTCAGCTTGCCTCTCTTTCCCACTTTTCACAAAAAAAATTCTGTAGTTTAGCGGTTCCCACCCACTCCCTCCCTGTGCATGCGCCCGCCCCCCGTGCACGCACACGCGGCCTTGTTGATCATGCCCATGATCACGTACCCCTCTTGCATCATCAGATGCATCGATGGCCGCCACCCGCTTCCCACCCACCAACGATACCGGCCATCGATGTCCGGTGCAGAGAGGGCCAAAGAGTGGCTCTCTCTGCATTGGATGGCCAAGGAAGGTTATTGCAGGGATGCCTCATATAATCAGATTCGGAATGGAAACAATATTTTAGATGGACCTTAATTAACCTCTTAAGGACATTGTTTTAACCCTTTGCATATATTGCAAAGGGTTAAAACAACTTTGCAATATACTTTTATTATTTTTATTTTTTTTAACTTTTCCTGTAATTTTATTCTGAATATTGTAGGCTTCCAAAATTCCTGTTAAAAGTGGAAGTGCAGACACAGCTGTATTCTACGCAGTCATTGGTTGGAAACTCTACTAAGCCATTGATAACTAACCCTAATTAGCCATAGCAGAAAAAGAAACCTAGGTTACAATATGGCAGCACCCACTGCTTTATGGACATTAAAATGTTACCCTTATTTTTTTATGTTTAAACAACTAATATAATTAAAAAAAAACAAAATATATGTTTATCTATTCTCAGGCTAATCTTCACTCTGAATACATCATTGTATCAATGATTTATTTACTGTTAATATCCCTTTAATATATCTACAACATTCTAATACCCCATGCTCCAGCCACGCACTTCAAAAGTAATTTTTGTAAATGTCTTCCAATCGGCACTATAGCCACACAAAAAAATTGTGTGAGTGCTGTATGGCCAGAGCACCGAATGGAGAACAGTTCAAACCATTAGCTCACAAAAAAAATACTTTTAAAGTGGACGGCCGGAGCCCCGTTATTAGAATTTCAATGGTTATATTGAAGTCCATCTAAAATATTGTTTCCATTCCGGATCAGATTATTTGAATTGGAAACATTACTTTCACTTTTAAGCAATTATCATATACATGTAGCCATGATTTAAATCAATTTTTCTACTGCATTATTAAACTGTGAGCACCTAAGATAAGTAAGCAACTTTCTAGTTTACTCCTTTTATCAATTTTTCTTCATTCTCTGCTATCTTTATTTGAAAAAGAGGGCATCTAAGCTAAGAAGCCAACCAATTTTTTGGTTCAGGCCCTGGACAGCACTTGTTTATTGGTGGGTAAATGTATCCACCAATCAGCAAGAACAACCCAGATTGTTCACCAAAAATGGTCCGGCATCTATACTTACATTCCTGCTTTTCAAATACCAATATACCAAGAGAATCAAGAAATTAATTAAAATGTTGCTTAAAATTGCATGCTGTATCTGAATCATGAAAGAAAAAAAAAATAGGTTCAATGTCTCTTAAGGAATCTAAACAACTGATTTCTGGTTTGAAACCACTACAATATTATTGATCATGTAGTCCCAACATACGCTAATTTGAAACTAATAATCTGCATATTAATAATTTTCCATATGAATTACTAGTAAACATATACAAATTCATAGGTCCAAGCAAACGTTCAGGCCCTTGTCCCTTTAACTGGTCTTTTACTGATTTTCTGTTCTGATCAGTAGATTCATTCTTTTAACTTGCAATGTTTAGTTTTTTTTTGCTTTATGATTGCCCAGACCTGGACACTGTTGAAAAATCTTCTGCCAATGAAGTAACCATGTCTGCCCATTTATTTTGTCAATGAATCTGACTTTCGTATGGGAATAAATTATGCATGACTTAAAGTCCAACTAAAGACTAGATTATGAGTGGAGTGGTATTTTGCGCTCCCGCTAGCGTGTTAACCCCGCTAGACTTCGCCTTTTGTGTGTGTCAGGTTGCGCACGTATTATATGTTGATATTGATATATTATATTAAACATTTTTTGCGTGCTAACCCAACGTGCACAAAAAGGCGAATTTTGAATATCATGACTGTGTTCTTATTCCCCCAATAAACTTTAATAGAGCGTGAAAACTGGAGAAAAAAAAATCGAACACTTGAGAGCACTAACCCGTCAGGAAACATTAATATTTCACATTCCAAAATTTTTCACATAGAAGAAAAATTTCTATTTATTCATAAATACATATTTCTGTACATATCTGAAGGTTTTTGGTAAATATATATCATACCATATGTAGGAATATCAATTTAAAAATACTTAGAACATATTCCCCTATGTGAAGAACATTGGACTGTGAAATATTTACACTACAGTCAAACACTTTATTAAAGGGACACTAAACCCAAAAGTTTTTCTTTCAATTCTCTTTTTTCTTCATTCTCTTGCTATCTTTATTTAAAAAAGAAGGCATCTAGGCCAAGGAGTCGCACAATTTTGGTTCAGTACACTGGACATCACTTGTTTATTGGTTATGTCCAATCAACAACGACAACCCAGGTTGTAAACCAAAAATGGGCCAGCTTCTAAACTTCCATTCTTGCTTTTCAAATAAAGATAGCAAGAGAATAAAGACAAATTGATAATTGGAGCAAATTAGAAATTTGCTTAAAATTGCATGCTCTATCTGAATCATGAAAGAAATAATTTGGGTTCAGTGTCCCTTTAAATATGAATATTGCATAAATATGATTTTACATGTATTAAGCTTCTTGACCTCAAAGAGCTTCAATGCACACATACATATATGTATATATATATATATATATATATATATATATGCATACATATGTATGTATGTGTTTATATGTATATATGTATGTAACTACAAATATACACATATAAACACATAAATCCATGTGTACATATATACACACACACATATATATATATATATATATATATATATATATATAATTTATATATATATATATATATATATATATATATATATATATATATATATAGCTCAAGAACAGGGCTATAGAAAAAATATATGTTAAATGTTGACAAATCTCCTGACATTTGGTTGCCCAAAAAATATGTATACAACATTCACATAAAGTTGAGAACATGTAAGTAACAAAATGAGTAATGTGTATATAATGTTTTGGAATTACTAAACGTGTAGACACAGGTTACAGAGCACTCCAGTGATCCTGGAATTTAAAGAACCATAAATATGTCAACTGTGTGAAAGAAGCACAAGAGATGATATGTGATATTTGACAGATACAAGTATAATATCTGTTTTCTAAACTAAATCAAACTCTATCTATACATGAATTTGTTATACAGTTCAAATATAATTATGTTACAAAAATGTCATTAATTAATTCACTCAAAACATCACAGAATCTTTGTTGGCGCTCAGATGGCAGACGTTGCACATACAAAAGTAAATAAAACAGAGCATTATTTACAGCTATTAGCCAAAAGATTTTAAACCCAAGATCTTCTCTCTATGGTTCCTTATATAGTTGGATACCTAATCTTAGCCGTACATGCTGGCTTTATAAAACATGCTAATTATACCTAGTAGGGTAGCTCTAGATTGAACCACATATGTGAAACATGGTAATGGACTGTATTTTCATAGTGGTAGATAGCCAGGCAGACCCAACTCATCAGACCAAGCAAATTCACATCTAGGTCAAAATATGTAGTTTATAACAAAACATACATATAAAGCAAACTATATATATATATGTCTCCCAAAAATAAATAAATACATTTTTAATAGATATCTACATTTAGTTATACACACAGATATATTTAGCAAAAACATTAGGATAGGTTCAAGAAAACTAATTTCTAAAATAAAGAGAGATCTGCCAATGTTATAGGGGCCATTGATAAACTCATAACACTCACATTCCATAGCAACCTCTGTAGCTGCACTGTTTTCTTTTGTAAATATTTTAGTATCAGTTAATCATCTGTTCAGCAAGATCTGAAATACATATACTAGTGAATTATGTGGATTTTATTGTATCTAATGCTGATCTTAAAAAGAAGATAATGTAACTAAGGCCTAGATTTAGAGTTTTTTCGGTAAAGACCTGCGGTGCTAATGCTGCTTTTTTTTCCCAGCGCACCCTTAAGACAACGCTGAGTTGTCTAAATGGCTGCGTTAGCCTCAGAAAAGGGAGCGCTGAGCATAATTTAGCTCCACTTCAACTCTCAATACCAGCGTTGCCTACGGTAGCGGTAAGCTTGTGCACGATATCCCCATAGGAAACAATGGGGCTGAGCTGGCTGAAAAAAAAAACTAACACCTGCAAAAAGCAGAGTTCAGCTCCTAACGAAGCCCCATTGTTTCCTATGGGGAAACACTCTCTAAGTCTACACCTAACACCTAACACCCTAACATGAACGCCGAGTCTAAACACTCCTAACCTTACACTTATTAACCCCTAATCTGCCGCCCCCGCTATCGCTGACACCTGTATTTTATTATTAACCCCTAATCTGCAGCTCCGGACACCGCCGCCACCTACATTATAGCTATGAACCCCTAATCTACTGCCCCTAACATCGCTGACACCTATATTATATTTATTAACCCCTAATCTGCCACCCCTCAATGTCGCCACCACCTACCTACACTTATTAACCCCTAATCTGCCGACCGGACCTCGCCGCCACTATAATAAATGTATTAACCCCTAAATCATCGCACTCCCGCCTCGCAAACACTATAATAAATTTTATTAACCCCTAATACGCCCTCCCTAACATCACCGCCTCCAACCTACAATTATTAACCCCAAATCTGCTACCCCCAACGTTGCAGCTACTATAATAAATTTATTAACCCCTAAACCTTACACCCCCCTAAGTTAAATATAATTTAAATTAATCTAAATAAATGTACTATAATTAAAAAAAATGTTCCTATTTAAAACTAAATACTTACCTATAAAATAAACCCTAATATAGCTGCAATATAACTAATAGTTACATTGTAGCTATTTTAGGATTTATATTTATTTTACAGGCAACTTTGTATTTATTTTAACTAGGTACAATAGCTATTAAATAGTTATTAACTATTTAATAGCTACCTAGTTAAAATAATTACAAATGTACCTGTAAAATAAATCCTAACCTAAGTTACAAATACACCTAACACTACACTATCAATAAATTAATTAAATAAATTAACTACAATTAGCTAAACTAAAATACAATTAAATAAACTAATCTATAATACAAAAAAAACAAACACTAAATTACAGAAAATAAAAAAAAATTACAAGAAGTTTAAACTAATTACACCTAATTGAAGCCCCCTAATAAAATAAAAACCCTACCCTATTCTAAATTACAAAGTAATCAGCTCTTTTACCAGCCCTTAAAAGGGCTTTTTGCGGGGCATTGCTCCAAAGTAATCAGCTCTTTTACCTGTAAAAAAAATACAACCCCCCCACATTAACACTCACCACCCACATACCCCTACTCTAACCCACCCAAACCCCCCTTAAATAAACCTTACACTAACCCCCTAAAGATCTCCCTACCTTGAGTCGTCTTCACCCAGCCGAGCCGAATTCTTCATCCAAGCGGAGCAAGAAGATGTCATCCATCCGGTTGAAGTCTTCATCCAAGCGGTGCAAGAAGAGGTCCTCCATCCGGTAGAAGTCTTCATCCAAGCGGCGTCTTCTATCTTCCATCCAGCCGACGTGGAGCCATCCTCTTCAACTGACGGACTAACGACGAATGACGGTTCCTTTAAGGGACGTCATCCAAGATGGCGTCCCTCCAATTCCGATTGGCTGATAGGATTCTATCAGCCAATTGGAATTAAGGTAAGAAAAATCTGATTGGCTGATTCAATCAACCAATCAGATTGAAGTTCAATCCGATTTGCTGATCCAATCAGCCAATCGGATTGACCTCGCATTCTATTGGCTGATCTGAACACCCACACTATAATAAACTGTTTAACCCCTATACCGCCGCTCCCGGACCCCGCCGCAACTAAATAAAGTTATTAACCCCTAAACCGCCGCTCCTGGAGCCCACCGCCACTTTAATAATGTTATTACCCCCTAATCTTCTGCCCCCTACACCGCTGCCACCTACATTATACTTATTAACCCCTAATCTGCCACCCCCTACACTGTCCCCACCTGCATAAAGTTATTAACCCCTATCCCGCCACTCCCGTAGCCCACCGCAACTAAATAAAGTTATTAACACCTAAACCGCCAGCCCCCACATTGCCATAAACTAAATTAACCTATTAACCCCTAAACCTTACAACCCGCTAACTTTATATTAAATATTTACTCATCCCTATTTTATAATAAATTTAAACTTACCTTTAAAATTAAATTAAACTATATTAAACTAATAATTAACCTACCCTGTTATAATAAATTACATTAAACTATATTAAATTAATAATTAACCTACCCTAACTTTTATACTAAAATTACATTAAACTACAAATTAAATTAACTATATTATATATTTAAACACCTAAACCTACTCAAATAATTTAAATCTACACTAAAAAATTACTAAATTACAAAAAAACTAACAACTAAGTTACAAAAAATAACAAACACTAAGCTACACAAAAAAATAAACACTAAATTACAAAAAATAAAAAAGAAATTATCAAAGATTTAAACTAATTACACCTAATCTAAGGGACCTATGAAAATAAAAAAGCCCCCTCAAAATAAAAAAAACCCTAACCTACAATAAACTACAAATAGCCCTTAAAAGGGCCTTTTGTGGGGCATTGCCCCAAAGAAATCAGCTTACCTGTAAAAAAAAAATACAAATACCCCCCAACAGTAAAACCCACCACCCACACAACCAACCCCCCAAATAAAAGCAACCTAAGCTCCCCATTGCCCTGAAAAAGGCATTTGGATGGGCATTGCCCTTAATTAAATGTTGGCTCTATTGCAGCCCAAACCCTAATCTAAAACTAAAACTCATCCAATAAACCCTTAAAAAATCCTAACACTAACCCCTGAAGATCGACTTACAGTTTTGAAGATCCGACATCCATCCTCCAAGAAGCCGGCAGAAGTCTTCATCCAAGCGGCCGAAGTCTTCATCCATATTTCTATACAATGTAATTAAGACCCAAGTGCAATCAATAGTCAAGTGTATCATTAGATCTATAATCACAGATGAAATCTGTTTTTGTTGCTCAACACTCAATTACATATTATTAAATGCACGGTATTGGTGACCTACCAACCACGGTAGGGGTTATATGAAGTGATGCTGATATAGAATCCACTTTTTTAGTGCTTCTTAAGCAGTTGAACGGTAATAAACACATACACCACATACAATTCAGGGAGCAGTTTATAATTCCCATGTTTATTTGCTATCTTTGTAGTATATCATTGTCAGTTAAGATGTTACACAGTAACTCTATTGCACGTACATAAGGTATACCAAACCCCGGAGGGTGTGCACTTCCTATCCACTACACGTTATTCACACCCTGCTCTCAAGTCGCATACACAGTGTTATTATTTATATCTGGTGGATACTATTATACCTCCTGATATAGTGTATTGAAAGTAGGTGTTAGTAACAGATCAGACAGTCGGTTTACTTATCTAACGGAATATTCATATATTTTACCAACTTGAACCAGGGTCACTCAGACCGTCATTTGGCTCCTGAGAGTATTTTTACTCTGCATTTTTCTTATGTTTTATATGTTAATTTATTTAATAAATGTTATGTTTTAATAAAATTTGAGCAGCAACTGTTCACTTCTTGAGTTCAGTTATCTCCCTTCTTGCAATCCAACTTTGCCAGCTATCTATATGTAAATTTATGATACATTAACCCCTTGTGTGCAATAAATGTAGTCTTTCCTTCCAAGGGAGAGCCTCTTTGCATCTCTTGGATGAATTTTGTTAATAACTTTATGTAGGTGGCTGCCCTGTCTGGAGCGGCAGATTAGGGGTTAATAAGTATAATGTAGGTGGCGGCGGTGGTGGGAGCGGCAGATTAGGGGTGTTTAGACTCTGGGGTTATGTTAAGGTGTTAGGTGTAAACGTTAATTTTATTCTCCCATAGGAATCAATGGGATATCGGGCAGCTGTGAACATAAGCTTTCGCTGCTTTCAGACTCCCATTGATTCCTATGGCATCCGACACCTCCTGGGTGGCGGATTGAAAACCAGGTACGCTGGGCCGGAAACGTGGTGAGCGTACCTGGTAGTTATTTGTTCACTAGCAAAAGTAGTCAGATAGTGCCAAATTTGCATTCGAAACATCTGTAGTGACGTAAGCATCGATCTGTGTCTGACTGAGACCGGTGGATCATATGTTACGTCACAAATTTCTACTTTTGCCGGTCTGTAGGCTTTGATAAATAAGGGGAATCAAGGTCACCACAATTACGCTGCGGAATTCCAGTTTATTTGTGATTGACGGCTTGATAAATAGGTCTCCAGGTGTCCAGGTTGTAAGAAGTGTTTACTTACTAGTCTCTGGTTGGTGTATATGCAGTGTCTCTGATGATTCATCCTTTTGTGTAGTGGTTGTTTTGTTTCATATTTATATTTAATATGAGGGCACCTTTTGCACTGAATAGATATATTGCATTCCTCGATTTGCAGGTATATGATAATTTTATGAGTATTTACTTATGAAGTGCTGTGTGTAGAGTGGTTTGATTACTGCTGTGTTGGCATGTGGCACATTTCCTCCTGTTGCAGGGTTTAGTTATTGATTAGTAGTTTCTGAGTTTCTGATATTTATTTAATATAGGTTGTAAATCCTTATTAATGTGTTTGAGTGGTATTGTTGCTTTGTTGTAAGTTATAACCAGGAGGACTCTGATGGTGTCTTTTTTTCCCCTCTAATTTCAAAAGGTTGTTTCTGGGTATTTTTATGGTGCACTTAATTTCTCTGTCTGTTTGTTCTGCTGAGTATCCTTGTTGGATAATGGAGTCATGAAGTGAGGACAGATGTTGGTTTCTTGTCTCCTCGTCCAAGCATCTGCAGTGGTATTGAATAGCTTAGCTATATTTAACTGATTTATTTATGTTTCTGGGGTGGAAGCTTGAACTTTGAATGTATTTGTTGTGATCTGTTGGTTTCTTGCATATTGTAGTTGTGGTAATACTTTCTTTACTGATATTAACAGTGGTATCTAGGGAATTGACACTTTTGGTGGAGTGTTCCAGGGTGAGATTAATGGTGGGGTGAAAATTATTATAGCCTTTGTGAAACTGTTTTATTGCTATTTCCCCTTCAGTGCAGATAAAGAAAATGTAATTGAGGTAGCATAGATATAACTGTGGTTTTATTTGTTGTTGATTGAGAAATTCCTAGTTCAAATTCGCCATAATAATATTGGCATATTGGTTGACCATACATGTTCCCATGGCAGTCCCCATGGTTTGTTGGATGAATTCTGCCAGTTGTAGCATAGTGAAATTGGGAATATTCTCTGTATATTCCCTTTAATTTGAATCTTCTTACTACTATTCTGTTTCTGGTTGTGGTCTGTCAGGGAACCAGGAATCGTGAAAGCATGAAATGCTAAATTAATCACATCTTTATAAAAAAATAACAAAAAATATAATAATTTAAAAGACAAATGACAAGCCAGGAGTCAAAGCTAGTGCAGGTAGTCAGATGAGCCGGGTCAGGAACCAAAGCGAGTAGTCAGACAAGCCAGGGTCAGGAACACGACGATCAGCAAAGTCAGGAACAAGCCAGGGATCAGGAACCAGAAGGGAAGTCACACAAGCCAGGTTATACACAGAGTCAGAGACAATGCAAGGGCAAAGGCAAACAGGACTGAGGTAGTTGAATAGGGAATGATGACATCATCATTCTGGGATTGCAACCTGTCTCTCTATGATGACTTTCTCCAGTTTGGCCATAAGAGGGAGCCTGCAGTAGTGAGCAATGCTACACACAATGGGAGAAGACAGGTGAGTCTAATATGGCAACCAAAATAAAAAGCAGCGCTTTACTTATTAAAGTCAGGGAGAAACCATGACAGTCTGCTACACTCATGGCCTATAATATTATTTTTGCTACCTATCCATAGTACTGTAAATGCAATTTTGAAACCTCTCTCTCAGAGTCACATTTGCATTGGATATCTGAACTTTGGGTTATCCCAACATGGCACTGATACATTAGTATTATTAATATGAATAATTGTAGGTCAACACAAATGCACAACAAAACATTATTCTCACCATTTTTAAAACTCCACAGCTTTGTCAGCTACAACCATGATAAAGCCAAGAAAAGATAAATACAATTGCAATATCTGTTTGACTAGCATGGTTGTCGCACCGAGCTAATATATTTAAAAAAAAATAATAATGTTTTTTCCCTTTAAAACAATGAGATCCCAGTTCTTTTTAATCTACAGAAATAAAAACTAATACAATCTCTTACAGCAGATTTACATAATGTTCTTGAAAGCAACAAAATAACAGCAATCAAATGTCAATTGAAAATATCAAGTGATAACAATTAATGCGCTTAATTGTGTTTTGCATTACACTTATGCTCATTATAATGTGTGCCTTGGTAAGAAATAATTGAAAACGTATGTTTTCCCTTTAATTGAACGTGTTCTTAACTTGTTAGTGTGTCAACCCAGTATTAAAATGAAAAAAAAAACTAAATTAAAAAAAGTTTAATTACTCACACTTTTTACCTACACTGTAGAAATATAGCTGTTTTTAATAAGTGATATGTTCATTAGGAGCAAATGGAATGGAAGTATGGTTTCAAATATCATTAAAATAAAATGTTCTGAATCTTTCATAGATATAAAATTAAACGTACTGTGAAATAAGTTTCCTATATTTTCTAAACTAATGCACCCTAAAAAGGTAATTTTATGCAGCATTATATAAACTGATCATTTATTTCTATCACATATTAAAGGGACATGAAACAGTTTTTATTCTAATACTTTTTTGTAAATTAAAAAAAAAAAATATTTCTTAGATATATAAAAAGATATGTTGTTACTAAGTTATTAAGCATGAATTATTACTCAATAGCATGCACAAGGCAATGCTCTTATATGGTTCTTGGGGGTATATTTATTAATGTGCGAGCGGACATGATACGATGTAGTGTATCATGTCCGCTGCACATCGATAAATGCTGACAGCATACACTGTCTGCATTTATCATTGCACCAGAAGGGGGTGTCAATCATTGCACCAGCAGGGGTTGTCAATCAACCCAATCATATTTGATTGGGTTGATTTCAGTCCGCCGCCTCAGAGCAGGCAGACAAGTTATGGAGCAGCGGTCTTTAGACCGCTGCTTCATAACTTCTGTTCAGGCTCGCCGGAAACAAGAGGCATCAAGCTCTATACGGAGCTTGATAAATCAGCCCCTTGTTCTTGTGCACAAACACTCATTACATTTTATTATTTATACTAACAATGGGAACAAGTTAGTTGAACCACAATTTACTTACAAAAGCAGTATCATCAGTTCAAAGCATTTCAATGTAAAACAAATTCCTCATGAGTCATTTTGTTTGAGGTGCAAGCTTTTTATAGTGAATATAAATTTGACTTGAGATGTCATATTTCAGCAATTTTCATTCAAGTATCCAAATCCTATAATGATTTCAAACATTACTCTTTTTTTTTAACTTAGACTGAATTGCTGTACAGCCACAATACCAATATAGCAAGACAATTAATCAAAACTAAAGTGATTATTTTCTCCTATGTTTCGCATAAAAAATACAACTGTTTAAATTTATCATACACTATTGTCCACAGGGAAAGTAAACTGTCTTCCACCCAATCCATTAGAATCCTGGGTAATTTTTTACTGCACTTTCTAAGCTATTAAAATCCATTTGAATAGTCAATATTGGAATTAGAACAGAGATCTTAATTAAAGGGACAGTAAAGTAAAAAAAAAATCTTTCATGTTTTAAATAGGGCATGTAATTTTAAACAACTTTCCATTTTACTTTTATTACCTATTTTGCTTTGTTCTCTTGGTATTCTTAGCTGAAACCTAAATCTAGGAGGTTCATGTGCTAATTTCTTAGACCTTGAAGACTGCCTCTAATCGGAAAGCATTTTGACAGTTTATCACTAGAGGGCATTAGTTCATGTGTTTCATATAGATAACATTGAGCTCCGGCATGTGAAGCTCCTAAGAGCAAGCACTGATTGGCTAAAAATGCATGTCTGTCAAAAGAACTGAAATAAGGGGGCAGTTTGCAGAGGCATAGATACAAGGTAATCACAGAGGTAAAAAGTATATTATTATAACTGTGTTGGCTATGCAAAATTGGGGAATGGGTAATAGAGGGATTATCTACCTTTTTAAACAACAACAATTCTGGTGTTTACTGTCCCTTTAAGTACAATAGCAAAACAATCTAGTTAAATATACAAAAACCTATAGGAAATAAGCCTTTTTATTGTATTTAAAAAAAAAAGGTTTTCAAACACCTTCAATTAAGAAAAAGATACATAGTTATTGCAAAATGAAACAAGGACTGATAATTTTAATATATATATATATATATATATATATATATATTAATATTAATTAATTTCTTAATATTCATATTTAAGCTACGTTGAAGTGTGTATTTAGCATATTTCTTTTTTTTTATTTTTATTAAACATAGAAATTATATGGTTTAATAACATGCAAACTTAGCATGAACAGAAACGTTAACATGTAAAAAGTAATGCAAGTGTTTTCAAGAAATCAATGCTCTTGAATGTGAAAAATGATAGTGTCCATCAATAAAGTTTTAGCGGAACACAATCACGCTCATTTGTTTATGCATTGCCTATAGCTTCTTTCATGCTACAATGCAAAATTTGAGTAGTTGGAACAGAGACGATTGTGTCACTCTCATCATTTGGCATTGCTGTTTGACGCACTACAATATAAATTGACACAAAATTAGCAACTAAAAAAGTAGTACTCAAAATTTACGAAACAATTCAAAATTGAATTTCTTCACAGTACACATTCTTCACAAAAAATGAGACTGCAACCAAAGTCATTTTCCAAGTGGCTCATTTATTTTTCATATATTTGTTGAAAATTCTTTTATTATTATAAACGTAGCTACATAATTTAATTGATTTTGCCTCTTGCTCAGCAAAGCCTAAAATATTGACTATCTGGCCCTTTACACTAAAAGGTTTTGTTTTCTGGGGTGGAATGACTTTGAATTTTAAAAACAAATTGAAAATAATTATATGTATACTCTGCAAACAGAAGCTTGCCATTTTCACTAATTTAATAAACTGTTTATTCGTATAGTTGTATCATAAACATAGACAGACAGAGAAGTTGTAATTTGTCACATTTGAAGCTCTACACAGTAATATATGCACTGTAATGTCAACCAAGTATTGTAAGGATAGCTTCTTACAATCTAATTATTTATAATAAACTATGTAAAAGAGGGAAGTCTGTTAATTTCAATGGCATAAGAGGATGGATTGCTCCATAGAAATATTGTTCTCTGTGTTTTTCAGTGCATAACAAATAATTATCTTGGTTCTATATAACGAGCATAGTGAGAACCTGGAGCCATTGATTTTAAGGGTCCTGTCCATTTCTGATTTGTGGTTGTTGGCTATACTTCACTTTTCATTTAAGGATGTTTTCAGTCTGTTTCAAGTCTGGTTGGTGGCATACGTCGTCAACTTTCATTTTTCACACATTGAAAAACTGATGTGTAGATGGATTCTGTCCTAAAATTAAAAATATTCCACACATTACTCAATGCCAGGTAAATTATAAAAATTGTACACACGGCAAGAACCAGAATTTTAGTGATTTTTTTTTTTTTTTTAAATAGATTTTTATTGAGGTTATAGGACATATTACAGAAAATGTTCATCAATTGACAGTTAGAGTGTAACAACGGAACATATATAGTATACTCAAAAATATAGTAAAGAAATAAAAATACAACAGTTCTGAACATGGATTCTATGCTTCTGTACAAATTGTGAGTAAGGAAGTTTGTAACAAATATCTAGTCAGCAAAAGTAGTATTGTAAGATATGAATAACTGGTAGAACCACAAATGATAATTAAACCTCATTTTTATATTATACGAATAATAAAACTGGTCTCCACATTGCGACTCGTGCGGTTATGTAATAGAATAAAAAGGAAAATTGGGCAAGTGGAGGTTAGCTGTTTGGTCACTTTTGGACCAAGTTGGCGAGAAGGGGGAAAAGGAATTCAGCGGGCAAGAGCCGCTCTGAGTGGAGTGGGGGAGGGGAATGGAGGGGCGGAGCCTTAGGATTTATCAAAATAATAAAGTGCGAGAGGTGGATATAGAGCATATTATAGAGCTAAAGGGATGGACTACAAGGGACAAGCTGTTGTTTATGTAGTTAATAGGGGGTAGCAGGAGTTGCTCAGGGTATAGTAATTTATATGCATAGTTGAGGGGCTTTCGATAAGATGAATAAGGGTAGTTCTTAAGAAAGTTACGTGGAAGGGGAGGATATTAGTATGTATGGAATATAAGGGACTTCTGGGTTAGCTCCTCTCCTGGGGAAATGTCAGCTATGGACGATGCAGGAAAAAGGAGAAGGGGTATGACCCGCAGGCAACCAGTACTGGCGGGAAAGGGAGGAGAGGGGCCCAGCAGTAACAGATAATTCGTACAAGCCATAAATTCACCGCAGAGAAAATAGTTTTCTTGAAAAATAACGATAATAAGGTTTGCAATATAACTCTCATATATATCCTTAGTATATAAAAGATGGGAGCTATAGATAGGAGTGGCATCACAATTGAGAAATAGTATAGACTGTCTCTGTAAGGCCCTGGCTGGCATGATATTAGCTAGTTTTTGTAGTATGCATCACCCAAAAGCATTCAACAATAACAAGGAAGGGGTTAATTTTTTATGCACAGAACAGTGTTTGGACCTTAGGATCAGGCAGTTTGCAATAGCCAAAGTTATAGGCACCATCTAAGATGCTAATGTCATTCTAATATAATTGTATAATACTTCATGCTGAAAACAGTATATATTGGCTCTAAATAAAGATGGCAAATATGTAGTTGTTATCAAAGGCATGCAAGTGAGCTAACTGGCATAGAGACTAAGTCAGGATCTTTAAAATTAGCAAACCATAAGATTTTAGGGTGGCACTCTGCTAACACTAGGGATAGAGTTAAACAGCTGTGTTTAAAATTAGCAATACATGCCCGCATTAACAGTAAGGAACAGGCTTAACATAATACCAATAAACATATTTAAACTTGTGCCCCAACATATAACCAGCTAGTTAATTTAAGATCATTCGATGTGAGCAGTGTAGGCAATACCTATGATAGTTATACTTTCTAACAAGCAAGTCATACTATAATATATCCATGATAACAGTACCAAGTTATATACTTAAGGAACCCAACTGAAGATCATGGAGAGTCTGTACTAACATGCCACTTGAATTATATCACTCCAGGTAACATAAGTAAAATTCTCAGCACGCCACACTGCCTCGGCCGCTGGCAGTACGGGAGGATGCCGAGATATACTGGGGTCTCTGGGAGCAATATTCTAATGTAATGCAAAAGAACACTTTCCACCATAACCCCCTGTAACATAAGGATGCATCCATGTACAATCATATAAAACAAACACTCAAGAACTATAGACAAATATGTCCTAGCAAGATAAAATTATGTATCAGAGTTTACCATAGTAAAAGCAGATATAGTGGTATGCAAACATATTAAATGTATGCTGATAGTAGGGCTTTACAAGGGAGGCCCCCTCTACAATGCAATTGTGTATTGGACAGGGAATCTAAGAACTGAAGTGAGTCTGTGCTAATTGCAAGAGCCTGTACATGGAGTGCAGAATTATTAGGCAAATGAGTATTTTGACCACATCATCCTCTTTATGCATGTTGTCTTACTCCAAGCTGTATAGGCTCGAAAGCCTACTACCAATTAAGCATATTAGGTGATGTGCATCTCTGTAATGAGAATGGGTGTGGTCTAATGACATCAACACCCTATATCAGGTGTGCATAATTATTAGGCAACTTCCTTTCCTTTGGCAAAATGGGTCAAAAGAAGGACTTGACAGGCTCAGAAAAGTCAAAAATAGTGAGATATCTTGCAGAGGGATGCAGCACTCTTAAAATTGCAAAGCTTCTGAAGCGTGATCATCGAACAATCAAGCGCTTCATTCAAAATAGTCAACAGGGTCGCAAGAAGCGTGTGGAAAAACCAAGGCGCAAAATAACTGCCCATGAACTGAGAAAAGTCAAGCGTGCAGCTGCCAAGATGCCACTTGCCACCAGTTTGGCCATATTTCATAGCTGCAACATCACTGGAGTGCCCAAAAGCACAAGGTGTGCAATACTCAGAGACATGGCCAAAGTAAGAAAGGCTGAAAGACGACCACCACTGAACAAGACACACAAGCTGAAACGTCAAGACTGGGCCAAGAAATATCTCAAGACTGATTTTTCTAAGGTTTTATGGACTGATGAAATGAGAGTGAGTCTTGATGGGCCAGATGGATGGGCCCGTGGCTGGATTGGTAAAGGGCAGAGAGCTCCAGTCCGACTCAGACGCCAGCAAGGTGGAGGTGGAGTACTGGTTTGGGCTGGTATCATCAAAGATGAGCTTGTGGGGCCTTTTCGGGTTGAGGATGGAGTCAAGCTCAACTCCCAGTCCTACTGCCAGTTTCTGGAAGACACCTTCTTCAAGCAGTGGTACAGGAAGAAGTCTGCATCCTTCAAGAAAAACATGATTTTCATGCAGGACAATGCTCCATCACACGCGTCCAAGTACTCCACAGCGTGGCTGGCAAGAAAGGGTATAAATGAAGAAAATCTAATGACATGGCCTCCTTGTTCACCTGATCTGAACCCCATTGAGAACCTGTGGTCCATCATCAAATGTGAGATTTACAAGGAGGGAAAACAGTACACCTCTCTGAACAGTGTCTGGGAGGCTGTGGTTGCTGCTGCACGCAATGTTGATGGTGAACAGATCAAAACACTGACAGAATCCATGGATGGCAGGCTTTTGAGTGTCCTTGCAAAGAAAGGTGGCTATATTGGTCACTGATTTGTTTTTGTTTTGTTTTTGAATGTCAGAAATGTATATTTGTGAATGTTGAGATGTTATATTGGTTTCACTGGTAAAAATAAATAATTGAAATGGGTATATATTTGTTTTTTGTTAAGTTGCCTAATAATTATGCACAGTAATAGTCACCTGCACACACAGATATCCCCCTAAAATAGCTATAACTAAAACAAACTAAAAACTACTTCCAAAACTATTCAGCTTTGATATTAATGAGTTTTTTGGGTTCATTGAGAACATGGTTGTTGTTCAATAATAAAATGAATCCTCAAAAATACAACTTGCCTAATAATTCTGCACTCCCTGTAGAGCTGTATTAGGAGCTTAACTATTATTATATGGAGGGCTAAACCTAATCTAACTCCAATAGTAGCAAGCAATATGTGACATGAAAATCTATATGCTAACTGCAAAAATGATAGGTTTTGTGAGAGGACATAAAAAACAGTTAAAATTCAACAAGCATATCTTAGTGTTAACTAAATGGAAAAAAAAAAGCAAAAAAAAAAAACTGTCCTTATCTATCCAGCATCAGAAGGGTTCTTTTGCAGCCAGCAGCTACTCTATTGAGGTTCTACAAGTGATAGATACTGAACAATCCTATGACATATATGTAATAAGATAAGATTGAGATTTAACCCTATAATACTGTGATATCTATGAACCTTGGTCTATGATCTAGCTATACTAGCAGTGAAAAAGAAGAGAGAAAAGAGACAAAAAAACAACCTTCTTTTCTTTTAGCTGTATAAAGGTACAGTAGCTAACAAATATGAGGATGAGGTTAAATATCATGTTTAGCTTCACAGACTGCTACAGCAAGTACCCCACTGAATAAAGGTCATAACCACATAACAAAACATATTCAGCTACCCTATATATTGCGTGTAATCTATAACTGCTATTAAAGGAAACAACTTATATGGTGCCATCTATATAAAACAATGAACAAAAGTGAATGCTTCAGTAATCATGCAGTGCTGATTTAAGGAAAACAGTCAGGGATATCCTTATCGCTCAGGGATGGCAGTTAGAGTGCTGAGAGTGCAGCCTTTATCAGGGGTTAGCCAATTCCTGTACGCAGCTTAAATATCATGAGAACATATGTAGGAGACCACTGCCAAGCAGGATTGCTATTGCTGGAATGTGACTTGCAAAAGCGTATGTCCTGTCCGGTCACCATCTGTGCTCCAACAGCCATCAAGTAAGCAATCTACTCTCCTCCGGATCTCCGCACCACCCTCTCTTTGAACAGCGTGTATTTGAGGGGCCTGTCACAGTGAGCAGAAAGAGCCTGAGTACAGTGGTCGTAAGACCGTAGGAGGCACCCCGTATCTCCTGTAGCCATTTGGAGGGCTAATAGTAAGTTGCTCGTCTTCTCCTTAGATCCGATGTCTGTTGCGGGATGATCTCCTCCATCCTCCCATTGAGTGCCGGTCGCACCCTCCGCAACAGAGGTTGAGGGAAAGAGGCTAGGTCTGGTTGTTATACACCTCAGCGTGCAAGTAGATTCATCTTTCATAAGCGAGCTCATTTGCGAGTTCTCCTTCAGGCATTTATCATTCGCGGGTGCCTCCGGCGTTAAGATGGCCGACTCCATGTGTGCATCCCTCACGATAGATCTTAAGCTTTCAAAGTTCCTGTCCATCTTCTGCCCTATTTCAAGTAGCATCTGACTTATGATAGTGTTAGCTTGCTCCATGATCACCAATTGTATGTGTATAGGTTGTCAGCAGTGTGCTGGGTGTTAGTATAGGCTGGGGAGTTCGGTTTATAGAGGTTGTTAGGCCAACTCAGAGCTCTTATAACTGAAACGGGTCTCTGGGGTCATTCACGCGGCATATTCAAGCTTGATGAAGGAACCAACCTCATATAAAGTGTTGCTTAGTTTCTATACTGCAGAAGGTGCCGTTTGGTTAAGAAAATTGTCTTTTATCTTTTAAGTATCTCCCAGAGCTCCAGGAATTGCGGCCATACTTAGACACGCCCCCTCAATTTTAGTGATTTTTTTTTAAAAAAAGATCTGATGAAAATGAAATGTTTTACACTTCTAGATTGTAAGTTCCCATGGGAATAGGGCCCTCAATTCCTCCTGTATGTGTTTGTAAATAGTGATGTCGTGAATAGTTCGCCGGCGAATAGTTCCCGGCGAACATAGCATGTTCGTGTTCGCCTCGGCGAGCGAACATATGCGATGTTCGATCCGCCCCTATTCGTCATCATTGAGTAAACTTTGACCCTGTACCTCACAGTCAGAATACACATTACAGCCAATCAGCAGCAGACCCTCCCACCCAGACCCTCCCACCTCCTGGACAGCATCCATTTTAGATTCATTTGGAAGCTGCATTCTTAGTGAGAGGAGGGACAGTGTAGCTGCTGCTGATTTAATAGGGAAATTGATAGCTAGGCTAGTGTATTCAGTGTCCACTACAGTCCTGAAGGACTCATCTGATCTCTGCTGTAAGGACAGCACCCCAAAAAGCCCTTTTTAGGGCTAGAACATCAGTCTGCTTTTTTTTTTTCTTCCTGTCTAATCTAATTGCAGTTGCCTGCCTGCCAGCGTGTGTGTCAGGCTCACAGCGTATACTGTGCCCACTTGCCCAGTGCCACCACTCATCTGGTGTAACAGTAGTGTACATTTAAAAAAAAAAAAAAACACTTTTTTGACTGTGAAATAATAGCAGACAGCTGCCAGTAACCAAGATGGCCGCCAATAAGGCAGATGGGGAGGGTTAGAGAGCTGTTTTGGGGGGGGGGGTCAGGGAGGTTGGGGGCTAAGGGGGGATGCTACACCACAGCATATGTAAATATGCTAAAAAAAAAAAATTTTAAAAATTTTTATTTTAGTACTGGCAGACTTTCTGCCAGTACTTAAGATGGCGGGGACAATTGTGGGGTGGGGGAGGGAAGGGAGCTGTTTGGGAGGGATCAGGGGGTCTGATGTGTCAGGTGGGAGGCTGATCTCTACACTAAAGCTAAAATTAACCCTGCAAGCTCCCTACAAACTACCTAATTAACCCCTTCACTGCTAGCCATAATACACGTGTGATGCGCAGCAGCATTTAGCGGCCTTCTAATTACCAGAAAGCAACGCCAAAGTCATATATGTCTGCTATTTCTGAGCAAAGGGGATCCCAGAGAAGCATTTACAACCATTAGTGCCATAATTGCACAAGCTGTTTGTAAATAATTTCAGTGAGAAACCTAAAATTGCGAAATTTTTTTAGTTTTTTTTTAAATTTGATCGCATTTGGCGGTGAAATGGTGGCATTAAATATACCAAAATGGGCCTAGATCAATACTTTGGGTTGTCTACTACACTACACTTAAGCTAAAATTAACTCTACAAGCTGCCTACATGCTCCCTAATTAATCCCTTCACTGCTGGGCATAAAACACGTGTGGTGCGCAGTGGCATTTAGCAGCCTTCTAATTACCAAAAAGCAACGCCAAAGCCATATAAGTCTGCTATTTCAGAACAATGGGGATCCCAGAGAATCATTTACAACCATTTATGCCATAATTGCATAAGTTGTTTGTAAATAATTTCTGTGAGAAACCTAAAGTTTGTGAAAAAGTGAATAATTTTTTTTTATTTGATCGCATTTAGCGGTGAAATGGTGGCATGAAATATACCAAAATGGGCCTAGATCAATACTTTGGTTGTCTACTACACTACACTACACTTAAGCTAAAATTAACTCTACAAGCTGCCTACATGCTCCCTAATTAACCCCTTCACTGCTGGGTATAAAACACGTGTGGTGCGCAGTGGCATTTAGCAGCCTTCTAATTACCAAAAAGCAACGCCAAAGCCATATAAGTCTGCTATAATGGCATGTCTGGCACACAGTGTTGGGGCAAGGGTCCATCTGACCACTGATACCTGGTCTGCAAAGCATGGTCAGGGCAGGTATATCGCCTACACTGCGCACTGTGAAGCGGGTGTAACCCTTACACTACCTGATCGATACAACATCATACCTGATGTTTAAAAGCACGTTATTCCAAACAATTTAGGAATGTTAGGTGATTTAGGCCCTTTATGGATTAAAACCAGACTCTGCATCAACTATGTAATTTTCCATGGGAGTTTTGCCATGGATCCCCCTCCGGCATGCCACAGTCCAGGTGTTAGTGCCCTTGAAACAACTTTTCCATCACTATTGTGGCCAGAAAGAGTCCCTGTGGGTTTTAAAATTCGCCTGCCTATTGAAGTCTATGGCGGTTCGCCCGTTCGCAAACTTTTGTGGAAGTTCGCGTTCGCGAACCCAATTTTTTAGGTTCGCGACATGACTATTTGTAAATTTTTGTCTTGTCTCTTACAAGTCTTATATCATTGTTTTAGTTAAATGAATTTTACCCATGGGCAACTCTGAAGAATATGTTGGTGCTTCATAAATAAAGTATAATAATAATTAGTATGTCATTTAGTCCTTTGCATATTTTTTTTTGTTTTTAATTTTGTTTTAAATTGCATACAGTTGATCCAACTGTATTAGGAGAATACTTTCTTTGGTACTTTTTATTGTAACATAAAAAAACAAAAAACATTTAAAGCTTATTTAAATTATTTTACATTGGTGATTTAATATATGGACAATTATTTGTCAGACCAGGATATACATTTGTATTCTAGACTGTGGTTCTTTCATACAACACATAATGTCAAATGAGTTGCTGTTTTTGTACCTGCTCACAAAGCATGTCAACCCAAGGACACATGGGAAAACAATATGAAGCAAATATTAACTCATATAACACAATAGAATTCTGAAGGAATAGTTAGATGATTTGATCACTCTTTCAGATTACCGAATGATACATACAAGGGGTCTGACGATCTAACGCTGATTAGCAATCTATGAAGTTTTGCCTGTACTGCAAGGTCCTTAAAGAATTTTATAAAGGCAAGTTCTAGTTTTAATTTTATCTTAATATTCAGGGTTCTGGATGTGAGTGAGAGACACCTGTTTTACAATATAAAGCTCAAAATAAACCTACAAAGATTTTCAGTGATTTCTCTATATGCCAGTGAGCTTTATGCCCAATGTGTTGACAAGTGTTACAAGGCTTTAATATGATTTAAAGTGCAAAATATCTTTCAATGCATAATATACAACTAGTAAATAAGATAAAATAAGAGCAGTCTATATTACACAAATGTAATAGTCAAAGTATTATTACAAAACAGCAGAAAATGTTTACATGCCCTCACAATAACACCTTGAATAAAACCCCAAAAAATACTAAAACAACATTGCTATAGAGTCAACTAAATCATTAGAAAACCATTTGAAAACCATTCCCATATGCTATTAACACATGTTTGTGTCATTAAAAAAATAAATACCATTTGCATGTGGATGATCCACTATCTATCTATCTATCTATCTATCTATCTATCTATCTATCTATCTATTCAAATTAATAGGCACACAGTTTCCATATGTTTACAAGGATTTTTTTAACTTTCCAAATTAAACACCTAGGACCTCTTGGGAACCCCTTTTTTCTTGTTTCAAGTGCAATGTTAATCAGCTAATTGTTTTTATTTAGTAAATACAAATAAAGTTAATTTACACAAAATAAATATTTTAAATTAAATGTTTATTTTTTATTGCAAATTTCAAATGTAATCAAATTTATTTAAATTATTATTGCACTCAAATTAATTTATTGATGAAGCAAAAAAACTGTTTTTAAATATACAGGCACTTATGATCAATATTAAAATTAATTAGCAATCATGTTTTACTTTTACAATTCTAATACTGAGCAACTAAAACAATGGCACTAACAGATTGCAAAATAGCATACAGACTGTGTAACTTGTATTACAATGTATCAGTTTATTGAAACATAACATTTAACATAATTTAAAGATGTTGCATAAAACTATATATTGCTCTACAGTTATTAAAAACACTACAGTATTTTTCACATTAAAGTGATGATAAATCCTAGCGTTTGTGAAACGCTAGGATTTACCAGTGTAATGCTCGTGGGATATTTCCCTATCAGAACAAACTTGGCCAGCAGTCTTCTTATCCCGGCATCAAGGCGGAAGGATAAGGAAAAATCCCAGAGCAAAGTGAGTGTAGAAAATGAGGTAAGCAATACTCACGTTAGACAGGGTAGTCCTTCACGGCAACAGAAAGGCAATCCAGCACAGTAGCAGTTCAGGGATAAACCAATAGAGTGGTCAGGAACAGGCAAAGGTCAGCAAGAAAAGATAATCCAGCAGTTTAGCAGTTCAGGGGTAAACCAGGCAGAGTAGTCAGACAGGCAGGGTTCAGCAATATTAAGGCAATCCAGCAATTCAAGGGTTAAACAAGCTGAGTAGTCAGACAGGCAGCGTTCAGCAATGATAAGGCAATCTAGCAATTAAAGGGTTAAACAGGCAGAGTTCAGCAATATTAAGGCAATCCAGTAATACAAGTAATAAAGCACCTAGGAGCACACACAGTAACATCTATTGGGAAGTGAATGTAAGTTATACAAGTACTTACATAGGTGCCGATTTGCTAAGAGGTGGAAATGTCACCTCTCAGCTAAATAGCGTTCTGCCATGGGCTGCCTGAGGCGCTCAGTGCCGCAAATGCTTAAAAGAAATAAAGGAACTTTCAGTATGAAGTATTTTATTCTTCATGACTGAAAGTATACTTTATTTGTTCCACTGGTAAGTACTAGCGTTTCACAAATGCTAGGTTTTACCATCACTTTAAATTCACCTATTGTATCAATGTTTGTATTTGGTATGATAAATAATAACACAGACTAGAGGTTAAATTGTACAAAAGCTATAAATAAATTAAATAATGTCCCTAAATAGGGGTTCCCATCATCATTAATATTCCACCAACCTCCCACTCATCCCATCAACCCTGTTGTGGTCTTGTTTCACATATCACTTCATCAGAAGGGTAAAAGGGGTATTTTGTTCCAGATAACAAAATGTAGCTTCTTTTTTTATCATGAAAAATATCACACTTGAGGAAACCCATGGAAGTTTTGCTAGACATAGAATTTAAGGGGACATGAAACACAATTTTTTAATTTTTTGTTCATTTTCTTGGTACCTTTTGTTGAAAAGCAGGGACTTAAGATCAGAAGCATGCACATGTCTGGAGCACTACATGGCAGCAGTTTTGCAAGAATGTTATCCATTTGCAAGAGTACAAGATGGCTGCCCTATTTCCTGCCTTGTAGTGCTCCAGAGA
This sequence comes from Bombina bombina, assembly GCF_027579735.1. Classification (NCBI taxonomy): domain Eukaryota; kingdom Metazoa; phylum Chordata; class Amphibia; order Anura; family Bombinatoridae; genus Bombina; species Bombina bombina. Next base: position 102,608,682 of record NC_069500.1, on the reverse strand, counting down.
ACTACCTAGGTATTTATTAAACAAATAATACCATGGCAACAAAGTCAATTTGATAATATAAGTAATTTGGAAACTTTTTAAAAATTGCATGCTCTGACTGAATCACAAAATAAAATGTGTTGGTTATTTACCTATACAAATCCCTCTGAAGTGCACTCTCATTTCACAAAATAACAGCTTGAGGGTGCTTGGGGGGTAATATATGTAATACATACAGAAGATTCACTCAGCACTTACTCTATTCCTTTCTTTATTTGTGATGTTTCAGAGAGAAACCTTTCTCTTCTTCCGAATTCAGTCTGAGAAAGGGGAAAGTTTCTCCCCGAAATGTCATCAATAAAGAATGGAAAAGAGGGACTGTTGGGTCCTCTGTATTTATTATATACATACATATACATATTTACGTATGTATGTATCTCTATGTTAAAACCCTTTGCCTGCCATTTTTTCTAAGTTGAGACTTCATATCTTAGAGCCCTTATAACTTTTGAATGCAATTTTATATCAGACAGTGTTATTATGAGTGTAACTCTACTTTTAAATGTATTTTTGATGTTTTAGTGCACCTTTTTTGTCTTGCGTAATAGTTACCCAGAGCTCTGAAGTCGTACTAACCTGATGTGGGTTAAATTTGAATGCACTCAAGCGAATGAGTTTACTTTCAACCCCTGATGTGTGCAAAGAGTCATAAAATTACCCCTAGTTGCTGGCTCGTTACACTTAGAACCCGACTTCTAATCTAGCCCCATATGTCAAGAATAATATGGGGGAAAAAATGAATATGAAATAATTTTTCAATGGAAAAAGAAAGAAAGTGTATCATTAAAAGTCATTTCTGGATGAGTATTTCTATGAATGAAGACATGTTTTGGAAAGTTATATTTCATGGTCTGTTCTTTAATAGAGTTAAAGGGACACTGAACCCAAATTTGTTTTGTGGAGCAGTTGTATGTATGTATTGTATGTATTGGGTACTTGTAAAGCGTGGCTAATCACCCGTAAGGGTCTCAAGGCGCTGCTCATTTTATCGACCTCAGAAGGATAAAAGGCTGAGTGGACCTTGCCGGGGATCGAACATGCAACCCTTGGGTTGCTACAGCTATCTGTCAATTTGGACCTTGTAAAACAAGCTAATGGCAATTTTGTGTTCAACAAGAATAAATAATCATTATCTGCTTTTAGTAATTACCTGTCAATATTGCTACTACAATTAGGAATACCTATATATATACAATATATATACAATATATATATATATATATATATATATATATATATATATACTGCGAAAGAGGGAGATGTATTGGATCTTCAGACTTCAGGCCCGAGTTCCGTCAGGCCTGAACGCTGAGTATGATCTTATCAATTTTTGGAAATAAAATCTCTATTTCTATATATATGTGTGTTTATATATATATATATATATATATATATATATACACACACACACATTTTTTCCATTCTCTCCCTCTTTCGCAGTGTGTGTCCGTATCTAAGTTTTAAAAGGTCTAATAAGCATGGATTTCCATTTTGCACATGTAAGTTTATAACAAGGATTAAACACTATCTCATACTTTAAGTGTTTTGTACAATAAATAGTTTACATGCATACCTCATATTTGCATAACTGTAGTAATATAAATACATATTTATTGGTACGTATCAAATACATGTATATACACTGTGATTATGCATGTACAAGACTCATCAAGCTCTTTATGATAATGTTATCTTTGTTATTATTGCATACGATTTAATTATGTGCATATGAGTAAGTAAAATCTTACAATATATATGTCTTGAATATACATGTTCAACATGATAATAATGATATCATCTTGTCTTGTACATAAACACAGAAAAGCATATATGTGAACTTGTAAATTTGTTCGTGATTAATAATCCATTGATTCATCCCTTAACATAAATGAACTGTGTCCCATACTTTGTACTTTGTAGATATGTGCATAATCGAAAAATTTGTTTAGGTTTGGTTCGGATCGATTCAGAGTTTTTTTCGAATTTCGTTTCGCATTGATTCGAATTCGGAAAACTTCGAATTAATTTGTTTCGGATTCGTTTCGGATTCATTTGGATTCTAAAAAATTTGGCTGGATTCAGTTCGATTCTGTTCGGAAATTCGGAATTTCGGTATGTGTGCTGTGTATTAGACTAGTATTATGTACTGTATTAGGTGTAACCCATAGCAGAGTGATATAACCTAATATACTGTACAATACTAGTGTAATCCATGGCCATCCGAATTTACCGAATAAATCCGAACTAATTCGGATTTATTCGGTAAATTCGGCAGTATTTTAATTCGGAAATTCGGTTCGATCTGAATCTCCGAATTTGCCGAATTTTCCGAATTTCCGAATCGATCCGAAACGAATTGCACATATCTAGTACTTTGTACTTTGTATATGTTATCTGAGGCTGTGGATAGTATATTAATAGTATTATAATGGGCTAAATGTTATATATATATAAAAAGAGCCTTATAGCATTGGTGTAGTAATTAAGTATCAACCTATCAGGTATCCCCAGCTGCCTTAAATAGGTCAGCAGGGGTTTTAACTTTAGCTATGATTATGCCTTGACAGGCGAAACATGTCAGCAGCAGTTATCTTTTTGTCAATGCTTATTGTGTGACTGTTCATTACCGTTTTTTATGGACTTTTAACTCGAATTTGCGTGGAAATTTGCCTTCTGCAATTTTTTCTTTGCCTTATGACTATATATATATATATATATATATATATATATATATATATATATATATATATTGGAAAGTTTAAAGCAACTAGTGCTTTTAAAAAAGTACTTTCAGTGACAGAATTGCATATATTCAGTATATATTATATAATACTGAGGGGAAAAAATACAGTTTGCAGCTTTATTACCTCATATCTCAATGCAAAAACTCCATATACTTTTCCTGCTTACATATAACTCTCATGACTTAAATAAAAATTGATATTTAACAAAAAACAAAAACAAAACTCTGGTTGATCTCCAGCTGAAAACAAAAACAATCAAACTCTGGCACTGAACTAGTCAAATCTTTTCTCACTTCGAAATGTGAGCAGATCTAAATAACACAGAAACAATGTAACAGATAGGAGCGATATTTAGCTAGTAAATGTGACATAACCTTAGGGCAAATTCTGTATTTTCTATGATCTTTAAAAGATAAAAACAGAATTGTAAAAAAAAAAATGGGTTAAGATTCCATAAATTATTTTCTAAAATACATATTTTAGTATAATGGATTGAAAGCTATGAAAATGTCATAGATGTTTAGTAAAAGTATCCCATTAGCAATCCCATGAGAAGACAACAAAAAAAGAATAAAATAGAAATGATCAATGGTGTAAGAAGGTAGCTATGTGTAAATATTGGTTTGCATCTTATTTCAAAACACAAAATGCAAATTGAAAGTTTGATAAGATTACAATAATTTATGATGTGAACATCTCAGACACAATAAGACAATACATTTAAAAATTGTGTGAAAACATTTAAAGGGATAGGAAAGTCAAAATTAATCTTGCACGATTCAGATAGAGCATGTCATTTTAAGACACTTTTAAATTTACTTCTATTTTCAAATGTGCTTCGTTCTCTTAGTATCCCTTGTTAAAAAAATGAATACACACATATCATACACTAGTGGGAGCTGCTGCTAATTGGTGCCTGCACACATTTGTCCCTTGTGATTGGCTAAATAGATATTTTCAGCTTCCTGTCAGTAGTGCAATGCTGTCCCTTCAGCAATGGATAACTAGAGAATGAAGAAAATTTGATAATAGAATTAAATTGGAAAGTTGTTTAAAATTGTTCTATCTAAATCATAAAAGAAAATTTTGGGGTTTACTATCCCTTTAATCAATGTGATGATGTACCTGAAAAATATGTTTAAATTTAACTCAACGATTGTGATTTTTTTACTAATGCTCATTGGCTGATAGCCTGATAGGTACTTCCTGCTAATGCTTATTGGCTGATAGGTACTTCCTGCTAATGCTTATTGGCTGATAGGTACTTCCTGCAAATGCTTATTGGCAACAGCTTTTGTCTAGCATTTTTTTAAAATGTTTGAATGCAGATTTTTCATATGAATGATAGAAAAGATATGTGAAGGGTGTCGGTTTAATTTCAGTAATCAGTCTAAAATGTCACCTCTCTCTGCTTCCATGCATACAACGGCTTAAACAGAATGCATATACAGGGAGTGCAGAATTATTAGGCAAATGAGTATCTTGACCACATCATCCTCTTTATGCATGTTGTCTTACTCCAAGCTGTATAGGCTCGAAAGCCTACTACCAATTAAGCATATTAGGTGATGTGCATCTCTGTAATGAGAATGGGTGTGGTCTAATGACATCAACACCCTATATCAGGTGTGCATAATTATTAGGCAACTTCCTTTCCTTTGGCAAAATGGGTCAAAAGAAGGACTTGACAGGCTCAGAAAAGTCAAAAATAGTGAGATATCTTGCAGAGGGATGCAGCACTCTTAAAATTGCAAAGCTTCTGAAGCGTGATCATCGAACAATCAAGCGTTTCATTCAAAATAGTCAACAGGGTCGCAAGAAGCATGTGGAAAAACCAAAGCGCAAAATAACTGCCCATGAACTGAGAAAAGTCAAGCGTGCAGCTGCCAAGATGCCACTTGCCACCAGTTTGGCCATATTTCAGAGCTGCAACATCACTGGAGTGCCCAAAAGCACAAGGTGTGCAATACTCAGAGACATGGCCAAGGTAAGAAAGGCTGAAAGACGACCACCACTGAACAAGACACACAAGCTGAAACGTCAAGACTGGGCCAAGAAATATCTCAAGACTGATTTTTCTAAGGTTTTATGGACTGATGAAATGAGAGTGAGTCTTGATGGGCCAGATGGATGGGCCCGTGGCTGGATTGGTAAAGGGCAGAGAGCTCCAGTCCGACTCAGACGCCAGCAAGGTGGAGATGGAGTACTGGTTTGGGCTGGTATCATCAAAGATGAGCTTGTGGGGCCTTTTCGGGTTGAGGATGGAGTCAAGCTCAACTCCCAGTCCTACTGCCAGTTTCTGGAAGACACCTTCTTCAAGCAGTGGTACAGGAAGAAGTCTGCATCCTTCAAGAAAAACATGATTTTCATGCAGGACAATGCTCCATCACACGCGTCCAAGTACTCTACAGCGTGGCTGGCAAGAAAGGGTATAAAAGAAGAAAATCTAATGACATGGCCTCCTTGTTCACCTGATCTTAACCCCATTGAGAACCTGGGGTCCATCATCAAATGTGAGATTTACAAGGAGGGAAAACAGTACACCTCTCTGAACAGTGTCTGGGAGGCTGTGATTGCTGCTGCACACAATGTTGATGGTGAACAGATCAAAACACTGACAGAATCCATGGATGGCAGGCTTTTGAGTGTCCTTGCAAAGAAAGGTGGCTATATTAGTCACTGATTTGTTTTTGTTTTGTTTTTGAATGTCAGAAATGTATATTTGTGAATGTTGAGATGTTATATTGGTTTCACTGGTAAAAATAAATAATTGAAATGGGTATATATTTGTTTTTTTGTTAAGTTGCCTAATAATTATGCACAGTAATAGTCACCTGCACACACAGATATCCCCCTAAAATAGCTATAACTAAAAACTACTTCCAAAACTATTCAGCTTTGATATTAATGAGTTTTTTGGGTTCATTGAGAACATGGTTGTTGTTCAATAATAAAATTAATCCTCAAAAATACAACTTGCCTAATAATTCTGCACTCCCTGTATTTACAGGTACTGTGCCACTGACAGGATAAAAATATTTTAGTTATGAGGTAAAAGATGAATCTGCAACTATCCTGAGCAGACTATATACAGATACAAGATTACAATCAAGAGCAAAAAATAACATTAGAAAATATGAAGGATCTTTTATAGTTTAAATGCAACTTTGGGCTAATTTATAAGCGAGGCGCTATGTTAACGTTCGCTGGTAAAGAGGCAAATTTGTCTCCTTACCAGGGAATGTTAAATAACAAGCCAATGCAAGTGGCTCACTTTTACACTTTGCGCTAGCAATCATTAACTAGAGGTTAGACCTCTGGTTATTAAAAGAAGTTGACCCAATTGCCCTCAAAATAAAGAGGACTGTAGATGAACATAAAATAAAATATTAGCATCTTTATTATTATTTTTTTTTTTTAAAAAATGCACAAAGCAGTTATAAGGGGTTCGAGGGGTGTGAGGTGTAAGAAAAAAACAACACTAAAGTGCCTTTACAATGAGGTAAATAGGGGACTGTGTTTTTGCTCTAAATATATTTTTATATACATATATACCTATGTGTTAATATGGGTATATACACATATAAACACATAAATAAATATAATATATTCATATATATTTTTTATTTTGCTGCTCAATGCTGCACAATTTGCCCCCTGGTTTGCCGTGTCTGAACAAAGATCCCATTGGAGCCTATGGAAGTTCGCTCTCATGAGAGTTTGGCTTCCAGGCAATGCGAACGCAAAGTCGCGTTCGCATTGCTCCTCACTTGTATATGTGCTGATGTTACTGAGTGGGGTCAGGTGCAAATATCAAGCTTGTGTAAGCACAATATTGTGCTCGACTCATAATCTAGCCCTTCTTTTGAAGCCATTTTAAAAAATTCAGCTTGACAGAACTTGTTGAATTCCAAAGTACAGATATTAAATCACGTGAGTCTATTAGGGTATCTCTATGTTAAAGCCCTTTGCAGACCTTATATATTTGAGCCCTTTTAATTACTTACTAATAATTAAATTTTTGCTACATTCAGGCAGCAGATGTACAGGGTCTGCTGCCAGTTTCGGACAGGTTCTCAATTTTAGAATTTTCTCGGGACAACCATTAGTACATGGGATCCAAAGTGTGTTTACTGTTTAATAGGCTGTGCACATGTACACTGATCTATAGTTTTAGGGTTTTATTGGTCTTGTGTATAATTCAGCAATTGAGTAAATGGCATACCTGCATCACCTTCATCAATCACCCTGTCATATTTTCCTGAGTTAGCACATCCTACCAACAGAAAATCCTCCAGGTAGTGGGCCACGGCCCCACCCCCAGATGCCTTCTGCACTACCCAATGCAAAAATGAACTGAAGCACTCGAACAGGTCACATGATAGTGAGCACCCCATTGGCAAACATCTATCCACATAATATTCCCCCTCAAACTTCATTCCCATCAGCTGAAAGGAAGAAGGATGAAGAGGTAGTAGTCTGAAAGCAGACTCTATATCCAGTTTGGTCATTAATGCTCCTTCGCTCTCACTACCTCCAGTGCCTCATCAAAGGACTGATAGTGTACCAAGCTTAGATCCGGGTCAATTGTGTCATTAACGGACGCCCCTTTTGGATTTGATAAGTGATGGATTAACCGGAACTTGTATGAATCTTTCTTAGGTACTATCCCTAGAGGTGAGATGACCATGTCTGGAAAAGGTTGCTCCCTATATGGGCCAGCCACCCTACCCATAGCCAACTCCTTGGCCATTTTTCCTTAACTACGTGTGGGTACTCGTAAAATGATTTCAGATTATGGTGCACCATAGACCCTACAACCGCCAACCTGACAAGAATCTTGAAACCCACACCCAACCCTGCCCCAAGTAGCCTTACGGCATCCTGGTCAGGGTAATGCGCCAGCCACTGTGCCATAGCCTCCACTTTAAGTGGTCACATTGCTTATCCTTAAACTTCCAGCATTCCCTGCCCCGTCTCTTTGGGCGTGGCAGCGAACGCGAAGAACCAGGCCTTGCAATGGCAGGCAGCGAAGAAGAACGCTCCAGTCCCAAGTGCATATCTTGTGTCCCAAATATAGGGTTATCCATCATCTTCCTGCAAAACGCCATATCATAGTCTCGCCAGGCACCTTCTTTAAACCTTGTGTGGATATTGTCAATCGTATCCTGGTATTTAAAGAGATTGTTCCCTTGAGCCAGCCATTTGTCTATGTAGCAAGTCGCCAGCACCCTAAAGCCCCACTGCCACTCTTCATAAGTCTCTGGCCTGCGCACTTTTTTGGGCCCTGTGCCGTCTGCCACCCTTTCCTTAGCCCTATACACTTCTGGGGACAATTCATATATATTGACATACCGTCCCTCCTGAATTTTCTTAAAAATTTTAGTCTTAAGATGCCCGTACAATGAGTGTACTAGACATGGGTAGGTGTCCCCATGCACTGCAACCTTCCTAGCCACTGTGTGGCCTGGTATTTGGTAATTAACTCCTTCAACCAGCACCGTGGGGGGTCCACCCCCCCAAAGTGATTGCGTTTGCCTGCACTTGTGCTGCTACTAATTTCTTAATCATCCTGAACATTTGATGCTGGCCCTTACCTACCAGCCCTAACCCTGCCTCACTATCAGAGCCTAAGTCGCTAGAGGAGGACCCCATGTCAAAGTGTGTAGTGTTAGAATCCACTCACCACTTATAGCAGCAGGTTAGGGTTCCGCTGTTAATGGTGCTGCACTTTCAGGGCCTCCTCCTGCAGACGTTTGCTGGCTTCTAGGCACTGCATCCATTCTTGGCTCACCTCCCACAGTTTCCTGTGGAAATAAAACATTTTGGGAAAAGCCACAGCAACCACCCTCCTAATCCTCTCCTCCTGCATGCTCACCATCTGACCCGCAAAAATATTCATATCACGCTGTGCACTACTAGCGGCAGAAGTATGAATCGCACTTTCATCCAGACCCCCTTGCCAAACCACAGACTCTCCACATGCATTGCTGTTATCCCCCATCATATTCCCAGAATGGCCTTCAGAGGAGGAGGAGGAGGAGGCATGCACCGCATCATGTGAGGGGGCATGGCTTAGCGCTGACGTCGGGCCTAAAGCAGAGGAAGCCTTAAGTGAGCTACCCACCAACCTAGACACCCTGGCACCATCCAGGCCCAACACCGTCCCTGCTGGGTGTACAACTGCAGCCAGGGACTGGGCCAGAGCCAGAAAAGCTGCCAGAGCAGCCAGTGGAAGAACCGGAAGCTGCTGCAGGGATCCCACTGCTGTGCTAACCTGCGGTGCAGTGATGTTGTGTGCAGGGGGGTTAAGTGTGGGGTCATCGCTCTTTGGGGAAATTAGATTAGCTGAACTAGTGGCTCTACGGCCTAATACCTGGGTTCTGGGACCCTGTGAGGAGGATGTTTGCCCTAGGGGGTAAGGCCAGTCCCCTCCTAACAGCCTGCCTAGCCACAGTAGATGGCGTAGCCTGGGTGCGTGATTGGGGGGTAGGGGATACCGCTTCATCACAGTCTGATGTATCCCTGTCTCTTGCAGGTCCTCTTTGCCATGATGGCTCCTCCGCCGCCTCTCTACACCATCTTGGAGGTACAGAAGTCCTTCGTGCATGCTCTATGCTCCTCTACTAGGCCTCAATTTGAAAGAAATTTCAGCAAGAAAATGCAACAATGTAACAATACACACATAGAACACTCCAGACTTCAAGTCAGTTATCCCTTAATTTTGTTACAGGCCCACTAGAGGACCTTCCACTGCCATTTTCCATGACACATGCTGCAACTTAAACTTGACATATAACTGGTCAACTGACATGCTCTATTATTGTGTATGTAAAGTGTTTTCCATCTTTTTTACCATTCTGCAATGATTTTAATCCTCTCTTCATTTTATTTTTAAACGTAGCTTTTTGATGTTGATTGCCCCATGTTCCTTAGACCTGTATGCAGATGTGAATGTCAGTGTAGTGTACATTTGCATATTTGTGATTAATTCACACAGCCTCCAAAATAGTTAAAGTTTTTAAATGTAAACTATTGTATGTGTGTGATGTCCCATCCAGGTTTTAGTATTGTTATGTGGGCATCTGTGCCTTGTGTGTTTTAGGTATGTGCATTAAATGTTGTATGTTTGTTTTAACTCATCAGGTCTTCTATGGATAAATGGATCATATGTATCTATGTGTGTTGTATGCTTGTAACCACTTCTGGTGTCATTGCTTTTTTTAGCATCTCCTCCCATTGTTTGAACTTTTCATCCAGTTTCTTTAGACTACTTATAGAGCCAATCCATTTTTTACTTCAGTCTTACAGTAGTAATTAATATGTTTCACGCAGCTTATTGTTATGTTGTGGCTGCTTACACTGCACATGCTGTCTCTGACTTTGGCCCATTATTATTATATGATGACCAAGTCTTATCATTTGGAGGGGGGGGGTTCAGAGCTAATTACAGCCCCCCTTTAGTTAGCAGAGCATACAAGGTGGCTAAGTGGCCTTGCATCACTGGGGGGAATAACCAATCCCTTGAGACCTGTGAGTGCCAGGCCACAGCCAGAAGCTTAAAGGAGCTGGATGGGGTAGTAAGTATTCAAACCCATTAATCCCAGCTTTTTAAGCCCTTGAAACCCCCAAGACTCCATTTAAAAGGCGATTCTTAGAAATGTAAAGTGTATGCACAATTTAAAAAAAAAAAATAAGAACAATAAAAACACGTTAACATATATAAACACTTTTAACAGGCCATCAAAAATGTCTAGAGGTCCCATGACCCCTTGTTATACAGCCCAGAAGCCCCTCTTTAAAATAAAGTTTTAATAGCCAGGTACTGTGTGGTCCCTTGTGTGTATAATTGTGCATTTTATTGAGTAGAGGCTCATGGGAGCCCCAAATGTTCACATCAAAGTTATATGCATATACCCTTATTTACAGTATATGGGGATAACTTCTTCTTTTGACTAAAGCATTAAGGAAAAAAAACTCTGTGTTTATAACATACGTAATTTTACACATTTTATATATATAAAATAATTATATAGTTTGCTGGGTCTGCTGAAAAAACCCTAAACCAGTACATAATATGTGTGGGTTTGAGTCTGAGGACATTTTTGATTCCCAGTAAAGAGCATATCATCAGTTTATATTAGGACTGTCAACTTATGTTTTGCATGCTGTTCAGCTGTCCTGTTTTTTTTTTAACATTTCCAAATCTAGTCACCCTACTATATACAATATTCATAATTCAAAAATCTAAGCTTGTGTGCAAGCAATATTAGCGCTCCACTGAGTAATACCAGCACACGCTAATGTGCACCGGTATTACAATTTAAACGCATTCTTGTTTGCATTGCTAGGAAGCATTGTGCTCATGAGAGCGTGCTTCCATAGGCGATCAAAAGGGGGTAAGTAGCGCTGCAATTGCAGGATTTTTAAATATATATATGTCTATGTATAAGCTTATATACATATAGATTTATGTGTTAAAATGTTTATATCAGAGGAAGAGGGGTTGACAAAGACTGACGTTAAAAAGTTCAATTTATTGGAAATAAATGTTAAAAAGTGGAGACAATATCCAAAGCACCAGAGGTTAGGACAGCAGTCCCTGAATGGCAGCTTACGCGTTTCGGCTAACAAGCCTTAGTCATAGCTAGGGGCCATAGACAACCTATAGCATTTAAAAAGGAAACCTTAACATTTGATAGGTTAAAAACAAATGGTGGGAGTGTCCTATATTTAACAATGTATTAATCTTTACAGTTGTGCTAAGTGAATAATACCACGTATGCCCTTATAGAAAGAGATTATATCTCTGTGTGCAAAAATGTTGCAGCTAGATAAATGTTTATATACACATATTAAAACATAAATATCTATGTATATAAGCATATACATATATAGTAACTGTGAAAATACAGTTCCCATAGATAACAATGTAAAGGAGAGTCAAGGAGAACAACAACTTGAAATTGGCCACCTTAAATATTTTTTCTCATGATTGGATGCACCTGTCTATGAAGTTCAAGACTTAATGGGCTCACCATACCAATTGTGTGTTCCAAATAATCAGTGCTAGGTAGTTACACGTATTCAAATCAACAAAATGACAAGGGTGCCCAAATATATGCACCTGTCTGATTTCGTTTTGATGCATATTGCACATTTTCTGTTAATCCAATAAACCTAATTTCACTACTGAAATATTACTGTGTCCTTCAGTTATTTGATAGATCAAATTGTCAGAGGTGCCTAAACTTTTACATACCACTGTATATATATGTGTGTATATATATATATATATATATATATATATATATATATATATATATATATATATATACATATATATATATATATATATATATATGCACACACAAAGACAGCGAGTCTGCGCCCCAAAACCATATATATATATAAATATATATAAAACAAGACAATGTCAACCGCGCTGTCACTTTAAGGATTCACAAATCAGTACCAACATAAAAGTATAACACATAGGAGATCACATATATGTCTGAATATGATGTACTGAGTTCATAAAGTTCATTTCCAGAGATTAGGGCAGCAGAGACAAATGTGTTGTGACGATTCCCAAAAACTTCACCAAGGAAAACAAAAAAAAACAAATATAGCGAGTCTGCGCCCCAAAACCGGGATATAAAATAATGTGACATAAAATAAAACAAATAAAATGAAGAAAATAGTACTGGAATTGCGGGGTGTTTGCCCCTATAGCAATGCACTTACTTCCAATTACCTCAATATGAGGTAAGTAGCCACTATAAGACACTGCTCAATGTATTCAGACAAAGGGAATCAGGGTGTTCCACTGGACCACCGCCCTAATGCCTCTCAGTGAACACAGACTGGATAAAAAGGTTGGAAAGATTGATGTTAAAAGTGTATCTTTGTTTTTACATATACACTCTACATCGTGAGAGGCATTAGTGCGGGGGTCCAGTGGAAGTATATACTACCATACCTCAGGAGCAGCACGGCGGACTGAAAACCCTGAATCCCCTATTGTCTGAATTCAATGAGCAGTGTGAAGACTGGTGGGAGCTGTGCATTATCATCTTACAGCGGCGACTTACCTCATATTGATTGAGGGAATTTTGAAGTAAATGCATTGCTGTAGGGGCAAATACCCCGTAATTCCTGTACTATTTTCTTCATTTTATTTGTTTTATTTTATGTCACATTATTTTATATCCCGGTTTTTGGGCGCAGACTCTCTATCTTTGTTTTTACTTGTTTTCCTTGGTGAGGTTTGGGAATCTTCACAACACATTTGTCTCTGCCCTAATCTCTGGAAATTAACATTATAAACTCTGTACATCATCTCTGTACATCATATTCAGACATATATGTGATCTCCTATGTGTTATACTTTTATGTTGGTACTGATTTGTGTATCCTTAAAGTGACATACTCTGTTTTTAGTGTTGCAGCACGGTTAACATTGTCTTGTTTTATATATATATATATATATATATATATATATATATATATATATATATACAAAACATGGAAGGGAACTGCACTCCAAGACCAGATCAGGTACACATCCTGTGACTCAGCAACATCCAGCCCTGGGTGCTAAATAGCACTCCAAAAAAGCTGTGATGTCACCAGAGCCACAGGCAGTTAACCCCAGTCTGGAATGGGTGCAAGAAACAAGGGAGATTACAAATAAAAAGTAATACAACACATAGAAACACCCAGCACTCACCAGCTAGCTCACAGCTAAGATAAAATCACAACTGGAAAGGTTAGTCACTGCATCTGGCCAAATGGGAAAGCTCAGGCACCACGTCAAGGTCCTTTCCATCGCCTGAGTCCCTAACACAGGCACACCATCATGCGAGCTCACAAAGCCAAACAAACTGAGAACAAAGAAGGGGTGCACAGGTGGCTGTAATCACCCATAGAAAATACAAAACATGGAAGGGAACTGCACTCCAAGACCGGATCAGGTACACATCCTGTGACTCAGCAACATCCAGCCCTGGGTGCTAAATAGCACTCCAAAAAAGCTGTGATGTCACCAGAGCCACAGGCAGTTAACCCCAGTCCGGAATGGGTGCAAGAAACAAGGGAGATTACAAATAAAAAGTAATACAACACATAGAAACACCCAGCACTCAGCAGCTAGCTCACAGCTAAGATAAAATCACAACTGGAAAGGTTAGTCACCGCATCTGGCCAAATGGGAAAGCTCAGGCACCACGTCAAGGTCCTGATTACAGCCACCTGTGCACCCCTTCTTTGTTCTCAGTTTGTTTGGCTTTGTGAGCTTGCATGATGGTGTGCCTGTGTTAGGGACTCAGGCGATGGAAAGGACCTTGACGTGGTGACTAAGCTTTCCCATTTGGCCAGATGCGGTGACTAACCTTTCCAGTTGTGATTTTATCTTAGCTGTGAGCTAGCTGGTGAGTGCTGGGTGTTTCTATGTGTTGTATTACTTTTTATTTGTAATCTCCATTGTTTCTTGCACCCATTCCGGACTGGGGTTAACTGCCTGTGGCTCTGGTGACATCACAGCTTTTTTGGAGTGCTATTTAGCACCCAGGGCTGGATGTTGCTGAGTCACAGGATGTGTACCTGATCCGGTCTTGGAGTGCAGTTCCCTTCCATGTTTTGTATTTTCTATGGGTGATTACAGCCACCTGTGCACCCTTTCTTTGTTCTCAGTTTGTTTGGCTTTGTGAGCTCGCATGATGGTGTGCCTGTGTTAGGGACTCAGGCGATGGAAAGGACCTTGACGTGGTGCCTGAGCTTTCCCATTTGGCCAGATGCGGTGACTAACCTTTCCAGTTGTGATTTTATCTTAGCTGTGAGCTAGCTGCTGAGTGCTGGGTGTTTCTATGTGTTGTATTACTTTTTATTTGTAATCTCCATTGTTTCTTGCACCCATTCCGGACTGGGGTTAACTGCCTGTGGCTCTGGTGACATCACAGCTTTTTTTGAGTGCTATTTAGCACCCAGGGCTGGATGTTGCTGAGTCACAGGATGTGTACCTGATCCGGTCTTGGAGTGCAGTTCCCTTCCATGTTTTGTATTTTCTATGGGTGATTACAGCCACCTGTGCACCCCTTCTTTGTTCTCAGTTTGTTTGGCTTTTGTGAGCTCGCATGATGGTGTGCCTGTGTTAGGGACTCAGGCGATGGAAAGGACCTTGACGTGGTGCCTGAGCTTTCCCATTTGGCCAGATGCGGTGACTAACCTTTCCAGTTGTGATTTTATCTTAGCTGTGAGCTAGCTGGTGAGTGCTGGGTGTTTCTATGTGTTGTGTGTGTGTATGTATATACAAAGTTGGTGGTGACAATTGTGAGGTGGGGGAGGGAAGAGAGCTGTTTGAGAGGGGTCAGGGAGGAATCAGGTGTTGAGATGTGTCAGGTGGGAGGCTGATCTCTGCAGTAAAGGTAAAATTAACCCTACAAGCTACCTAATTAACCCCTTCACTGCTGGGCATGATACAAGAGTGGTGCACAGCGGCATTTAGCTGCCTTCTAATTACCAAAAATCAATGCCAAAGCCATATATGTCTGCTATTTCTGAACAAACGGGATCCCAGAGAAGCATTTACAACCATTTGTGCCATAATTGCAAAAGCTGTTTGTAAATAATTTCAGTGAGAAACCTAAAGTTAGTGAAAAAGTTAACTTTTTTTTATTTGATCGCATTTGGCGGTGAAATGGTGGCATGAAATATACCAAAAGGGGCCATGATCAATACTTTGGGTTGTCTACTAAAAGAAAATATATACATGTGAAGGGTTATTCAGGGATTCCTGACAGATATCAGTGTTACAATGTAACTATCGCTAATTTTGAAAGAAAATGGTTTGGAAATAGCAAAGTGCTACTTGTACTTATTGCCCTATAACTTGCAAAAAAGAAAAGAACATGCAATCATTGGGTATTTCTAAACTCAGGACAAAATTTAGAAACTATTTAGCATGAATGTTTTTTGGTGGTTATACAGTAGATGTGTAACAAATTTTGAGGGTCAAAGTTAGAAAAAGTGTGTTTTTTCCCATTTTTTTCATCATATTTTATAAAAAAAAATTATAGTAAATTATAAGATATGATGAGAATAATGGTATCTTTAGAAAGTCCATTTAATGGCAAGAAAAACATTATATAATATGTGTAGGTACAGTAAATAAGTAAGAGAAAAATTACAACTAAACCCAAACACCGCGGAAATGTAAAAACAGCCCTGGTTCTTAACGGTAAGAAAATTGAAAAATGGTCTGGTCACTAAGGGGTTAATGATGCTGTTTCATTGTACTTGCATTCACTTTTAGTTTTACATGCAATGTCTTTTTCTGCACCTAAATAGGTGCACTGCATATACAGACAGACTCGCCAGCATACATATGATTATAAAAAATTACTGAGACTTGCAGAGGTAAACTAAGGGAGTACAATAACTGTGAGAGAACTTCTAGCACACCCAACAAACACCCCGTCCTATTCACTGACAATGTGAGGCACATTTACAATGAAAAAATAGAAAATATGATTTCTACTTTGCATTTCAATTACATTTAACATCTTGTATGATTTTTAAAGTGCTTATTAAACACTATACTTTGTGTGTATGCGTGCCTCTCATTTGCATACTAAGTTATGTCCCTTTGCGAGGTACAAAGCTATCAAGGAAAGATTTGCCTTTATAGATTGCTGCAAAGGACCTTTTAACACTGATGGATCTTTTAGATGATCTCGCCTGAGCAGATAAAAATCTAGGGCCTGATCCGATATGCAGCGTCGCCCGCAAAAGCCGGCGAAGCCAAATTTACCGCTGGTTTGGTATCGCATATACGGCGTAACCTAGAAGTTACGCTTGTATATTTCTGCCTTCGGCCGTAGTTTTTTTGGCCCATAGGCAGGTATACCAAACCAGCGCAGTTTGGTATCCAATATACAGCGTAAGTACTTACGTGGCGAAAATGGAGAAATCCATTTTCACCTCGCCACAAATTGCAGGCGTAGTAAGCCTTACGCTGTCTATTGGAGCCCCGTAACTCCCTAAACTACCTGCAAAATAAAACCTAACACCTAACACATGCGCAATGTCTGAAGACTCGCCAGAAACACGGGCCATCAAGCTCTATTCGAAACTTGATAGATAGGCCCCATTGTATTTAAGTGTTTATATGTGTATATATGTATCTAAATAAATAAATCTGAACACACATATGAATATATATATATATATATATATATATATATATATATATCCATATTTAAACATGTATATGTAGGTATCTTTATGTTAAAGCCCCAGCCTTATTTTATTCTTACACCTGAGACCCCATATCTGTCCTTATAACTTTTGTGCAATTTAAAGATTTCTCTTTTTGTTAGATAGTGTTATTATGAGTGTAACTGTACTTTGTAATGTATTTTTTTATGTGTTTTATTACACTTTTTTGTTTCAAGAAACAGTTAACCAGACCTGTGATGCGCTATCCCGACGAGCGTTAAATTTAATTGCACTCAAGGGATCACAGCTACTTTCAACTTGTAATACAAGCACTACACCCGATGCACATAAACACCCGTTATAAACCCCTTTTATATATATATATATATATATATATATATATATATATACAGTGCCCTCCACTAATATTGGCCCTTTGGTAAATATGTTCAAAGAAGGCTGTGGATAATTGTCTTTATTGTTTAACCTTTTGATCTTTTATTCAAAAAATACACAAAAATACTCTGCTCTCATGGATATCAAACAGTTTTATTAAAAATGTTTTTATATATGTGTGGCACAATTATTGGCACATATAAATTCATATGAGAACAATATATTTGAAGTATATTTCATGTTTTAGTACACCTGGGTGAGTAGGAACAGGAAAATGTTTAACCATGACTTATAATTATGATGTACACATAGGCCAAATTTCCTTAGTCATATATCACGATAGGTAAGACCAAGGAATACATCTGTGATGTGCGGCAAAAGGTTGTTCAACTTTATAAAATGGTAAGTGGCTATAAGAAAATAGCAAAAGAATTGAAAATGACCATTTCCACCATCAGAGCAATAATGTTAACTGTAAAAGTTATGAATCAACCTGGAAGAGGAGGTGTGTCTATATTGTCTCAACATGCTGCGAAGAGGATGATTTAAGTGGCCAAAATATCTCCAAAGATCACAGCTAGAGAATTGCAGAAGTTAATTGCAACTTGAGGTCAGACATTTTTCAAAACTACAAACGTCACCTTCATCACCACACGTTGTTTGGAAGGGTTTAAAAAAAACTCTCTCATCCAAAAAACAAATTCAAATGTCTTCAGTTTGCCAGACACTAATCCAAATTTTAAAATGGGATTGGGTTCTATGGTCAGATGAAACCAAAATAGAGCTTTTTGGCGATAAACACCAGAGGCGCACACAGAGAGGTAGTCATATGGAAAAGTACCTCATGCCCACGGTTAAATATGGAGGTGGCTCTTTAATGTTTTGAGGCTGTTTTTCAGCCAGAGGAACTGGTCATTTTGTTAGGATATATGGCATCATGGATTCTATCAAATATCACTAGCTCATGGACTCTTGCCAATTACATGAATGAAAAGGTATCTTAATGGTAAATAATGTTATAGACATGACAAGCAAAACTTTATCTTTATTTGCCAGTTCATAACATGTCTTAAATCTCCTCACAGGCCTTGTGAGTGAAAATTAAATATCACTGTAACCCCCATATAAAAATAAAAAGTATGACTCACAGCTCTGCATGTCGTTCCTTTTATGGATTTTTAAAAGCTCATCCTCTCTTCCTTCTGCCTTTCTCTCTATTTTCTCTTATTAGCTGGAGATTATTTTTATTTTGCTCATGCCAACATAAATGATTCCATATGCAGCTTGTAGTTGTCATTTAAAGCCCTTTATATATGTTTAGATTGAATCATTAAATCACTAAGCCATAAACTTTTTTTAGGTTGCATTTCTCATCTTAACCTATTATTTACAAAAACATCTTGCAAAAGTTATTTTGTTAACTCATATGTACATATGCTTTTGCAGTATGCACTACATTATTCTTCACATATTATGCAATTAATATCATGAAAATTTGGATTTTCAAACTCTGCAACTCCTTTATTTTTTAAATCGCAATTTTCCTGCTCTTATCCATTTATCCTACACCTTAAAAAGTGGCATTAAAGTAACATCAAACACTAAGGGCTAGATTACAAGTGGAGCTTAAATTTATCGCGCACCAGCAAACAAGCAAATTCACCCGTTTGTGGGCACGTGATAAATAACCAGCCATTACAAGTGGCTGGTTATTGCTACCCTGACCTCATGGTAGTATTTAGTACTCCAAAAATTAACCAGAGGTCAGACCTCTCTGCTTAGGCTATTTAGAGACAGTTGGCTCGGTAGAGTGTGCAACCAATCACTGTGTGGACTATAGCAGAGAAGATAGAAGATAGAAGACGTAGCTGGGATGAAGCTAGAAGATGCCGCATGGATGGATGAAGACTTCCAGACTTCAGAAACTGTAAGTGGATCGTCGGGGGTTAGTGTTAGGGTTTTTTTTTTTAACTTTTTTTGAGTGTTTTTTTTTTTTTTTAGATTAGGGTTTGGGCTTTTTTAAAAGAGCTAAATGCCCTTTTAAGGGCAATGCAAAACAGCTAAATTCCCTTTTTAAGGGCAATGCCCATACAAATGCCCTTTTCAGGGCAATGGGTAGCTTAGGTTTTTGTTAGAGTTAGGTTTTTTTTTATTTTGGGGGGTTGGTTGGGTGGTGGGTTTTACTGTTGGGGGGTCTTTGCATTTTTTCAGGTAAAAGAGCTGATTTCTTTACGGCAATGCCCTACAAAAAGCCCTTTAAGGGCTATTTGTAGTTTATTGTAGGCTAGGTTTTTTTTATTTTGGGGGGCTTTTATATTTTTATAGGGCTATTAGATTAGGTGTAATTGTTTTTATTTTGGATAATTTCGTTTGTTATTTTTTGTACTTTAGTATTTTTTATTTTTTGTAATTTTAGATTATTTTTTTTTTAGTAGTGGTCTTTTTAATGTGTATTTTAGTTTTATTAATTGGTAGTTATTTTAATTTTAGTATAATATTTGTTAGGTTAATTGTTAGTTTAAACTTAGGTTTTTTAATTTCACAGGTAAGTTTTTATTTATTTTAAGATAGGGATATTGTAATTTAAATTTAAAGTTAGAGGTTTAGGCGTTAATAGTTTCATTTATTTTTTTGCGATGTGGGGAGCTGGCGGTTTAGGGGTTAATAAGTTTATTTAGTGTCAGTGATGTGGGAGGCCAGAGGTTTAGGGGTTAATACATTTATTTAGTGGTGGCGATGTCGGGGAGCGGAGGAAGAGGGGTTAATAACTTTTATTAGTGGTGGCGATGTTGGGAGTGGCAGATTAGGGGTTAATAACTTTAATATAGTGTTTGCTATGCGGGAGGGCCTCAGTTTAGGGGTTAATAGGTAGTTTATGGGTGTTAGTGTACTTTGTAACATTTTAGTTATCAGTTGTGTAACAGTTTTGTTGCGCAAAACTCATAACTACTGGTCTCAGATAGCGAAATGGATTGTGTCGGTATAGGCTGGAATGCAAGCATTTTAGCCTCACCGCACAACCTTTAATACTGACGCTATGGAAATCCCAGGCAAAAACGTCTTTTTTTTTAGTGCGGGAATGGCGTTGCATTACAGGCTAAAATGCTTGCTGTATAGCTATATCGACAAGACTCGTAATGGCTGTGTTACTGTTTTTACATT
The DNA here is from genome assembly GCF_027579735.1 of Bombina bombina. Classification (NCBI taxonomy): domain Eukaryota; kingdom Metazoa; phylum Chordata; class Amphibia; order Anura; family Bombinatoridae; genus Bombina; species Bombina bombina. The sequence continues at coordinate 102,588,124 of NC_069500.1, read as the reverse complement.
GAAATGGCCACTGTTTCAGCATTAAAACCGTAATGCAAAACTCGAAATCTAAGTGAATAGTAGTTATTCACCCCAAAATCACAAATTATTTGATAGAGCAGACCAGCATATAAAAAATACAGGAAGAATGCTTATTCAATAAAAAAACAAACAAACAAAAAAAAACACATGGAACAATGTGGTTTAAGTTTGAATCATTGTTTTTCAAAAACAGAATTTATGCTTACCTGATAAATTACTTTCTCCAACGGTGTGTCCGGTCCACGGCGTCATCCTTACTTGTGGGATATCTCTTCCCCAACAGGAAATGGCAAAGAGTCCCAGCAAAGCTGGCCATATAGTCCCTCCTAGGCTCCGCCCACCCCAGTCATTCGACCGACAGACAGGAGGAAAAATATAGGAGAAACCATATGGTACCGTGGTGTCTGTAGTTAGAGAAAATAATTCATCAGACCTGATCAAAAAACCAGGGCGGGCCGTGGACCGGACACACCGTTGGAGAAAGTAATTTATCAGGTAAGCATAAATTCTGTTTTCTCCAACATTGGTGTGTCCGGTCCACGGCGTCATCCTTACTTGTGGGAACCAATACCAAAGCTTTAGGACACGGATGAAGGGAGGGAGCAAATCGGGTTACCTAAACGGAAGGCACCACGGCTTGCAAAACCTTTCTCCCAAAAATAGCCTCCGAAGAAGCAAAAGTATCAAATTTTATTAAAATTTGGCAAAAGTGTGCAGTGAAGACCAAGTCGCTGCCTTACATATCGGGTCAACAGAAGCCTCGTTCTTGAAGGCCCATGTGGAAGCCACAGCCCTAGTGGAGTGAGCTGTAATTCTTTCAGGAGGCTGCCGTCTGGCAGTCTCATAAGCCAATCGGATGATGCTTTTAAGCCAAAAGGAAAGAGAGGTAGAAGTCGCTTTTTGACCTCTCCTTTTACCAGAATAAACAACAAACAAAGAAGATGTTTGTCTGAAATCTTTTGTAGCCTCTAAATAGAATTTTAGAGCACGGACTACGTCCAAATTGTGTAACAAACGTTCCTTCTTTGAAACTGGATTCGGACATAAAGAAGGTACAACTATCTCCTGGTTAATATTTTTGTTAGAAACAACCTTTGGAAGAAAACCAGGCTTAGTACGCAAAACCACCTTATCTGCATGGAACACCAGATAGGGCGGAGAACACTGCAGAGCAGATAACTCAGAAACTCTTCTAGCAGAAGAAATAGCAACCAAAAACAAAACTTTCCAAGATAGTAACTTAATATCTATGGAATGTAAAGGTTCAAACGGAAACCCTTGAAGAACTGAAAGAACTAGATTTAGACTCCAGGGAGGAGTAAAAGGTCTGTAAACAGGCTTGATCCTAACCAGAGCCTGAATAAATGCTTGAACATCTGGCACAGCTGCCAGTCTTTTGTGTAGTAAGACAGATAAAGCAGAGATCTGTCCTTTTAGAGAACTTGCAGATAATCCTTTCTCCAAACCTTCTTGTAGAAAGGAGAGAATCCTAGGAATTTTTATCTTATTCCATGGGAATCCTTTGGATTCACACCAACAGATATATCTTTTCCATATCTGAAAACCCACGCTTCGATAGAATCAAGCGTTCAATCTCCAAGCCGTCAGCTGGAGGGAAACCAGATTTGGATGTTCGAATGGACCCTGAACAAGAAGGTCCTGTCTCAAAGGTAGCTTCCATGGTGGAACCGATGACATATTCACCAGGTCTGCATACCAAGTCCTGCGTGGCCACGCAGGAGCTATCAAGATCACCGAGACCCTCTCCTGATTGATCCTGGCTACCAGCCTGGGAATGAGAGGAAACGGTGGAAATACATAAGCTAGGTTGAAGGTCCAAGGGGCTACTAGTGCATCTACTAGAGTCGCCTTGGGATCCCTGGATCTGGACCCGTAGCAAGGAACCTTGAAGTTCTGACGAGACGCCATCAGATCCATGTCTGGAATGCCCCATAATTGAGTTATTTGGGCAAAGATCTCCGGGTGGAGTTCCCACTCCCCCGGATGGAATGTCTGACGACTCAGATAATCCGCCTCCCAGTTTTCCACACCTGGGATGTGGATCGCAGACAGGTGGCAGGAGTGATCCTCTGCCCATTGAATTATTTTGGTCACTTCTTTCATCGCCAGGGAACTCCTTGTTCCCCCCTGATGATTGATATAAGCAACGGTCGTCATGTTGTCTGATTGGAATCTTATGAATCTGGCCTTTGCTAGTTGAGGCCAAGTCCTGAGAGCATTGAATATCACTCTCAGTTCCAGAATGTTTATCGGGAGAAGAGACTCTTCCCGAGACCATAGACCCTGAGCTTTCAGGGATTCCCAGACCGCACCCCAGCCCACTAGACTGGCGTCGGTCGTGACAATGACCCACTCTGGTCTGCGGAAGCTCATTCCCTGGGATAGATTGTCCAGGGTCAGCCACCAACGGAGTGAATCTCTGGTCTTCTGATCTACTTGAATCATTGGAGACAAGTCTGTATAGTCCCCATTCCACTGTTTGAGCATGCACAGTTGTAATGGTCTTAGATGAATTCGTGCAAAAGGAACTATGTCCATTGCTGCAACCATCAACCCTACTACTTCCATGCACTGCGCTATGGAAGGACGAGGAACAGAATGAAGAACTTGACAAGTGCTTAGAAGTTTTGACTTTCTGACCTCTGTCAGAAAAATCCTCATTTCTAAGGAATCTATTATTGTTCCCAAGAAGGGAACTCTTGTCGACGGAGACAGAGAACTTTTTTCTATGTTCACCTTCCATCCGTGTGATCTGAGAAAGGCCAGAACGATGTCTGTATGAGCCTTTGCTTTTGACAGGGACGACGCTTGTATTAGAATGTCGTCCAAGTAAGGTACTACTGCAATGCCCCTCGGTCTTAGAACCGCTAGAAGGGACCCTAGTACCTTTGTGAAAATCCTTGGAGCAGTGGCTAACCCGAATGGGAGGGCCACAAACTGGTAATGCTTGTCCAGAAAGGCGAACCTTAGGAACTGATGATGTTCTTTGTGGATAGGAATATGTAGGTACACATCCTTTAGATCCACGGTAGTCATAAATTGACTTTCCTGGATAGTGGGTAGAATCGTTCGAATGGTTTCCATCTTGAACGATGGTACCCTGAGAAATTTGTTTAGGATCTTCAAATCCAAAATTGGTCTGAAAGTTCCCTCTTTTTTGGGAACTACGAACAGATTGGAATAAAATCCCATTCCTTGTTCCTTTATTGGAACTGGGTGTATCACTCCCATCTTTAACAGGTCTTCTACACAATGTAAGAACGCCTGTCTCTTTATTTGGTTTGAGGATAAGTGAGACATGTGGAACCATCCCCTTGGGGGTAGTTCCCTGAATTCCAGGAGATAACCCTGAGAAACTATTTCTAGCGCCCAGGGATCCTGAACATCTCTTGCCCAAGCCTGAGCAAAGAGAGAGAGTCTGCCCCCCACTAGATCCGGTCCCGGATCGGGGGCTACTCCTTCATGCTGTTTTGTTAGCAGCGGAAGGCTTCTTGGCCTGCTTACCCTTGTTCCAGCCTTGCATCGGTTTCCAGGCTGGTTTGGGTTGTGAAGCATTACCCTCTTGCTTAGAGGATGCAGAATTAGAGGCCGGTCCGTTCCTGAAATTGCGAAAGGAACGAAAATTAGACTTATTCTTGGCCTTGAAAGGCCTATCTTGTGGAAGGGCGTGGCCCTTTCCCCCAGTGATGTCTGAAATAATCTCTTTCAATTCTGGTCCAAATCGAGTTTTACCTTTGAAAGGGATGTTAAGCAATTTTGTCTTGGATGACACATCCGCTGACCAAGACTTTAGCCAAAGCGCTCTGCGCGCCACGATAGCAAACCCTGAATTTTTCGCCGCTAATCTAGCTAATTGCAAAGCGGCATCTAAAATAAAAGAGTTAGCCAACTTAAGTGCGTGAACTCTGTCCATAACCTCCTCATATGGAGTCTCTCTACTAAGCGAGTTTTCTAGTTCCTCGAACCAGAACCACGCTGCTGTAGTGACAGGAACAATGCAGGAAATGGGTTGTAGAAGGTAACCTTGCTGTACAAAAATCTTTTTAAGCAAACCCTCCAATTTTTTATCCATAGGATCTTTGAAAGCACAACTATCCTCGATAGGAATAGTAGTGCGTTTGTTTAGAGTAGAAACTGCCCCCTCGACCTTAGGGACTGTCTGCCATAAGTCCTTTCTGGGGTCGACCATAGGAAATAATTTCTTAAATATAGGGGGGGGAACAAAAGGTATGCCGGGCTTTTCCCACTCCTTATTCACTATGGCCGCCACCCGCTTGGGTATAGGAAAAGCGTCGGGGTGCACCGGAACCTCTAGGAACTTGTCCATCTTGCATAATTTCTCTGGAATGACCAAGTTGTCACAATCATCCAGAGTAGATAACACCTCCTTAAGCAGTGCGCGGAGATGTTCTAATTTAAATTTAAATGTCACAACATCAGGTTCAGCTTGTTGAGAAATTTTTCCTGAATCTGAAATTTCCCCATCTGACAAAACCTCCCTCATGGCCCCTTCAGATTGGTGTGAGGGTATGACAGAACAATTATCATCAGCGCCCTCCTGCTCTTCAGTGTTTAAAACAGAGCAATCGCGCTTTCTCTGATAAGTAGGCATTTTGGATAAAATATTTGCTATGGAGTTATCCATTACAGCCGTTAATTGTTGCATGGTAATAAGCATTGGCGCGCTAGATGTACTAGGGGCCTCCTGCGTGGGCAAAACTGGTGTAGACACAGTAGGAGATGATGTAGTATCATGTTTACTCCCCTCATCTGAGGAATCATCTTGGGCAATTTCATTATCTGTGGCAGTACTGTCCTTACTTTGTTTGGACGCTATGGCACAATTATCACACAAATTTAAATTGGGAGACACATTGGCTTTCATACATATAGAACATACATATAGAACATAGCTTATCCGAAGGCACAGACATGTTAAACAGGCTTAAACTTGTCAATAAAGCACAAAAAACGTTTTAAAACAAAACCGTTACTGTCTCTTTAAATTTTAAACAGAAAACACTTTATTACTGAATATGTGAAAAAGTATGAAGGAATTGTTCAAAAATTACGTATTGCACACCAAATTTCAGAGCTTTAACCCTTAAAATAACGGAACCGGAGCCGTTTACAAATTTAACCCCTATACAGTCCCAGCTATAGCCTTTGCTGAGACCTAACCAAGCCCAGAGGGGAATACGATACCAACTGACGCCTTCTAGAAACTTTTCCAGCAACTTTCAGATCCTCACACATGCATCTGCATGCCCTGCTCTCAAAAAACAACTGCGCAGTAATGGCGCGAAAATGAGGCTCAGCCTACAACTAGGAAGGCCCCCTGACTGGAAAAGGTGTCTAACATAGTGCCTGCCGTTTAATAAACGTTCCCCAAGTTTATAAATGTGAATTGTCAGCATAAATATGAATAAAATGCCCAAATAAAGCAATCGATTTAGCCCATAAAAATGTCTACCAGTTTTATAGCCAATATTAAGCCCTTTATTCTGTTTGTTTGACTAAGAAAATGGCTTACCGGTCCCCATGAGGGGAAATGACAGCCTTCCAGCATTACAAGGTCTTGTTAGAAATATGGCTAGTCATACCTTAAGCAGAAAAGTCTGCTTACTGTTTCCCCCAACTGAAGTTACTTCATCTCAACAGTCCTATGTGGAAACTGCAATCGATTTTAGTTACTGTCTGCTAAAATCATCTTCCTCTCACAAACAGAAATCTTCATCCTTTTCTGTTTCAGAGTAAATAGTACATACCAGCACTATTTTAAAATAACAAACACTTGATAGAAGAATAACAACTACATTTAAACACCAAAAAACTCTTAACCATCTCTGTGGAGATGTTGCCTGTGCAACGGCAAAGAGAATGACTGGGGTGGGCGGAGCCTAGGAGGGACTATATGGCCAGCTTTGCTGGGACTCTTTGCCATTTTCTGTTGGGGAAGAGATATCCCACAAGTAAGGATGACGCCGTGGACCGGACACACCAATGTTGGAGAAATGTACTGTAATTATTTTTATATGCAGACAGGGATTGTAAATATCCCATAAATTACTTAGGGATAGTAAATTCAATTCACTCTTCAGTTCCACCAGGGCTCTGCAGTTGTTGTGTGTGTGTTGAACAAGTAGATATAACTTCAATACCCTCTGTGCTTTTATTACTTCTTAGCTGATACTGTGGTAAATGATTGAGAGTGAGGAACTAATGATCTTAAAAATCTCTTAATATCATATATCAACTTACACTTTTCTATATTGTTTTTAAAATTGTTTGCAATACAAATAATTTATTTTTATGTTATTTTATAAAAGGCTTTACTTTCTTTGTATTTGGGGAAAATAAAAAGCCTGGAATACATCTAGGCCCAATCATACATACAGGCACGTCCCTTAGCAATTAATTACCTAGTGACCATTTTTTGTAATTAAATTCTGTTAAGGTCCTTCAGGAGTGCTAGCTGTGGTTTCTCCAAAAGTGATGACACCCATTATAGGTCTTTGATTACTCAGGTCCACTTCTCTCTCTTACTCCTATTTACCTAGGCCTTTACTCTCAGCTTCATTTGGACAGAATGCATCTGGTTTTAGTTGCAAAGCTAGGAATTAATTCCCATCAATGATTGTCTTGTATGTAGAAGAACTGTGCCTCAAGCCTCAAGTGTTCCATGAAATGGGGGTCCAGGAATGAGTATCTGTACACAAGCCTCCCAATAACATGAGCAATGACTCTAGAGTAGTGGAAACATGTTCTCTGAAGTGATGAATCATGCTTCATTATCTGGCAGTCTGATGGAGGACTTTTTGTGTGGCAGATGCATAGTTCCTACTGTAAAGTTTGGTGAAGGAGGGATAATGGTCTAGGGCTGTTTATCAGGGTTTGGGAATGGTTCCAGTGAGGGAGGGGTCATCTTAATGTTACACCATACAAAGACATTTTAGATATTTGAGGGCTTCCAACTTTGTGGCATCAGTTTTGAGAAGGCCCTTACCTGCTCACAACCAGTTTTGTTTGAGTCAACATTGCCTCTTACAACCTTGTACCACCACAATCCATACACCATGTCACCATAGCAACTTGTCCCCCCTGCAGTGAGGGCCCAATTATAAAAAAAATGCTTGCTATCATGTAGAGACATCATGCAGAGACCTTTTTCTGAGCATTGCATTTTAGAGTATTTTTCCTTCATATCCAGAACCACGCATCACAAGATAAACAACTTGCAATCTAACAAAATATTTCTTACATAATCTCACCAGACCAGAGAGGTTTGGAGAATCAGGTCTTTAGTATTAATTTATCATTGCAAATAAAGTGGCAGTATGTAAATAAGAGTAAGTCCCCACAGGAGAGAAATGAGTGAGTCAGCCTGTTACTACTTGCTGTGTTAAAGGGACAGTCAAGTCCAAAGCAAAACTTTCATGATTCAAATAGGGCATGCAATTTTAAACAAGTTTCCTATTTACTTTTATCACCAATTTTGCTTTGTTCTCTTGGTATTCTTAGTAGAAAGCTAAACCTAGGTGGGCTCATATGCTAATTTCTTAGAACTTGAAGGCCGCCTCTAATCTGAATGCATTTTGACAGTTTTTCACCACTAGAGGGTGTTAGTTCATGTGCGTCATATAGATAACATTAAGCTCACTCACGTGAAGTTACCTAGGTGTCAGCACTGATTGGCTAAAATGCAAGTCTGTCAAAATAACTGAAATAAGGGGGCTGTTTGCAGATGCTTAGACAGAGGTAAAACGTGTATTATTATAACTGTGTTGGTTATGCAAAACTGGGGAGTAGGTAATAAAGGGATTATCTATCTTTTTAAGCAACACAAATTCTGGTGTTGACTGTCCCTTTAAAGATTTAATCAAATGTGAACCATTTTTGTTTTTTCTTATACAAATATTTCTACATTTTTTCCCCCAAGATTTCTGACAAAGATATATTTTTTTATGAAGAAAATGTCTTGTTTATAAGTGTATGCTGCCATTCTTGTTATGCAGTGACCAATTGATTGTTCTGCTTTCTGACATACGACTCCACTAGCTGCTCTTATTTGCTAGTTTTTATTCTTGTTACCATAGTAACAATACATTTCTAAAGTCATAATCATTTTCAGAAGTTTATTTTTAGGTTATTTTATTCATGTTCTGTTTGTATTAATAACACTACATTTAACTGAATACAAAAGTGTTAAAAAGTACATTTTTTCATGTAGTAAAAGAGAAAACTTTTCACAGCAAAATTAAAAGAATCACATTTTACTCATTACATACAAGCCATGTGTGTGAGTGTGTCTGGTTAAATTGCAGACCTCAAATATAGTTGACAAACACAAAAGACTGTTAAAGGAATAATCTAATCAAAATTAATTTTTTATAATTCAGATAGAGCATGCAATTTTAAGCAACTATCTAATTTACTCCAACAATCAATTTTTCTTCGTTCTCTTGGTATCTTTATTTCAATGTAAGCTTAGGAGATGGCCCATTTTTGGTTCAGCACCTGGGTAGCGCTTGCTGATTGGTGGCTACATTTAGACACCAATCAGAAAGTGCTACCCAGGTATTGAAATTGGCTGGTGCCTATGCATACATTCTTGCTTTTTTCAAATAAAGGTATCGAAAGAATGAAGAAAAATTGATAATACGAGTAAATTAGAAAGTTTCTTAAAATTGCATGCTCTATCTCAGGGGTTTCCAAACTGTGAGCCGCAGCGCAGTAACTGACCTACAGGGGTGCCGTGAAATATTCATCTTTTGCAACCGTAAAAGTGCTCATAAATGATGCCCCACTGACAAGACCACTGATGAGACTGTATCGTTTCGAGTATAGACCTGAATGTACTCACCCAGATGCAACATGCGTAGATGCGTACGATGGACAATGTTATCACATGAATATACGACTTGATCTGCGAGTACATAGTTATTATACGCTTAAAAATGGACAAGTTTTTATTTAATAAGCACACTAGGACTGAAAATGAAGAGGATGTACCACAAACTATTGGCGGGTGTGTGAACAAGCGGAAATACCATAAATATGATGACAATTATTTGGATTTTGGCTTTACATCAACAAATGTCAATGGTGGAGAAACACCGCAGTATGTAGAGTGTTTAAAGATTTTGGCTCCAGAATACATGATCCCAAGTAAGCTAAAACGCCATTTAGAAACCAATCATTCAAACGGTTAGTAAATCTCATGACTTCTTTATCAGAAAGATAGAAATTAAAACAACAACAAGGTACTTTTTTCTCAGCATTTGTCAAGCTAGCTCTGCTAGCCTCATATAAGGTCATTTGCGTTTAATACTAATCGCAGCAAACCACCAACTGCACACTGCAGCTGTCAGGTATGTAATATAGATTATAGAACGATGGTCTGACTTGGGGTGCTTTGAAAAAATCTTGAAACATTAAAAGTGCTGTGAACCAATAAAGTTTGGGAACCACTGAAAGATTAAGATAGAAAATCATTAAAAAAAATACCTTTAAACTTTAAAATAGGAAGCAGGCTCATAAACCAATATCTATGCAAAAATCAAACAAAAAAGATTTATAGGGAATGACATAAGTCCTGAAAAGTCTATTAGAGATGAATGCTGAACTATGATATATCAACTTTGAAATTCATGTTGCTTTAATGCAAAATTAAAGGACCTTATAGTATGCATCAGAAATTATGCACAGCATATAAAAAAAATTGTTTTAATAATTTAACAGTATAATTTTACTAGCACAATTTATAAGGCTATGCAAATCAAGAGTAGTTTAGGGATAGACCTCTTGAAAAGCTTTGTGGAATCAGGGGTTATTGTTTCTTTTCCTGGTGTATTTTGCAACTAATTAAAGGGACATTAAACCCAAAAATTTGCTTTCATGATTCAGACAGAGAATACAATTTTAAACAACATTCCAATTTACTTCTATTATCTAATTTGCTTCATTCTTTAGATATTCTTTCTTAAAGAAATAGCAATGCACATGGGTGAGCCAATCACATGAGGAAAATATGTGCAGCCACCAATCAGAAGCTACTGAGCCTATCTAGATATGCTTTTCAGGAAGGAATATCAAGAGAATGAAGCAAATTAGATAACAGAAGTCATTTAAACAGTTGTTTAAAATGGTATTATCTATCTGAATCATGAGAGAAAAAAATTGGGTTTAATGTCCCTTTAAGGCAAAAACAAAAAATAAATAAAACTAAAGGTAAAATAGTTTTTTTAAGTAAAATATCCCTTTAACTAAAATTACCTTAAGCAGACAAACAAACAGCATAATAATTTATTAGAATAGTATTATATTACCCATTGACATGGATAGGACTATAATGAAGTGTTTCCTTATTTTCTTCTGAAGTGCATGTGATGCCACTAATTTAATACAATATACTTATGACATCTCAAAGTATCCACTATATATGGCCAAAAGAATGTGGACACTCCTACTAGTAATTATTGAGTTGAAGTGCAAAATCTCCAGGCCATAGCCATGAACTCTCCATAGAAAAACATTGGCAATACAATAGGCTACATTTACTAGACAGTGATTGCTGCTTCGGAGGCCATCATTTCAGGCTTGTCTGAAACAATTGTTAAGTTGCATCAGAAATCATCCCAATCCAATTGGGATGGTTGACAGACCCTTCATGGTAGCAGCCAATTGGCCGCCAGCGAGCAGGTTAGTGTGATGCTTGCGCAATGTTAAATGTGGACCGTCATGTTCACCCAACCTTTAATAAATGGAGCCCAATTAGTCATACTGAAGAGTTCAGTGACTTTAAACATGCCACTGTCATAGGAGGAAGCCTTTTCCACAATTCAGTTCATGATTATCATACTAGATCTGCCCTGGTCAACTGTAAGGGCTATTGGTGAAGTGGAGCCCTCTAGGAGCAACTACAGCACGCCACAGGCATAACATGATAAACTAAGCAAACTCACGGAGCAGGGCTGCTGACTGCTAAAACAGATATGTTGAAAGTAAAGAAGAAGGCGCCACAATAGTGCACAATCATTGATATTGAAGTATCCCACGCACAAGACGAGTAATACTTACTAGAAAAAAAGCACTTGAGAAGTGCCACAGGTACAGTCTGGACTCTTAGTAGCTGTCCAGCAAGCTATCCTCTCGCTGTTACAGCCGACCCTGCAATTCCAAATCCAATATCAGGATATCACGGTAACCAGGTGTAATCTTTAGCTATTGCCCAGATAAACAAATATCGGCTGCTCCCAGGGGACAGGACGTATGAAAGTACATGATGACAAAGTCGTTAAAAACAACTTCAGTTTATTTAAAACAAAGTGTACACAACCAACCCTACTCTAAAACCCACCCAATACCCCCTTAAAAAACACTAACCCCTTGAAGATCACCTTACCGGAAGAAGTCTTCACCCAACCGGGTCAAAGTCCTCTACGAATCCGGCAGAAGTGGTCCTCCAGACGGGCAGAAGTGGTCCTCCAGAAGTCTTCATCCAGACAGCATCTTCTATCTTCATCCATCCAGCGCGGAGCGGCTCCATCTTCAAGACATCCGACGTGGAGCATCCTCTTCGGCCGACGTCTTCTTGCTGAATGAAGGTACCTTTAAGTAACATCATCCAAAATGGCGTCCCTTAGATTCCGATTGGCTGATAGAATTCTATCAGCCAATCGGAATTAAGGTAGAAAAAATCCTATTGGCTGATGCAATCAGCTAATAGGATTTAAGTTCAATCCTATTGGCTGATCCAATCAGCCAATAGGATTGACCTTGCATTCTATTGGCTGTTCCAATCAGCCAATAGAATGCCAGCTCAATCCTATTGGCCGATGGTGGCGTTGCACCAGCAGCTCTTGTGAGCTGCTAGTGCAATGCTGAATACGGAGAGCGTATTGCTCTCCGCATTCAGCGATGTCCGCAAGACATTTGATAAATAGGCCCCAATGTAACTATTAGTTATATTGTAAATTTAATATAGTGGCGGCTGTGTAGGGGGGGCAGATTAGGGTTTAATAAATATAATGTAGGTGGCAGCGGTGTAGGGGGCGGCAGATTAGGGGTTAATAATTATAATGTAGGTGGCGGCTGTGTAGGGGGCGGGAGATTAGGGGTTAATAAGTATAATGTAGGTGGCGTGGACTCCGGGAGTGGTGGTTTAGGGGTTAAACACTTTATTTAGTTGCGGCAGGGTCCGTGAGTGGCGGTTTAGGGGTTAATACATTTATTAGAGTTGCGGTGGGCTCTGGGATCGGCGGTATAGGGGGTAAACAGTATAGTATAGTGTGGGTGTTTAGTGACAGTATACCAATAAAGCTGGGAAAAAGCTGAAGAGCAGCTAACAACAGTCCACTGCTCATCGCCCCGTACTTGGTGCGCTGCTTTTTGACAGCTTTTTTGGTAATTTTGGAGAGCGTATTCAGGTCTGCGGCCACAATGTTAGACCATCTTAGGCAAGCATATTGGTGCCGACAAATGCAAGTAAGTTGACGGCTTGATAAGTAGATGCCTAAGTGTTCTTACACATTAGAGCAGGTTTTTGCACTTTTATGTCCTTTTAACTACAGCTTCATAGAAAATTCAATGTTCAACTGCTGCTTTATTTAAATTTACATTTCAATTCTTAGTCATTTTTTCCATATAGAATTAGTCCTTTGAAACTATAACAATCTAATGTTAAATATCCTTTTTTTTTTTTTTCTCACCACGAAAACTCCACTAGAGTTAAGCTTTTTGCGCTAGTCTGTTTGCATTCGTATTACAAGTTCCAAAAAAACATATTTTGCGCAAGTGGTAACCCGAATAGCACAAAAATCATAACAACTTTTCACATTTCTTTTTGAAAATAAGTTTTTATTGAGGCAATCACATGTAACAACGGTAATGATTTAGGAAACATCAATATATAGTAATGACATTACAACTTCATTCAGATACATTGAAAATAGAGCTGTCACATCTATAGGTGTATCTTATTGAACCCTAAGAATTATATTAAAGGTGGGTAGTAATCAGAACTACAGGAGGTAAGCTGGACGTAGATGAGTGAAGCTTCTGTTCCATTATTTATGAGTCCTCTAGGGCTAGCACAGTCACTTATGGACCTAAATGAGAGATATTGCAGGAAGAGGAGCCCATATGTGATTTACAATCATTTTTAGACCTCGGAGGAAGTAGTATACATTATGAGCTAGGAGAACATTACATAAAAACAGCAAAAAGTGGCAACATATGAAAGGGGTAATGTGGCATAGAGAGCTAAAAATGAGGCCTTTTATATATTGGTTATGGTTCCCAATTGTACTTAGGGGTGACACTTGGACCAGAGAGGGTTAATGAAGAATGGTATGGGAAATCTACAATTGTATTGGGCCTTAATAATAAATATGGGTGGGGAAATCAAGAGGCAAGAGCCGCTCTGCATTATAGGAAGGGGGTTAGTGACTGTTATTTAATGTCAAAAAGATAAATAAAAAAGATAAATAGAGGATAATATAGTTATAATTCTATTGGAAAACTGAGACTTCTGGAATCGAGAGGGGAGAAACGGTGGTCATAACAGATGATCATCAGACAGCCGTTAGTCATACATATACTTAGGGATGGATATAGTCCTGCTCTTTATAAATCTCATCAGCCTATAATGTTAAATTATGCAACATTAACAGGGAGAGGAGAGAAGAGGAAAATGGAGCTTAAAGATATAGAGAGTAATGATGATGTTCCTCTTAGTTTAGAGAGATTACACATGAGCACTATATAAATCAATATTAAGTCATCTAGCTGCAGATTAATAATGTTGTAGAGAGTTAGTATAACTAATACAATGAGACTATGTAAAGTTAAGAGGCTATGGGTAACAAGTGACATCTAATTCCCCCATGTCTTTGGTGGTTAACAGCAGGGATGCTATGAGTAGCATTGTAACATCAGTTGGGGATAGTGTAATAAATGAGTTGTGCAGGGGCGCATCAAAGGGGACAATAATATTCCATACTGAGTAAGGGCATTGAGATAAAATGGCAACATTACTCAGGGGAACCCTGAATCCCAATATTACAATATGTATTGGTATATCTGATATGTTTGGAGAAATTTGCAGTGCTGAGGCATATAGGGTATGGGGAAGGGAATGGGTGTCTATATAAGGTTAGTCCAGTCTTATAGGATTCAGTTACCATGGGAACACTGGGTAATCTAAATCATTTTATAGCGGGGAGTTTCCTCTGGGATTTGGGGACCTATAGGGGGTGTGATTTTGGGTTCAGAAAGAAGTTAAAAAAACCTTCTGGGCATACATAAGAGTATGCGGTACTATGGTTTATGATGTATGATGAACGTGTAGGGGACACTATTATAGAAAAACACAACTCTCAAGACCAGATACTAGCTACTAACATGAGCTTATAGCTGATGAGACACAGTTTGAAGGTATGGCAGGAATAAGATCTGGCTATATATACAGATATAAACTTCTATCGTAAAACAATACTTTCTAATCAAAATTCATGAGCAACCCTAACATAGTATGATTAGTTAGAGCATTAAACTAGAGTGAGAACTATATATGAATCCCTCAGCTGAAGGTAATAATAAGAAAAATAAGAGAAGACGACTTCAGTATGAAATATGACTCAGTGATTGATTCCTCATGTATTACTAGCAGTGAAATGTGGGGGATATTTTAGTCAGAGGAATTGCATACTGCATGGTATTCCTGTAGGCTATGATGTGCAGATGGGTAAGTCAGCAGGGCCTAATGTCGCCAATTCTGGGAGAGGGGAGAAGGTATTTGCTGTGGGTAGAATTAAGACTACCTAATAGTTTTGCAGCTTAAAGGGGGTGTTATGCATTTGTTAGGTTTAGGTAGCAAAAGTATTTTACTACTAAAGAACAGTCTACCGGATAAGATAAAAACCACCATAATGCAAAATCTCTACAGGATGTATTAAAACACACTATATAGTAATAAAGACTGGTTTATAGAATTCAAAGAGTCATTGGTGTAAAGGAGAGAGATCTCTGGGCATCAGACTTTACAGTCTTCATAAATAGATTCCTGTCACATAGGTATGATAATATGAGTTGTGAAGTTTGCAAAACACCCCTGTGACAAATCGTCTGAGGGTATCTTATAGAATAACGGCTTCCCCCTAGTCACATCCTATGCAGGTAACACACTGTGGGTTCTGTAGCATAAGAGCAGCTAAAAAGTCATCAGGGTCTAAATAGTCCTCAGACTACGCCGGTTCTCAGTAAGGGTCTGGAGTATGTATCCTGGAGGAGCTGTAGGGCCTGCTCCACGTTCCCCGAAGCAGAGAAGGTGACACAACAGTATAAAATGACAGCGGTTCCATATCTGAGGGACCAGGGATAGGGGACAGCAAATAAAACTGTCCCATAGTCCGAGCTAACAACCACATTAGCATACCAGGTAAACATCTGCAAAGTCCCCGACTCAAGACCTCGAGTTACTCTGTAGGGTGCGGGTAAGTTGCTCTTGGTTGCAGCATGGTATCTCTCCCACTGTGTGATAGAGGCATCTAGGGTGAGACTGCTCTTAAGTAGCGCTGCAGTACATGTCTCCTTTACCTCCATAGCCTTTGAGAAGCTGACTTCCGTATCATCTGCGGAGTGGACCTTTGTAGGAGTTTGAGGCTCTTTATAGCGTAAAGCTACCTCTCTATGTTCCGCCATTTTAGGTGTGCAGCTGTCTCCTTCTCCACCGGCGGTCCTCATGGTATGCGTGAGATCTCTGAAACAATTATCCATCTGCCGATTTAGTTCCATTAGCAGCTTATGTGCCAATAAGAGGAGGTCTCCCTCCATGAAGAAGTTAGATGTAGCAGTGTGGTCTCAGTTTTGGTAGTCAGGTTAATACCGCTTTAACCCGGGTGGCATGGGGGGGGGGTTGTATTATAATCTTTAGGCTGTACTCTCCAGAGACTGAATCAGATCTCTGGAAATCCGAGTGAGGTGTCCAGATCACCCCACACAGCGGCTCTGGTATAGAAAGGATCTGGGGTAAAATAGATTGGATCTTGATATGTTTTTAAAAGTTTGTGTAGTGGAATTCAGAGAGCTTCATAAAGTGCGACTTATCATGGTCGCTGTTTAGCCACGCCCCCAGAGAGTGCATTTCTTTTGCAATATATATATATATATATATATATATATATATATATATATATATATATTTTTTTTTTTTTTAAACTTACTTAGATGGAAGAAAGAAAGAAAATAAATATAAATATCCTCTTAAAAAGACAGGGGTTTCAGCACTCAATAAATATATGCAATAATAATGGTATAACACCAAGAAAGCACAAACTATTAGTAATAATTTATTTAGGCTTGTGTCCACTTAAGTGCATAGATTCAGCAGACAAATCTCCCAACAGATGCATCCATTATAATAAATGTTTTTGTCCATAAATATACTAATAGCGCATATGTTGTATAGTACAATAGACAATAGATTAAAAAAGCATGGCCAGCTTATAACTAATAGACATGGATAAATATGCAAATACTTGAACGCTAGATGCAACACCTCGACCAGAGGGTAGCCCTGTATTCCAACAGGAATCTGCTACCTTACGCCTAGATTTAGAGTTCCGCGTTAGCCGTCAAAACCAGCATTAAGGGGTCCTAACGCTGGTTTTTACCGCCCGCTGGTATTTAGAGTCAGTCAGGAAAGGGTCTAACGCTCACTTTCCAGCCGCGATTTTTCCATACCGCAGATCCCCTTACGCCAATTGCGTATCCTATCTTTTCAATGGGATCTTCCTAATGCCGGTATTTAGAGTCTTGGCTGAAGTGAGCGTTAGAACTATACCGACAAGACTCCAGCCGCAGAAAAAAGTCAGGAGTTAAGAGCTTTATGGGCTAATGCAGGTTTATAAAGCTCTTAACTACTGTGCTCTAAAGTACACTAACACCCATAAACTACCTATGTACCCCTAAACCGAGGTCCCCCCACATCGCTGCCACTCTAATAAATTTTTTTAACCCCTAATCTGCCAACCGCACACCGCCGCCACCTACATTATCCCTATGTACCCCTAATCTGCTGCCCCAACATTGCCGACACCTACATAATATTTATTAACCCCTAATCTGCCCCCCCAACGTTGCCACTACCTTACCTACACTTATTAACCCCTAATCTGCCGACTATAATAAATGTATTAACCCCTAAACCGTCGCACTCCCGCCTCGCAAACCCTATAATAAATTTTATTAACCCCTAATCTGCCCTCCCTAACATCGCCGCCACCTAACTTCAAGTATTAACCCCTAATCTGCCGACCGGACCTCACTGCTACTCTAATAAATGTATTAACCCCTAAAGCTAAGTTTAACCCTAACCCTAACATCCCCCTAAGTTAAATATAATTTAAATCTAACGAAATAAATTATTTATAATTAAATAAATTAATCCTATTTAAAGCTAAATACTTACCTGTAAAATAAACCCTAATATAGCTACAATATAACGAATAATTACATTGTAGCTATTTTAGGATTTATATTTATTTTACAGGCAACTTTGTTTATTTTAACTAGGTACAATAGCTATTTAATAGTTATTAACTATTTAATAGCTACCTAGTTAAAATAATTACAAAATTACATGTACAATAAATCCTAACCTAAGTTACAATTAAACCTAACACTACACTATCAATAAATTAATTAAATAAACTACCTACAATTACCTACAATTAAATCAACTAAACTAAATTAGAAAAAAAAAACACTAAATGACAAAAAAAAAAGATTACAAGAATTTTAAACTAATTACACCTACTCTAAGCACCCTACAAAAATAACAAAGCCCCCAAAAATAAAAAAAATGCCCTACCCTATTCTAAAATAAAATGTTAACAGCTTTATTACCTTACCAGCCCTTAAAAGGGCCTTTTGCGGGGCATGCCCCAAAGAAATCAGCTGTTTTGCCTTAAAAAAAACATACAATACCCCCCCCAACATTACAACCCACCACCCACATACCCCTAATCTAACCCACCCAAACCCCCCTTAAAAAACCTAACACTAAGCCCCTGAAGATCTCCCTACCTTGTATTCACCCAGCCGGGTATCACCGATCCATCCAGAAGAGGGTCCGAAGTCTTCATCCTATCTGGCAAGAAGAGGTCCAGAAGAGGGTCCGAAGTCTTCATCCTATCCGGCAAGAAGAGGTCCAGAAGAGGGTCCGAAGTCTTCATCCTATCCGGCAAGAAGAGGTCCTCCAGAGCGTCCAAAGTCTTCATCCAGGCGGCATCTTCTGTCTTCTTCCATCCGGAGCAGAGCGGGTCCATCTTGAAGCAGCCGACACGGAGCCATCCTTCCTCACCGACGGACTAACGACGAATGAAGGTTCCTTTAAATGACGTCATCCAAGATGGCATCCGTCGAATTCTGATTGGCTGATAGGATTCTATAAGCCAATCGGAATTAAGGTAGGAAAAATCTGATTGGCTGATTGAATCAGCCAATCAGATTCAAGTTCAATCGGATTGGCTGATCCAATCAGCCAATCAGATTGAGCTCGCATTCTATTGGCTGATTGGAACAGCCAATAGAATGCAAGCTCAATCTGATTGGCTGATCCAATCAGCCAATCGGATTGAACTTGAATCTGATTGGCTGATTCAATCAGCCAATCAGATTTTTCCTACCTTAATTCCGATTGGCTGATAGAATCCTATCAGCCAATTGGAATTCGACGGACGCTATCTTGGATGACGTCATTTAAAGGAACCTTCATTCAGACTTAGGACGTCAGTGAGGAAGGATGGCTCCGCGTCGGCTGCTTCAAGATGGACCCGCTCCGCTCCGGATGGAAGAAGATAGAAGATGCCACCTGGATGAAGACTTTGGACCCTCTGGAGGACCTCTTCTTCGGATAGGATGAAGACTTCGGACCCTCTTCTGGACGGATCGGTGATACCCGGCTGGGTGAATACAAGGTAGGGAGATCTTCAGGGGCTTAGTGTTAGGTTTTTTTAAGGGGGGTTTGGGTGGGTTAGATTAGGGGTATGTGGGTGGTGGGTTGTAATGTTGGGGGGTATTGTATGTTTTTTTCAGGCAAAAGAGCTGATTTCTTTGGGGCATGCCCCGCAAAAGGCCCTTTTAAGGGCTGGTAAGGTAATAGAGCTGTTAACTTTTTATTTTAGAATAGGGTAGGGCATTTTTATTTTGGGGGGCTTTGTTATTTTTTCAGGGGGCTTAGAGTAGGTGTAATTAGTTTAAAATTCTTGTAATCTTTTTTTATTTTTTGTAATTTAGTGTTTGTTTTTTTTTGTAACTTAGTGTTTTTTTTTTTTTGTAATTTAGTTTAGTTGATTTAATTGTAGGTAATTGTAGGTAGTTTATTTAATTAATTTATTGATAGTGTAGTGTTAGGTTTAATTGTAACTTAGGTTAGGATTTATTTTACAGGTAATTTTGTAATTATATTAACTAGGTAGCTATTAAATAGTTAATAACTATTTAATAGCTATTGTACCTAGTTAAAATAAATACAAAGTTGCCTGTAAAATAAATATAAATTTCTTAAAAACTGCAATATAATTATTAGTTATATTGTAGCTATATTAGGGTTTATTTTACAGGTAAGTATTTAGCTTTAAATAGGATTAATTTATTTAATAAGAATTAATTTATTTCGTTAGATTAAAATTATAGAGTTAGATTTAGCTTTAGGGGTTGATACATTTATTATAGTAGCGGTGAGGTCCGGTCGGCAGATTAGGGGTTAATACTTGAAATTAGATGTCACAGATATTAGGGAGGGCAGATTAGGGGTTAATAAAATTTATTATAGGGTTTGCGAGGCAGGAGTGAGGCAGTTTAGGGGTTAATACATTTATTATAGTGGCGGCGAGGTCCGGTCGGAAGATTAGGGGTTAATAAGTGTAGGTAAGGTAGCAGCGACGTTTGGGGGGCAGATTAGGTGTTAATAAATATTATGTAGCTGTCGGCGACGTTGGGGGCAGCAGTTTAGGGGTTCATAGGGATAATGTAGGTTGCGGCGGTGTCCGGAGCGGCAGTTAGGGGTTAATAATAATATGCAGGGGTCAGCGATAGCGGGGGCGGCAGATTAGAGGTTAATAAGTGTAAGGTTAGGGGTGTTTAGACTCGGGGTACATGTTAGGGTGTTAGGTGTAGACATATTTTTTATTTTCCCATAGGAAACAATGGGGCTGCGTTAGGAGCTGAACACTGCTTTTTTGCAGGTGTTAGGTTTTTTTTCAGCTCAAACTGCCCCATTGTTTCCTATGGGGGAATCGTGCACAAGCACGTTTTTCAAGCTGGCCGCTACCGTAAGCAACGCTGGTATTGAGAGTTGAAGTGGCGGTAAATTATGCTCTACGCTTCCTTTTTGGAGCCTAACGCAGCCTTAAGAGAACTCTAAATACCAGCGATATTTAAAAGGTGCGGGGGAAAAAAACACGCGTAGCTAAAGCACCCCTTTGGCCACAAAACTCTAAATCTAGCTGTTTATAAGTCAATGAGGATCCATGCAAATGTGTTGTTACATAAATAAGTCAAAGGCAACACCTCTCTCAGAGGATGACCCAGTTATTTCTAACTGGAAAAATGTCAACATGAGAAAATACCTGAGGATCTATGCCAAGATGAAAATAGCATGTAAAAGTTTAAACAGCGTGGTTTGTAACAGAAACATATATCAGTAGTGCTTACTAGATGAACAACACCCAAACCAGAGGAGAGCACCACTCTTTAAAAGAAGGTCCAGGCTATCATGGTAATTAATAGGAATCTATGTTCGTCCTCCAGTAAGTACATACACATTTGAAAGCGTACAGTAAAAGTGCAATGCCTTAAACCATATAAGTATACATTGTATTCAAGTGCTAAATACATATAGACATATGCCTCTAGTTATCAAGCCGTTGACTTTCTTGCATTCAACGGCACCAATACGCTCGACTAAGATCGCCTAACATCGCTGTCGCGGACCTGAATACGTTCTCCAAAAATATCAAGAAAGCTGTCAAAAAGCAGCGCACCAAGTACGGAGCGATGAGCAGCGGACTGTTGATAACTAACAGTCATCGATCTCACTGCTCTTCGGCTTATTCGCAGCTTTCTTGGTACACCCACACTATACTATACTGTTTTACCCCCTATACCGCCGCTCCCGGACCTCGCCGCACCTAAATAAAGTTATTAACCCCTAAACCACCGCTCCCGGAACCCACCAGAACTCTAATAAAGTGTTTAACCCCTAAACCGCCGCTCCCAGACCCTGCCGCACCTAAATAAAGTGTTTAACCCCTAAACCGCTGCTCCCGGAGCCAACCGCCACCTACATTATATGTATTAACCCCTAAACCGCCACTCCCGGACCCCGCTGCAACTAAATAAAATGTTAAACCCCTAAACCACCGCTCACAGACCCCGCCGCCACCTAAATTAAATTTATTAACCCCTAATCTGCCCCCCCCCTACACCGTCACCACCTACTTTAAATTTATTTACCCCTAATCTCCCGCCCCCAACGTCGCTGCCACTATATTAAATTTATTAACCCCTAAACCTAAGTCTAACCCTAACCCTAACACCCCCCTAACTTAAATATAATTTAAAATAATCTAAATAAATATTCCTATCATTAAATAAATTATACCTATTTAAAACTAAATACTTACCTATAAAATAAACCCTAAGATAGCTACAATATAACTAATAGTTACATTGTAGCTATTTTTGGATTTATTTTTATTTTACAGGCAACTTTGTATTTATTTTAACTAGGTAGAATAGTTACTAAATAGTTATTAACTATTTAATAACTACCTAGATAAAAGAAATACAAACGTACCTGTAAAATAAAACCTAACCTAAGTTACAATTACACCTAACACTACACTATAATTAAATTAATTCCCTAAATTAAAATAAATTAATTACAATTAAATAAAATTAATAATAATAATAAAATAATTACAAGAATTTTAAACTAATTACATCTAATCTAATCCCCCTAATAAAATAAAAAAGCCACCCAAAATAATAAAAATCCCTACCCTACACTAAATTACAAATAGCCCTTAAAAGGGCCTTTTGCAGGGCATTACCCAAAAAGTAATCAGCTCTTTTACCTGTAAAAAAAATACAATACTCCCCCCAACATTACAACCCAACACCCACACATCCAACCCTTAATAAAACCTAACACTACCCCCTTGAAGATCACCCTACCTTGAGACGTCTTCACCCAACCGGGCAGAAGTGGTCCTCCAGACGGCTAGAAGTCTTCATCCTATCCGGGCAGAAGAGCATCTCCAGACGGGCAGAAGTCTTTATCCAGGTGGCATCTTCTATCTTCATCCATCCGGAGCGGAGCGGGTCCATCTTCAAGACATCCGACGCGGAGTATCCTTCCAGGCCGACGACTACCCGACGAATAAATATTCCTTTAAATGACGTCATCCAAGATGGCGTCCCTTGAATTCCGATTGGCTGATAGAATTCTATCAGCCAATTGGAATTAAGGTAGGAAAAATCCTATTGGCAGATCCAATCAGCCAATAGGATTGAAGTTCAATCCTATTGGCTGATCCAATCAGCCAATATGATTGAGCTTGCATTCTATTGGCTGCTTGGAACAGCCAATGGAATGCAAGCTCAATCCTATTGGCTGATTGCATCAGCCAATAGGATTTTTCCTACCTTAATTCCGATTCGCTGATAGAATTCTATCAGCCAATCAGAATTCAAGGGACGCCATCTTGGATGACGTCATTTAAAGGAATATTCATTCGTCGGGTAGTCGTCGGCCTGGAAGCATGCTCCGCGTCGGATGTCTTGAAGATGGACCCGCTCCACTCCGTATGGATGAAGATAGAAGATGCCGCCTGGATGAAGACTTCTGCCCGTCTGGAAGTCCTCTTCTGCCTGCCCGGATAGGATGAAGACTTCTGGCCGCCTGGAGGACCACTTCTGCACGGTTGGGTGAAGACGTCTCAAGGTAGGGTGATCTTCAAGGGGGTAGTGTTAGGTATTATTAAGGGGGGATTGGTTGGGTTTTAGAGTAGGGTTGGGTGTGTGGGTGGTGGGTTGTAATGTTGGGGGGATTTTTTTTTGTACAGGTAAAAGAGCTGATTACTTTGGGGCAATGCCCCGCAAAAGGCCCTTTTAAGGGCTATATGTAATTTAGTGTAGGGTAGGGATTTTTATTATTTTGGGTGGCTTTTTTATTTTTTAAGGGGGATTAGATTAGGTGTAATTAGTTTAAAATTCTTGTAATTATTTTATTATTTTCTGTAATTTATTGGGGTTTTTTGTACTTTAGTAAATTTTATTTAATTGTAATTAATTTATTTTAATTTAGGGAATTAATTTAATTATAGTGTAGTGTTAGGTGTAATTGTAACTTAGGTTAGATTTTATTTTAAATGTACTTTTATATTTATTTTAACTAGATAGTTATTAAATAGTTAATAATGATTTAATAACTATTCTACCTAGTTAAAATAAATACAAAGTTGCCTGTAAAATAAAAATAAACCCTAAGCTAGCTACAATGTAACTATTAGTTATATTGTAGCTAGCTTAGGGTTTATTTTATAGGTAAGTATTTAGTTTTAAATAGGAATAATTTAGTTAATGATAGGAATAATTTAGTTAATGATAGGAATAATTTAGTTAATGATAGGAATATTTATTTAGATTTATTTAAATTATATTTAAGTTAGGGGGGTAGGGTTAGACATAGGTTTAGGGGTTAATAAATGTAATGTAGGTGGCGGCGGTGTAGGGGGGTCAGATTAGGGGTTAATAAATTTAATGTTTGTGGTGGCAGCGGTGTAGGGGGGTCAGATTAGGGGTTAATACATTTAATGTAGGTGGCGGCGCGGTCCGGGAGCGGCGGTTTAGGGGTTAAACACTTTATTTAGTTGCGGCGGGCTCCGAGAGCGGCGGTTTAGGGGCTAATAAGTATAATGTAGGTGGCGGCAGTGTAGGGGGGGCAGATTAGGGGTGTTTAGACTCGGGGTACATGTTAGGGTGTTAGGTGTAGATGTTCCCATAGGAATCAATGGGATATCGGGCAGCAGCGAACATGAGCTTTCGCTGCTGTCAGACTCCCATTGATTCCTATGGCATCCGCTGCCTCCAGGGCGGCGGATTGAAAACCAGGTACGCTGGGCTGGAATAGTGGCGAGCGTGCCTGCTAGTTTTTTTATAACTAGCAAAAGTAGTCAGATTGTGCTGAACTTGCGTTCGGAACATCTGTAGTGACGTAAGCATCGATCTGTGTCGGACTGAGTCTGGCGGATCTTATGTTACGTCACTATATTCTACTTTTGCTGGTCTGTAGGGTTTGATATTTACGGCGAATCAGGCTCGCCACAAATACGTTGACAGCTTGATAAATAGAGGCCATAGACTCAAAAGTTGTGCTGTTAAGTATGTCAGTTCAGTGGTAGTCAGCACTTATTATCAGATATGGTGTAACTGCTTTTTGTAATTTTTGTATACACCATCGTCCCAAGGTAACCTTGTATTGAATCACAACAAAGTTATTCCGTGAATACATTACTGTAAACATCAAATGAGTCCTCCAACCTGGGAATCGAAAAGCAAAGACAAGCCTTATTTGTCAACAAACTGCACGCTTGTAATCCATGTGAACTGGAAAGCTGGTCCAAGCTTGACAGAAATGACGTCACACGCCAACGGCCGTTTCAACCCCCACGTGACCAAACATCATAGGGACTTCCTCAGGGCATACATCATGGGACTCCACGTACCAGCTTTTAAACACTGCCCATTTTTCGGATAGGTGAACATATGCATGTGAAGTTTCTTAAAGAAACAGTATTCAAAGCAAAAGTTTCCTATACACAAACTATTCCGCATTCATCTTGCATTCATTTTAAGTGCTAAAGGAAACATTTCCACATCTTAACAGAAAAAAAATCTCTATACATATAACATTGGCCTTTGTGGGAAAGGATGAGCAATAAATGAAAAAATAAAAACCATGTTAGCATTGCGCCACTAGACACATTATTAGAGGATGGCACCAACATAAAATATCTTCTTTTTTTTTTACAATAAAGCTGATAGGGATACATATGAATTACAGAAAAGTGGCAAAGTCTAGCTTTTATTTTAACCCTTTTGGTGAAAGGGTTTTCAAATGATAAATCCAAGCCGCTTCTTTTCTAAGTAGGAGATTATCAATGTCCCCACCTCTGCCATATAGGGAACATTTCTCTATCCCAATAAACTTTAAACTTTCAGTTGAACAGCTATGGCAAACTTTAAAGTATAGTGCTAGATTGCTTTTTATATCCCCTTCTCTTGCATTGATGATATCATTCAGTTGTTCAGTTATCCTATCCTGTAGCATTTTCTTTGTCTTTCCTGTATAGAATAGTGGACACGGACAGTATAAAAGATAGATAACATTGTCAGATTTGCAATTAATAAATTGCCTAATTGCATAAGTTTTATGACCTGTACTGAAGTGTTTTGTCTTAACAATAAATTTACAGAAGACGCAATTTCCACACTGAAAGCAGCCATGAACCTTTTGGCGTTTTTCTAGCCAATTAAGTTCTCTTGGGTTACGTGCAAAGTCACTCCACCAACTTATCTTTCAGGTTGGGAGCTCTACGTGCAACTAGTGATGGGAAATCACCCACCACACTTTTTTACATTTTCATCTGACATCAAGAATTTCCATTTATTTTTTCCCTTCCAAAGTATAAATATATCGTCCTATTGTACTCCTCAATTCCACAGAAATTGGGTATTCTAGCTGTACGACACTTTTTAGAAACCAGAGGTAGTTTGTTTGGAGAGCATACTGACTTTGTAGTGGAAATGTTGGAATTTATTTTGGAAAATAATGTCTTCAAATTTGATAATAAATTCTACAAACAAATAAGAGGCACTGCTATGGGGCTACATGTGCACCCTTGTATGCCTGCTTACATCTAGGTTTATGGGAACTTCTGATTGTGTTTGAAGAATTCAATCAGTGGATGGTTTCACTATGGCGTCGGTATGTGGACGATATATTTCTACTTTGGAAGGGAACCCCAGATTCTTTAAAAGAGTTTGTAGATAAACTAATAAGAATAGTTTAAACATTTTCTTACATATGACTTCAATGCTACTGAACTTTCTTTTTTGGATATCAAAATTAAAAAAGAAGGAAATAAACTAGGTACTGAAATTTACTGAAAAGAAATGGCTACTAATACTTTGCTGCTTGCTTCCAATCACCATCCACCTTCATTAATTAAAGGTATTCCCATAGGACAATTTCTAAGGCTGTGCAGAAATTGCTCTAGCAAAACTAAATTTATTGGATATGCAAAAGAAATGTCCAATAGGTTTAAAGCTAGAGGGTATTCTAAAAGAAATTTGAATTATGCAATGAATCGTGCATTAAAGACTGATAGAGAGTCCCTTTTGTATAATAAGAAAGAGACTAAGATTGACTTTTTTAGGGTTCCGGAGGAGGAGCTTGTGCATGAGGCTGTGCTGCACAAGCCCTGTTCATCTCCTCCATGTAATTAGTCCTTGGCGGTAGACTACGCGCCAGGTGCCCCAGCAGTCGAGGGGAAACGTTGCACCCAGCCTGGATACCGTTGGGAGGAACTCGCACAGCGCTGTCTCATCCTTGCGCTACAAGATACCACACGGTGTGTTACACCCCACGAAGAACACCTGTGGAAAGGTCACACACAGGACAAGATTTTGATAAGGCAGTCCCCCCCTCCCACCGATGCTGCGAGAGGGGGGTAGATAGCCTGGAAATACCACAAATTCTATTGGCAGAATATTAATGTCTCCCCCCCCCCCCCATCTGGGTTCTAGGTGGGGGTAAAGGATAACGACTTAAGCCCAGCTAGGCTTCACGAAAACCTTACCTCCTTCTTACTTTGGCTGGACTGACTCACCCGCTTCCCTGACGTACTGCGAGCTGAGATTCCCGGTCCCCAGCTGAGCCCTCTGTGGCGCGGATACCTGTCGCAGGACTGTGAGCGCATACACGGAAGAGGCGGGGACCAAGCAATGCGCGACTGAGCCTAACGGAGAGAAAGTGGCTGGTTGAACCGGAGTAGGATCTGCGACTCAGAGGAGGGTTGTCTGCCTAAAGTTGTGTCAGCTATCGGAACACGCTGACATCATCCCAACCACTTTACCGTGCAGCCACACCAGGCGCGACTCTCTCTCTGCAAGAAAACAACTCCCAGAGAGTGGGGGCATAAGACGCCGTTCCAGCACTGTCTCAAGCAGCAGTGAGCAACCGGGCACTCCAACTACCACAAGATAAGGATAACCGCAAGTATAATCCATTCTAAAAAGTACTCTCTGTGTCTCTTGTTGCATGAACTCTCTTAGACAAAACTTTATCTCGACATTAATGCTGGCTAACTTTCCTCTAACCTGGCTACAAATAAGCAAACTAAAGACTGCTTCATACTAACTCTGCTTAACTATAAGTTGCTTGCTTAACTATGCCCACAAACCAGACGTGACTTATTCCCTGCAAGGAAATAACTCTCAGCATAAGGGGGTACAAAACGCTGTTTTAGCACCACCCCAAGCTGCAGCTAACATTTGGACACCCCAGTCACTACAAGCTAAGTGATCTACAAGTCCACAGCTCAAATTTACCTTAAGTAAAAAGAATCGGCTGTGCCTATTGCCGACTTTCGCTCCATCAACTGCTTGTGACAAAGCACTATATCTGACACCAAGACTGATTAACTTTCTCCTAACTTCACTATAAGTGTTATGCTGAGGACTGCTCTATACCAACAATGCTTGTTTAAAGTCTGCTTGTTTTATTACGCATTTCTGTTGATATAGTTAATTTATTACTAGAGGGGCAATATACAATTAATACCAGCAGTTATTAACCCCCTCATGATAAAGCTTGTTGATTGCTCTCCAATATAACTAAAGAATTATTACTGGTTGATTTTTCGCTGTGGGGATATTAGTATTTAATTCGAACTGGTAAAGTAACTAAAATATTAAAAGTCAAAATAAGCTAACAATACTCATAGGTGAGATACAAAGGTATCCTTTTGAGGTGTTCATTATATATCAACTTTAAAACACTCGGATTCCCTATCCCTAAGAGGTGCTGGTCTTATCACCTACTGGGTTTTATACAATTAGAAATACCCATAAACATAGAATTTATTTAAAGGAAAAGGAAAAGGGAAAGAGAGGAGAGGGAAGGGAAAGAAAAAAGGAAGAAAAGGAGAGGGTTATTGCTGTTATGTAAACTTGAACTTTTCTGCAGAGTGTTGAATGTAAAACTATGAACTAACATTACCCTGTATATGACTGTTATTGAGGTTTCCCCTAAGTAACCATTTCTGGTACTAAGTGAAAGAGAGCTCACATATAGTTCCTACGATTTAAACTCAGATTAGAAATGTTTAGTATACTTGATTGAATTTGTATGCAACACACTATTCTGAGAATTCTCTAATCGTAAAGATTGGAAAGAAAAAAACAGGTCAGACCCTATATTGCTAAACCGAGCCTACCACGCTAAGTTTTAATTTTTTAAAGAGACAATCCTCTGTCCTCTGGGATTGTGAACCCTGGTCTTAACACCATCCTTGATTAGACACCTTCTCACTTAGGGGGTCTTCCCCCCCCCCTTTTCACCTACCTCCCCTCTCACTTAGGGGGTCCTTCCCCCTCACCCGCACTTTTCACCTACCTCTCCACAAATATCTACCCTCACCCTTTTCCCCTTGGGGGGTGGGGTTTTTTTTGTTGTTTTTTTTTTTGTTTTTTTTCTGTTTTGTTTTTTTTTTCTTCTCTTTCTCCTCTCACTATCACCCTAATAAGCACTTAATAAAGCACGCACGAGGGGGGGATCTCTCCTTGTCGATTGAAACACAGAAATTTTCTTTCTTAAATTGCTCATTCACATATGGATACATTTTTAAACTCACCGGCACACCTTAAAAATTTTTCACCAACCATGGCTTCCAGACCCAGAGACAAGAGAAAAAAAAATACAACTGAAACTACAGTTGAATTACATCCAGAACCTGAACTTTCTGTAAAATCAAAAGAGGCTATTAGCTCCCAAATAATTGTTAAAGACATTCTAGAAGCCCTAAACCCCAAATTTGATTCCCTCAGAATGGAAATAAAGCAAGACCTGCATGCACTCTCTATGGAGGTTAAGCAATTTTCAACAAGGATTCAAGAAGTAGAGCAAAGGGTGTCTGATCTTGAAGATCATTCAGATGCACAAGTTACTAAAGTACAGGCACACTCTTTAGCCCTGAAAGAGTTACAGAATAAGATCGAGGACTTAGAAAATAGGTCTAGAAGAAACAATATCAGAATAATCGGAGTGGCAGAATCCTTCCAGAGTACAGACCTAGTGAAGTTTGCAGCCGAAACTCTACCTCAACTTCTAAAGATCCCTCAAGAAATATTGCCCTTAACGGTAGAAAGAGCCCACAGATTGGGGAGACCTCCCCTGTCAGCGAGTGACAGATTAAGACCTAGACCTATAATTGTGAAATACCTGAACTTTCAGGATAAGGTCAAGGTCATACAATTTTCTCGTAAAAATGCTCCTATCTTACTAGATGGGAACAAAATCTTAGTATTCCAAGATTTTGCCTACGAAACCTCCCTGAGAAGAAGGGAGCTCTCCCCAATTTGCGGTAGAATGATCAAGGAGGGTCTCTCTGCTACGGTCATCTACCCAGCTAGGCTGAAAGTAGAATTCCAGGGTCAGGTGCACTTTTTTGAAGCTGCCGCAGAGGCAGAAAAATTTTATGCAGAAAAATGTGTTAAGTAATACGCACCATGATGTTAAATTAGATATGAGATTAAGATTGTATCTCCTGCCGATGTCGTCATTACATAAGAGTTTCTGGTATTTGATGGTTTTCTGTTTTTTTATTTTTTTTTATTATCCTTCAGGCCCCAACATTGAAAAGCGATGGCAGTGGTGTTGGGGGTGCGGGGAGGCCCTTTCTCCCTTTCCCCTCCCCCCCCCCTTTTTTTTTTTTTTTTTTTTTTTCTCTTCTCTCCCTTTAATTCTCAGAGGATATTATCATCCCAAAGGAGGGGAAGGCGAAGAAATTAAGAAAGGAAAAATGTAAAGAATGTCTAAAATAAAAAACTTGACTTTATCGTCCTGGAATGTTGGAGGGGTTTCAACTCCAATGAAACGGAAGATGATAATCTCTCAACTTAAGAAACTTAACTCTGACATCGCATTTATCCAGGAGACACATTTAAACGCGGAAGAAACCCTAAAGTTAAAATTCTCCTGGGTAAATGAAGTGTTCTTCTCACCAAGCATAGGCAGAAAGAGAGGCGTAGCCATTCTCCTAGGAAAAAAAAACCCATATGAAATTCTGTCAGAATATATAGACCCAGAGGGTAGAATTTTGATCTTAAAACTAAGAATGGTTAATTATATTTTTACATTATGCAACCTATATGCTCCTAATAATTTTGATAGAAGTTTCTGGGAATTCCTACAAACTAAAATTTTGCAAATAGGAGAAGGTTATATAATTCTAGCAGGGGACTTCAACATGACCCCAAGAGCACAGATAGACAGGCTCAGGCAAAAACTCAATAACGGTTTGGCTAAAAGAGATAAGCTTGAAGGCAAAATGTTTAAAACTTTATTTAAAAATCTAGCTCTTAAAGACATCTGGAGAACTCAAAACCCGGATCGAAGGGAGTTTACATGTAAAGCTAAAAGTGTAAGATCTTTCTCTAGAATTGACCTATTCCTAGTCACTGAGAATGTGCTGAGAATTGGCACTATATCGAAAATATCGCAAGTCACTATTTCAGACCATGCTCCAATAACACTAAAAATACCATTAAACGAAAAAAAAATCAGCTACACATCGTTTTTTCTTCCCTAAGTTTTTAATGAAAAACGCAAAATTTAGGGTATGGTTGACAACTAGAATGTCTGAATTTTTTACTATAAATGCTGACACTGTCAAGGATCCAAATATACTATGGGAAGCTGGTAAGGCGGTAATGAGAGGGGAAATTATTGCATACATGGCCGATTATAAGCGCAAGGCGACTCTGCGGGAGAACGAAGTACTGAGGGCACTCACTAATAGCTATAGCAAATATCTATCTCAACCAACATCAGTAAATTGGAAGAGGTACGCCCTTGCTAAGAGAGAGAGAGATAATTTTCTAATGCATGTTGCAATTCAAGAGGATTATAAAACTAGAGCCAAATTCTACAAGCATGGAAATAAGGCAGGAAAAGTATTAGCAAATTTAGTTAAGAACATACAAGGAAATTCTACTATTGATTCGATTTTAGAACAAGGAAATTTACTTCAAAATTCAAGAGAGATTATTGATGCCTTTTTCACTTATTATAGAGATCTTTATTCGTTTAGGGAATCAGATGAAGAAGCCTCAGAACTTTTTTGGGAAGGACTTGATCATCCGGTTTTAAACGAGGAAGCAGTAAGTGGAATCAATGCCCCTATTTCTGAGCAGGAAATCATCTCGGCAATTCAAGAAGCCCGCCTGGATAAAGCACCTGGCCCAGACTTTCTCCCTAATGAGTTTTACAAACTCCTTGCTCCAATTATAACCCCCCACCTAAGAAAAGTATTCAATTATTTCTTTATAAATACTAAACCTATCCCTTTATCTTTCACAGCATCTATTACAACACTAATCTTGAAACCAGGGAAAGACCCCTTGAAAAAAGAGTCGTATAGACCTATCGCTTTACTTAATACGGACTACAAGCTATTGTCATCCATCTTAGCTAAAAGACTCCAAAAAGTAATGGGAGATCTCATTCATAAAGATCAGGCGGGTTTTCTGTCCAGGCGCAATCTAGCTGCTAAAGTTAGGGAATTATTCCTAGTCCTTGACTATTTTCATAATTGTTCTGAAGATCTGCCCCAAGACCAATCTGATATAGCAATTATCGCTTTAGACGCAGAAAAAGCGTTTGATTCTGTCTTCCATCAGCACATTAATAATACCTTATTACGTTTTGGTTTTAAGGATAATTTCCTTCTTTTTATTAATAATCTCTGTACTAAGTCTACAACTAGATTAACTATCAATAAACTTGAGTCTAACTTAATTAACCTTCAGAGGGGTACAAGGCAGGGGTGCCCGCTGTCACCTCTTTTATTCGATCTAGCGATTGAACCACTGGCCCTCAAAATCAGACAGATGATACAAGGGATAAGAATTGGTTCAGTAGAACCAAAAATTGCTCTATACGCCGATGACGTATTAATCTATATGTCTAATACAGCGATTAACATTCCAAGGTTAATCTCGATTACTAACTCATTTGGATCCTTTACAGGTTATAAGCTTAATATCTCTAAATCAGAGTTATTATGGGTCAGGAAAAATGAGGCTTCAATTAGCACGATACCTTTCAAGGAAGTCTTGACTCATTTTAATTACTTAGGGATCCATATCTCAATCAATCCACAAGAGTGGTATACTCTTAATATTTCTCCCATCCTGGCTAGAATTAAAGAATATATGGTAAACTGGCAAAATCTTCCGATATCTCTATCAGGACGTATTGCTTTGTTCAAGATGGTCCTCCTTCCTAAAATTCTTTACCCTCTTCAAAATATCCCGGTGATTTTAAAAGTCAAAGACTGGAAAAGCTTAAATAGGGCATTGCGATATTTTATTTGGAAATGTAAAAGACCTCGAATTTCTCTAAATAAACTCTATCTACCTAAGAGGTATGGAGGAATGGCTCTCCCAGACCTAAGTAAATATAGCTTGGTTTTTCTTTCGCGTATCGCAATAGATTGGATCTTAAATAAGGACTATTTTACTAATAATAGTCTGGAGAAAAGTATTATATTCCCTTATAATCCTTCTGCTTTAATTCACTGCCCAATTCAATTAATTCCGAAAAAAGTGAGAGGTCTTCAATCAATATATATGGTTATACAAGCTTGGAAAAAATTAGGGCGCAAATTAAATATTGATCTAACTATTCCAAAATTCCAAGGATTATGTGGTAATCCAGAATTCCAGGAAGGTACTCAAACATTAGTATTTCAAATGTGGCAAAGAAAGGGTCTCCTTTTCCTGACTCAACTTATTGAACAAAGTACTCCATCGATTAAAACTTTTGAAAAGTTGAAACAGGAATTTGACATAAGCAATAAAGATTTTTTTGCTTACCTTCAAGCTAGACATTACCTTTTTTCACTTGTGGAGAAGTATGGATGGTCTTGGTCATGGGGGAAGTTAGATAATTGGCCCATCCTGGCTAAAAATGACTTATCCTCTATATCATGTTGGTATGATCTGTTGATAAGTCAAGATGGAGAATCTAATCTCCAGCAGATAACACTAAAATGGAATTCACTAATACCAGATTTAGATATCGAGGCAGAACAGGTGGGAAAATCTATAGCCACTGTAGCCCAGACTACACTATCCGCAAATTGGAGGGAATCACACATCAAGTTACTTTATAGAACATACTATACTCCACTCAAAGGGTTTAAGTGGCACAATTATGAATTTAACATATGTCCCAAATGCTCTCTTCCGGCTGCTGACATAGTCCATATGATATGGTCTTGCCCGAGAATTAGACAACTATGGAAAAAAGTAGAATTTTGGCTAACTAATGTGCTAAAGCTCTCAACTCTCTCTCTCTCAGTGGCAATGGTGGTATTTCTTATAGAACCTACAACAAACTTAGACCAAATAAAAATTAGGAATGGGGCAATTCTGGCAACAAGAAATTTAATCTTTGGAAAGTGGAGAGACTCCTCAATACCTAGCATCCAGGAAATTAAAAACTATATGAAAAAGCAATGTATTATTGAACAAATAGATGTATCTCTAACTTCTGAAAGGGAGGTGGTTTCATTTTTCCAAAAATGGTCGGCCTTCATTAAGATATTTACTCCAGAAGAAATAAATCAACTAATATATCCCTTTAGACATTCAGAGATAGTCCTATTAGGTCTCTGGTAATAGTTAGACCCTGATCATTCCCTTCAAAACTCTCCCTCCTACTAAATTTTTTTCCTTATTTCCTCAAATTATTTATGGAGGGGAAAAAGAGAAGAAAAAATAATTCCCCCCCCCTTTTTTTTTTTTTTTTTTTTTTTTTTTTTTTCTTCCTTTCTCCCCGCACCCCCTTCCCCACTCCCAGGTCAAATAGGTCACATTAGGCAGATATTATTTACCATTTAGCCTGAAGATATAGGATGTATAAGAATATTGACAAATAATAGAAAATAAGAGGCTTCATTTATTTTGTTTTTTTCTTTTTCTGTTAATCCAGACAAAAAGTTTGCAATGTTTTGGCATATCTCTGCTTGATCTTGCTTGATGATATACTAATGCATGTCAACCTGCTTGTATTCTTTTTCCTGTCTGTATTTCTTTTTTTTTTACATTATTGTATAAGATTGTATTCTCACATTGTCATGCCTCAATAAAAAAAAAAAAAAAAAAAAAAAAAAAAGAAAGAGACTAAGATTGATAGGATAACTGAACATCGAAATGATATCATTAATGCAAGAGAAGGGGATATAAACAGCAATCTAACACTACACTTTAAAGTTTGCCATAACTGTTCAACTGAAAGTTTAAAGTTTATTGGGATAGAGAAATGTTCCCTATATGGCAGAGGTGGGGACATTGATAATCTGCTACTTAGAAAAGAAGCGACTTGGATTTATCGTTTGAAAACCCTTTCACCAAGAGGGTTAAACGAAAAGCTAGACTTTGCCTCTTTTCTGTAATTCATATGTATCCCTATCAGCTTTATTGTAAGAGATTTTATGTTGGTGCCATCCTCTATTAATGTGTCTAGTGGCGCAATGCTAACATGGTTAATTTATTGCTCATCCTTTCCCACAAAGGCCAATGTTATATGTATAGAGATTTTTTTCTGTTAAGATGTGGAAATGTTTCCTTTAGCACTTAAAATGAATGCAAGATGAATGCGGATTAGTTTGTGTATAGGAAACTTTTGCTTTGAATACGGTTTCTTTAAGAAACATCACATGTATATGTTCACCTATCCGAAAAATGGGCAGTGTTTAAAAGCTGGTACGTGGAGTCCCACGACGTATGCCTTGAGGAAGCCCCTATGACGTTTGGTCAAGTGGGGGGTGAAACGGCCGTTGGCGATGTGTAACGTAATTTCTGTCGAGCCTGGACCAGCTTTCCAGTTCACATGGATTACAAGCGTGCAGTTTGTTGATGAATGAGGCTTGTCTTTGCTTTTCGATTCCCAGATTAGAGGACTCATTTGATGTTTACAGTAACGTATTCATGGAATAACTTTGTTGCGACTCAATACAAGGTTACCTTGGGACGATGGTGTATACAAAAATTACAAAAAGCAGTTACACCATATCTGATAATAAGTGCTGACTACCACTGAACTGACAGCACACCTTTTGAGTCTATGTCTATATGTATTTAGCACTTGAATACAATGTATACTTATATGGTTTAAGGCATTGCGCTTTTACTGTACACTTTCAAATGTGTATGTACTTACTGGAGGATGAATATAGATCCCTATTAATTACCATGATAGCCTGGACCTTCTTTTAAAGAGTGGTGCTCTCCTCTGGTTTGGGTGTTGTTCATCTAGTAAACACTACTGATATATTTAAACAAATAGACTGGCGAACCAGTCTGGAAGTGAGGTGTCTGTATGAATTTAGCAAAATAAGTATAATGCTAAAGGTACTGTCGTAGCTGGAATAAATTATAACCCACAAAAGTTCATAGAAGCCATAATGCAGGGGTCCGCACTGCGTATTAAACCCGTAGCCGGCAATGTGTGAGTCTATATATAAAGTTGAAACCAGCAATACCAATGCGCTGAAATGATACAAGCTTTAGAAACTAGCGGTATGTTCACTCACCCTCCCCAGATGAAGATGTGAAGAATCTGCAATCAATCTCGAGCTGTAGTGGGAATGGACCGGTATATGTTTCTGTTACAAACCACGCTGTTTGCTATTTTCATCTTGGCATAGATCCTCAGTTATTTTCTCATGTTGACATTTTTCCAGTTATAAATAACTGGGTCATCCTGTGAGAGAGGTGTTGCCTTTGACTTATTTATGTAACAATGCATTTGCATGGATCCTCATTGATTTACTAAGGTAGCAGATTCCTGTTGGAATACAGGGCTACCATCTGGTCGAGGTGTTGCATCTAGCATTCAAGTATTTGCATATTTATCCATGTCTATTGGTTATAAGCTGACCATGCTTTTTTAATCTATTGTCTATTGTACTATACAACATATGTGCTATTAGTATATTTATGGACACATAAATTTATTATAATGGATGCATCTGTTGGGAGATTTGTCTGCTGAATCTATGCACTTAAGTGGACACAAGCCTAAATAAATTATTATTAATAGTTTGAACTTTCTTGGTGTTATACCATTATTATTGTATATATGTATTGAGTGCTGAAACCCCTGTCTTTGCAAGAGGATATTTAAATTTATTTTCTTTCTTCCTTCTAAGTAAGTTAAAAAATGTGTTTTTCAGGGTCTGCACCACATTAATATTATTGAATTTTCCACTTTCAAAATCCCACTCCCCATTCTATAGTATATATATATATATATATATATATATATATATATATATATATATATACACAGACACACACAAATACATCTGTAAAATTGAGATACATACACATACATTGCTAAAGTATTTTGGCAGCTTTTTTTCCCCACCCGAGATCTCATATCTTTGAACACATAACTTTTTTGTGCAATATTTTTTTTTAATAATTATTATTAGACCGTGTTATTATGAGTGTAACTGCACTATTAATGTATTTTTAAAGTGTTTTGTGCACCTTTTTTGTTTTGGAAAACGGTTAACACAGCTCTGAGATCGCAGTAAGGATTGAATCGTAAATTATGACGGCCCCTACAAGTACACATTGGGGCTAATGTGAGCAGGGGTGAGCAAGCAGATGCTTGTGCATTGTGCAATTATAAATGCTGGTAGTGTATTTCTGCCCACTTTCTGGGATCCTGCGGGAAAAAGTTGATGGAAACGAAACCAGATCGTCTGTGTTTTGTTAAATTGGCCCATAAGTTTTTGTTTTATTAACCATATTGTTAAAGGGATATGAAACCCAAAAACGTTCTTTTGTGATTGAGGCAGAGCTAACATTTAAAAAAAAAACTTCTTCTACAGGTACAAATCCCCTTATATAGAATTTCAAAATCCAAACTTATTCTGAAATCCAAACTTTTTAGTTAATATTTTTTTAGATAAAATTATCAAAAATCTGCAGCTGACGCAATCTGCATGCGGTAATTCACACAACCCAGCTGCAAAAAATGCTGCTGCTGATTGGGTGACCAGCTTTGCTCTGCTATTCTGAAGCAGTACTTTTACTATGTGCTTAACCCTTTTGCAAGGGTGAAACACATAGACTTTCAGGGCTGCTAGTAATATAATGGCAAGCTCTAAATTCCCTAGTATTGCTTTCCAAGTGTGCAAAGTTTTTTTTTTTTTTTCTAGTTATGTGTTTTAAACGATCTCAGACCTAACCTAAATACAATAATACTAGAACCGCTTAGCTAATCTATTGTTGGCCAATGCTTATGCTCTGTATTATTAGAAGTTATATTGCTCGGTACTATTAGAAGTTATATTGCTCGGTACTATTAGAAGATATATTGCTAAAATTGGAACATATGTTTATTCAGCAGTCCATTATTTCTTACTGCAGCAGTAGCAGCATTGCAGACTACTATTAGGATTTGCA
Organism: Bombina bombina; assembly: GCF_027579735.1. Lineage (NCBI taxonomy): Eukaryota > Metazoa > Chordata > Amphibia > Anura > Bombinatoridae > Bombina > Bombina bombina. The sequence continues at coordinate 102,550,246 of NC_069500.1, read as the reverse complement.
GAATCAAATGTATCTATTTTGTTGCTTAATTATCGTGTGGCAGACAAAGTTGTTACTTGATCTGTAGTGTTCTGACATTGTTGCAGATTTTCAAACTTTCTCAGCAACTGAACATAATTTATTGTTTCTCCTTCTCACAGTTGGAGCTGCACAGTATAATTTTAACAATGGAGAACGGAACTGATATTTGTCCAAGAGGGATCAATATCAAGGATCTCTGTTCCTTTAGTATTTAGCAATTATAAACTCCTAGCAATATACCCAGAAATCCTCTGGTGGTCCCAATCCTTTTGCTTATTAAGCACTGTTATTAAAGGGACAGTTTACTCAAAAATGTTCTCCCCTTTAATTTGTTCCCAATGATCCACTTTACCTGCTGGAGTGTATTAAATTGTTTACAAGTAGCTCCTTTACCCTTATATTGGCATTTGAAATTGTTAATTTAGCATGTGGTATCCCTACCTATTCTGACAGTTTGTGGCCGTGCGTACCAGCTATAGATAAGCTTTGTAAACACAGCCAGCAGAAGAAATTACACTCCCAGTGTGATAAAGCAGAGATAAGGTAATAAAATGTTGATTTTCCATTGTTCTCTCAAAGTATTGGTGATTGTTTTAAGGACAGATATAAGATAAAGAAGCAGGTATATGTGCACAATGTGATACAGTAATGAGATCTGATTATACCTACAAGCTCAACCTATTTTATTTGGCTGTGGCTTCAAAACACAAAATCAGAGCTTTAATATACAGAAGTAAACCTTAAAAAGCTAATTTTCATAATTTTTTTACTCTGCAGTTGATAAAAAAAGCAATTGTAAACACATTAAGGGAAAAACTATTTTACAGTATACTGTCCCTTTAAAGGGACAATCAACACCCGATGTAACTTAAGGCCATACCTTAGATCCGGAATAAAAGATGCAGCTACACCGCCTCGATGTTTATGAGTGCTAACTGTATTGGAGTAATCACCGAAAATACATAGCTTACTCCCTTAAAATATGGCTGCCAAACTCCCCCCACTATTACGTATGAACCTTCTTTTAATTGAATCCTCCAATTGCAATGAAATCCTCAGTCGGTTTGCGAGCGTGCAGAAGATAATGTGCATGCGCATTACCAAAACAGAACCATCACCCTTTGAAAAATGAACGAGCATGTTAAGACATTAGAGAAGGGGATGAAGGAGGAGGGGGGAGGAGTTTGACGGTCATATCTTCATGGAATAAACTGATGTATTTTAGTTGATTACTCCAATACCGTTAGAGCTCATCGACATGCAATGTGGTGTAGCTGCATCTACTATTCCTGATCTAAAGTATGGCTTTAAGATGCATTGGGTGTTGACTGTCCCTTTAACTGCAATAAAATGAATAAACTGTGATACAGTGCTTTTCTTATTTTTGGAAGTGCCATTTATCTGCAGTAGCTTTGGTTTAATAATTTAGCTAATCCTTATTTTAGAACAGCAGTTTCTTTTTGTCACATTATAGGTGATATGGTCTTTGTCTTTTTATGGTCACCCAAGATTTTAATGAATTAATAAAGATGTTATGTTGTAATCTATGTTTGTGAAAAAGTTACACTAAACACTACATGAACACAAAACCACTCCAAGTAAGACGGAATAAAGAGAGTGCTATTAGTGTATTCTGTTGCAATTGGTGGAGCCTTTACCACCAACTGTTTTTGTAAATAGATGTCTTCTCCATTTCCAGTAAGTAGCTCTGAGTGCTTCAACAAGAAACTTCTTTATGGAATTTAAAAAAAAAAAACTAAAAAGACTGAAAATTTCAAATATTTCACAATTCTTTTCTTATGTGAGATTTTAGCCATAACTAGTCATTGTTTTCATACAGTGAAACTGAATCTGCGTTTTGAGTGCGATTCGATAAATGTCAACAAACATGTGCTTGTATATATAAACATTCCCTTAATTGCTGGGTAATTTGTAAAACAGTAACTGTGTTCATGCGCTATTGCATGTGATACTGTGTAGTAATTGAATCTTCTTTTATTTGATGCTGACTGAAGCAGTTTTCACAAGTTAAATGAAAGACTTTGCTTTTTGCTTCTCTAAATATTATTATTTTGTTAACCCCTTGGATGCCACACAGGGTTGCACAGTATCCCTGCAAAATGAAAAATAGCCTTCTTTAGCTGTTGTATCAAATGCCACATCAGTCAAATCAATCAATCAATCAATCAATCAATCAATCAATGATGCTTTTGAGCTCCTCATTAGCACTGAAAATATCCTGTCTGCTACTCTTTTATTAATAGTCTAAAATTTTCTAGGCAAAATAATTATGGGGAAAAGAGGCCCCTGCATTATATTTGCTCCTTGTTGCTAACATAGAGTGACTGAAAACTAAAACTAATGCAAAAATGTCTAATTTGTCTAATGTCCTAATTTGTTAGAAAATGTAATTATGGCACTACTCTCTGTAGCTTAATGTGTATTTAACTGTTGCAAAAGGGTTAAACACACAGGTAAATAAACACTTGGGAGGCAAAAGCCTTGCAGTTCCAAAGTAGAAAATGACTAATGATTGGCAACTATGTGGGTCTGAAACTTTTGATTCGTGCACCACCCATGTTTTGCTCCAGAGTTGCAATTCTTATGAGCTTGTGGGGATTAGACACTTAGGGGTTGAGTGGATAATGATTTTAAAACAATATTGTCAGCCTGTTTTTCTAGCGATCACAATAAGAAAATGTCTCTTCTGGTAATAACTCTCAAGTCCAAAGTCAATAACCCAATATCATAAACAAAATGTATAACTCCTTTTGATAATAAAAGCCGCGTGATAAAAAAAAAACAATGTGTGCTTACCAATTAGATCACACCTGAAGTGCATGTATGTTGACTAATACCTTTTGATTGTTTATTGTGATGCAAATAGATGAAATTAGGGTTGCTACCTCGGCCATGTTTTCATTGACACTTACACATGTTGCAGGGTATGCAGGGAGGGACATAAATAGTGCTTTCCACGGTCACTATTCATGTGCTGTCCAGGAGTACTATTCATGTTCCCCTCTGCACACCCTGCAGCCTGTGTAACTCATAGGTGTCCAGAAAAAGATGGCCGAGGTTGCAACCCTAGATGAAATGTGCAATTAATCTATTGTGCTCCTAAACCATAGAGATTTGTAAGTTTCTCTAATGAATTTGTACAGGGTCAGTATGGGAACAGTGGTAATGTGCGTTTGACGGGTTATTCATTTTTTTACTTTAATTGATTAAGCATCCAATAAGATCCAATATGTGGGTTATGTTAATGTGTTTTGCACATGCTTAAAACAAATCTATAGCTTTAAGATACTAAATACTAAACAATATATATAATGTGGTGTCTGGAAGTTATTAAAGGGACAGTATACACCAATTTTCAAATAACTACATGTAATTGAAACTATTATAAAGAAGACTGTGCACAGATACTAATCTGAAAATAAAGTATACAATCTTTTAAAAACTTACTTAGAAGATCCCAGTTTAGTATTGTTGATGAGGTTAGCTGGAACACCCAGTAAAAGGGGCTGGGAGCAGACACCCCCTCCTGCATATGAAAAGACAGAATAGACAAACAGGAGCTAGCAGAAGTCTGTATACATCTGACACTTTGGGGTTTGGTTAGGAGCCTGAAAATCAGCACAATGTTATTAAAAAATAAGCAAAACTATACATTTTTACAAAAACACTCCCAGATGGGCTATATAAAGAAATCTTCTACAAAACATTTATGCAAAGAAAAATCTAGTGTACAATGTCCCATTTGAAGGCCCAGTAAATACAGTAAATTTGCATAATCAGCAAATGATTGATAAAAAGACAATGCAATATCACTTAGTCTGATCTTCAAATGAATGGTAGATTTTTTTTTCTGATAAATTTCAAACTTATGTTTATTTCCACTGCTCCTGTAACATGTGACAGCCATCAGCCAATCGCAAATGCATATACGTATATTTTGTGATTTCTTACACATGGTCAGTAGGAGCTGGTGACTCAAAAAGTTTAAATATAAAAAGACTGTTCATGGAAGTAAAATAGAAAGTTGTTTAAAATTGCCTGTTTTATCTGAATCATGAAAATTTAATTTTGACTTGACTATCCCTTTAATCTAGCCCATTTTTTGTGGTGCAAAAATTACCCTAAAAAATTGCTGATAGTATCTAGAATTTGGATTGTAATCAGCAAAAACAGGAATACATTAGTAAATGTAGAGACAATTTATAGCAAACTGATAATGAAAACGTGGTGATGATAAACATAAAAAAATTCTGATTGGTTGACATCGAAAAATGCTCATGTGCAGATGTTGACATGCAGATAATTATCAAACAATAAATTGTATTCAACTATTTAGTAAGCTAAGGTCAGTAATTAAAAAATACATGCACAAATGATAGCATGTTATTTTAGCATTATACTGTCCCTTTATTCATTTTATATTGGCCCCCTAGGGCAAACATATCACTGGTGTCAAATAGTACCATTATTTAACCCTTCTAGAATTAAAGGAATGTTAAACAGTTTGTTTAATTGTTTTTGCAGTGTCTATTACATCCTGTCACAACCCTACAAGGAGCCTGTGGCCTCTTCAGGAAGGTTTATCTAGCCTGATGTCATAAAACTAGAATAGCATGAGCTGGTTTACTATAAAGTAAATAGACAGTGAGTCAGATTTGCTCATGTTTAGATCAATCAGAATGTTGCCAAGAATTCATCTCTCTTATCACACTTAAAGGGACAGTATACTGTAAAATAGTTTTTCCCTTAATGTGTTTACAATTGCTTTTTTTACCAACTGCAGAGTAAAAAATGTATGAAAATTTGCTTTTTAAGGTTTATTTCTGTATATTAAAGCTCTGATTTTGTGTTTTGAAGCCACAGCCTAATAAAATAGGTTGAGCTTGTAGGTATAATCAGATCTCATTACTGTATCACATTGTGCACATATACCTGCTTCTTTATCTTATATCTGTCCTTAAAACAATCACCAATACTTTGAGAGAACAATGGAAAATCAACATTTTATTACCTTATCTCTGCTTTATCACACTGGAAGTGTAATTTCTTCTGCTGGCTGTGTTTACAAATCTTATCTATAGCTGGTACGCGCGGCCACAAACTTTCAGAATAGGTGGGGATACCACATGCTAAATTAACAATTTCAAATGCCAATATAAGGGTAAAGGAGCTACTTATAAACAATTTAATACACTCCAGCAGGTAAAGTGGATCATTGGGAACAAATTAAAGGGGAGAAAATTTTTGAGTAAACTGTCCCTTTAAGGCAGTGACTACACTAGATATTCTAAGTGCTAATTTTTAAAGAAAACAAGTAACTTGTTTGCTGCTTCTTTTGCATAATCAGTTTTTTATGTTTACTTTGGTTTAACATATTTTTTTTCTCCAAAGGAGCACTGTTTACTATCCCTTTAACAAATTGCTATCTACATTTGTCACTCTTTTCAACTGATGTAGAAATAAATAATATATATATATATATATATATATATATATATATATATATATATATATATATTAGCATATAATGTTTTTCTCCTTGACTCTTCCAGTGGTTGATCTAAGATGGTAGAAAAACTATAACTTTCATATCTGCCAATATCCCTGTTTCCCAGACATACCATTTTATACAAGTGTTTAGTACTATTTAGTCCCCTCCCATCCCATCATGTGACCAAAAGCAGCAACCGACTGGATCTTCACAACAGGAAGTGATGCAGACAGTTGACCAGTTGAATCAAGGTAAGTCATTTTGTGCAGTTATAAGAAGCAGAACAAAGACAGAAAATTTATTAAAAATACAAAAAACTATTGGGCCAGATTACAAGTGGATTGTTATTTAACACTTCCGCTCGCTCGCTAACTCCATTAGAAATAAGTTTTTTGAGCATGTCAGGTAGTGCTCGTATTACAAGCTGAAAGTAAAATGTTTTAGCTCGTACGCTAACTCGAAGCACCCAAAAAGCAAATTTAGTGTATCGAGATCTCAATAACATATTCCCCATAGAAGTCAATGGAGCAAAAAAAAGTGGAAAAAAACACCCTACTCACACAAACCCGTTTTCTCAAGCGTGCTAACCCAACATGAAAATATAAATATTTCACATTCCAATGTTCTTCACATAGCATAATATGTTCTATTTATTCATAAACACATATTTCTACATATATCTGATGGTATTTTGGTACTATATATATCTATTCCTATATAGATCTATGATTATATATAGATATATATATATATATATATATATATATATATGAATATCTATTTATAAATACATAGAACATATTCTGCTATGTGCAGAAGACTGGAATGGGAAATATTTACAATACATACGTAGTTAAAACCTTTTTTCATGTTTTCATGTACTTGACTGCAAAGGGCTCCAACGCACTTCTATATATGTCTATATATGTATACATATGTATTTATGTGTTTATATGTGTATATATGTCTGTAAATACATATATACACATATAAATACATAAATATATATGTACACACATATAAATACATAAATACATATGTACACACATATAAATACATAAATACATATGTACACACATATAAATACATATGTACACACATATAAATACATAAATATATATGTACACACATATAAATACATATGTACACACATATAAATACATATGTACACATATAAATACATATGTACACACATATAAATACATAAATACATATGTACACACATATAAATACATATGTACACACATATAAATACATAAATACATATGTACACACACATATATATATATATATATATATATATATATATAAATATTTTAAAAAATAGAACCAGGTCATTGGATATAACAAATATGCCCACGAGACAAAAGGGGGCCTGAACTAACAATATTGTCAGGTCACCTTAGCACTAGCTCATATAGGGGCAAAAATTCACATTTTAAGCAGCATACAAAATTCATAGGAGACTCAAGAGTTCAAGCAGAAAGTGTATTTATTAAATATATTTAATAAAAACACACCAAATTGGTAGAACACACCAAAAGTGTATATGTGTATATTAAAAATATCACTATCGTGAGCAATCCTGTTGGAAGAGGATTAAGAGGGCAAACGAAATTAAGCAGTGTAGGGTAGGGTATCCCTAGAGATGCTTGCACAATCAATTAGTATATATTTGGCATATAAGACATAATTATTACAGTCATTGATATGCGTGTAGCATTTGCACAAAGGTCGTTTAAAGCAGGTCAGTCCTGGTTAGTATGCAATCAGGTCTTCATACGATAGAGCACAAATGGACAAAAAAGTCAGCAAGGAAGGTATATTTAATCAGTCCTCCTAGAATGATGACAGCAATAAGGGATATTACTCCTTTAGCTCACTGGACCCTTATGATCAATCCTGTGTCCTCCTAGAGCAGCCCCTACTTTCATCCACTCACTGGGCTGATACAAATCACCACGACAGGCAAATCCTCCACTTTAAGCTGTAAGCCGGATTCATCAGCTGCTGGGAAATTTGTGTTGAAGTGCTAGTGCTTCACCGCTCAGGTCATCTGTGGATATCCCAATCAAAAAGATGAAAGCTTAATGGCTCCTCTGAATCTCCTCCATAAGTTGCACGCCGCCTTCAAACAAGAAAGGAGGGCGTGACTGTGTAGCGCTACGCGCGTTTCACCCTTGTAATTCACGGAGGGCTTTCTCAAGCGTGATAGATATCTAGGTATGCAAATATAATTTATACCCTCTCACATAGGGACAGGGGAAATAGACCAATCAGATTGCTCATTATCATTTTGCTTACTTTACATTTTCCTACAAATGCCTAACATTTAACAATATCTATGTGTTTTTTGAAAAATATTTGTTTGATACATACACTTTCTGCTTGAACTCTTGGGTCTCCTATGAATTTGTGTATGCTGGTTAAAATTAAAAAATTTGCCCCTATATGAGCTAGTGCTGGATTGGTTCACCTAGGTGCTAATCTGTATATTTATATAAATATACTGTGTATATATATATATATATATATATATATATATATATATACACATATTTAGACATGTATATGTATGTATATCTTTGTTAAAGACATTTGCCTACCTTTTTTTTCAAACACTTGAGACCTCATATCTTTGAGTCCTTATGTTTTTGTGCAATTTTATTTTATAAATAGTTATTATAAGTGTAACTGTACTTTTTTATGTAATTTTGATGTGTGTTAACCAGAGCTCTGTAGATGCGGTAATCATTCTAGCGTAAATCATGGCTGAGTTCACATGTTCGCATTTACTTTCAACTTATAATACGATCGCTCCTTCCGATGCGCGCAAACACCCAGGAAAAACCTCTTTTAGAGCTCCACTTGTAATCTGGTCTATTGTCAGATCTGTGAGGGTCAACAGCCATAAATATGCGAGATATTTTATAAATGGTCTTTTCCCTAGCAGGGCAAATAAAATGGTAAAGAGTACAAAATATAAAAAAAGAAATTAAAAAAGAAATAAATTCTTCACCCCCACAAGTTAAAAATAACAATAAATACTTTACAGGCACTGTGGTAGTAATTGAAAATATAGGGAGTTGACATTTTAAACAACTTTCCTTGCATGTAACCAGCCCTTAAAGGGACATTGAACCCAAATGTATTATTTCGTGATTCAGATAGAGCATGTCATTTTAAGCAACTTTCTAATGTACTTCTATTATCAAATTTTATTTATCATCTTGGTATCTTTATTTGAAAAGCAAGAATGTAAGTTTAGATGCCGGCCCATTTTTGGTGAACAACCTGCGTTGTTCTTGCTGATTGGTGGATACATTCACCCACCAATAAACAAGTGCTGTTCAGGGTCTGAACCATAAATTGGCTGACTCCTTAGCTTAGATTACTTCTTTTTCAAATAAAGATAGCAAGAGAATGAAAAATTGACAATAGGAGTAAATTAGAGAGTTGCTTAAAATTGCATGCTCTATCTGAAACACAAAAGAAAAAATTTGGGTTCAGTGTCCATTTAAGGGATTAAAGTCTACACACTCCTTACATTGTTGTAAGAGTTATTTTAAAATATATATATATATATATATATATATATATATATATATATATATATATATATATTTATAAATAGTTTTATATTTCTTAGTCTAAAGTTCTAAAGTCACTGTGGATTTAAATAAGAAAGGAACAGTCCGTGTAAGACAAAGACCCTCACCACATATCACATGTAATTTTAGCTTTTGGTCCATCTTTTTAGCAACTTCAAATATCAAGATTTTGACAACATATCAAATTGTATGTAAAATAACTATTTGCAAACAATAACATTTGGTTATTTGCTCTTGTTTTTTTACATTTATAACATGAATGTAAGGCACCATTATAATCTTGCAAAACCGACTATGACCGTATTTGCATGCTAAATGAAATAACTGTTTCGCCTGGGGGATGGAAAATAAATGTTGCAACATCAGCTCTGTCATTTGAGGAGAGATTTTACAGAATCTTGCTATTATTAGTGAAACAATACACAATTACATGAACAATTATTTTCTCTGCTTAGCTAAGGTTACCTCTAAACAATATTTTTCCACATGATGAGAGTTTAGGAGTATTAACTCTTTATGGAGAGAAACATTAGCTTTTTATGTCACTTCAACTAAATGTGTTTCTATTGATTTTTTAAACAAACTCAAGAGTTTAAACTGTATGGGAAGTAGCTCATTTTATGTTTTTTTCTATATGAAATAGTTGTTCTGCTAATTAAGACCACAACCTAATAAAGGACTAGATTACAAGTGAATCGCTATTATTAGTGCAAGCTGAGCTATCCATATTGCAACCATGCACTAAGAATATACTGGATATGCAAAGATATAAAAGGGATATGAAACCCAAACTTTTTCTTTCATGATTCACATAGAGCATGTGATTTTAAACAACTTTCCAAACTTTTTTTACAAATTCGGATCATACTTTGTATATTTCTGTTTATTTATACAATTACATTGCACCTTGAATTTGCTGCATTGCAAATTAAAACTGACAGTTTCAGAAAGTGGGAGGGACAGGGCAATACCCTGGGCTGAACAGGGGAGTTCTCAGGGTATGTCTGAAGCTCTCGCACAAGTCTCGTGAAATTTCTAAGTATTTTAAAAAAACTGGTCTCACTGCTTTGTCTCACCAGCTGTATGCAGGGGACGTTTGCTCAAAATCCACAACACACTTATTTTAACTAACAGAAAAGTAATATATACTAAAATATAGACAAAAGCAAGTTAAATTGTAGTGAAAACATTTCAGTTTAATTTGGAATTGATGCAAATGGAGCCCATGGGGCATATTTAAGATTGTGCGAGTGGACATTATCCAATATAGCGGATCATGTCCACTGTACATTGATAAATGCCGACAACATACGCTCTCGGCATTTATCATTGCACAAGCAGTTCTTGTGAACTGCTGGTGCAATGCTGCCCCATGCAGATTTGCGGCCGCTAGCAGGGGGTGTTAATGAACCTGATCATATTCGATCAGGTTGATTTCTGCCGATTTCTGTCTGCGGCCTCAGAGCAGGCAGAGAGGTTATGGAGCAGCGGTCTTTAGACCGCTGCTTCATAACTTCTGTTTCCGGCGAGCCTGAAGCTCCCCGGAAACACGGGGCATCAAGCTCCGTATGGGGTTCTCCAGTTACCTTCTCTCTCCTATGTGAAATTTTGTTTCCCAGAGTGCTTCATTACTTTCTATGGAAGGCGTCTCTAGTCTCTCTGGCCTAGATTTAGAGTTTTGCGGCCAAAGGGGTGCGTTAGCTACGTGTGCTTTTTTCTGGCCGCACCTTTTAAATACCGCTGGTATTTAGAGTTCACAGAATGGCTGGGTTTTCAGTGCGTTAGGCTCCAAAAAGGGAGCGTAGAGCATAATTTAACGCCACTGCAACTCTCGATACCAGCGGTGCTTACGGACGCGGCCAGCTTCAAAAACGTGCTTGTGCACGATATCCCCATAGAAAACAATGGGGCATTTTGAGCTGAAAAAAAACCTAACACCTGCAAAAAAGCAGCGTTCAGCTCTTAACTCAGCCCCATTGTTGTCTATGGGGAAACACTTCCTACGTCTGCCCCTAACACTCTAACATGTACCCCGAGTCTAAACACCCCTAACCTTACACTTATTAACCCCTAATCTGCCGCCCCCGCTATCGCTGACACCTGCATATTTTTTTTAACCCCTAATCTGGCGCTCCGTAAACCGCCGCTACCTACATTATCTCTGTGTACCCCTAATCTGCTGCCCCTAACACCGCCGACCCCTATATTATATTTATTAACCCCTAATCTGCACCCACAACGTCGCCTCCACCTGCCTACACTTATTAACCCCTAATCTGCCGAGCGGACCGCACCGCTACTATAATAAAGTTATTAACCCTTAATCCGCCTCAATAACCCTATAATAAATAGTATTAACCCCTAATCAGCCAATCAGATTGAGCTCACATTCTATTGGCTGATCGGAACAGCCAATAGAATGCGAGCTCAATCTGATTGGCTGATTGGATCAGCCAATCGGATTGAACTTGATTCTGATTGGCTGATTCCATCAGCCAAATCAGAATTTTCCTACCTTAATTCCGATTGGCTGATAGAATCCTATCAGCCAATCGGAATTCGAGGGACGCCATCTTGGATGACGTCCCTTAAAGGAACCGTCATTCTTCAGTTGGACGTCGGAGGAAGAAGATTGATCCGCACTGGAGGTCTTCACGATGGAGCCGTTCCTCATCGGATGAAGATAGAAGATGCCGCTTGGATCATGATGGTTGCCGGTCTGGATCGCCTCTTCTTCCCGGATAGGATGAAGACTTTGGAGCCTCTTCTGGACCTCTTCAGCCACAGGATTATGGATCGCCAGCCCCCGCTTGGGTTGGATGAAGATTTCAGAGCCAGGACCGATCGGTGATACCCGGCGAGGTGAAGATAAGGTAGGAAGATCTTCAGGGGCTTAGTGTTAGGTTTATTTAAGGGGGGGTTTGGGTTAGATTAGGGGTATGTGGGTGGTGGGTTGCAATGTTGGGGGTATTGTATGTTTTTTTTTTACAGGCAAAAGAGCTGAATTCTTTGGGGCATGCCCCACAAAAGGTCCTTTTAAGGGCTGGTAAGGTAAAAGAGCTTTTTAATTTAGAATAGGGTAGGGCATTTTTTTATTTTGGGGGGCTTTGTTATTTTATTAGGGGGCTTAGAGTAGGTGTAATTAGTTTAAAATTGTTGTAATATTTTTCTAATGTTTGCAAATATTTTTTTATTTTTTGTAACATAGTTCTTTTTTATTTTTTGTACTTTAGTTAGTTTATTTAATTGTAGTTATTTGTAGGTATTGTATTTAATTAATGTATTGATAGTGTAGTGTTAGGTTTAATTGTAGGTAATTGTAGGTATTTTATTTAATTAATTTATTGATAGTGTAGTGTTAGGTTTAATTGTAGATAATTGTAGGTATTTTATTTAATTAATTTATTGCTAGTGTAGTGTTAGGTTTAATTGTAACTTAGGTTAGGATTTATTTTACAGGTAATTTTGTAATTATTTTAACTAGGTAACTATTAAATAGTTATTAACTATTTAATAGCTATTGTACCTGGTTAAAATAATTACAAAGTTACCTGTAAAATAAATATAAATCCTAAAATAGCTACAATATAATTATAATTTATATTGTAGCTATATTAGGGTTTATTTTACAGGTAAGTATTTAGCTTTAAATAGGAATAATTTATTTAATAATAGTTAATTTATTTTGTTAGATTTAAATTATATTTAAGTTAGGGGGGTGTTAGGGTTAGGGTTAGAATTAGCTTTAGGGGTTAAAAAATGTATTAGAATAGCGGTGAGCTCCGGTCGGCAGATTAGGGGTTAATGCTTGAAGTTAGGTGTCGGCGATGTTAGGGAGGGCAGATTAGGGGTTAATACTATTTATTATAGGGTTATTGAGGCGGGAGTGAGGCGGATTAGGGGTTAATAACTTTATTATAATAGCGGCGCGGTCCGGTCGGCAGATTAGGGGTTAATAAGTGTAGGCAGGTGGAGGCGACGTTGTGGGGGCAGATTAGGGGTTAATAAATATAATATAGGGGTCGGCAGTGTTAGGGGCAGCAGATTAGGGGTACATAGGGATAACGTAGTTTGCAGCAGTGTACGGAGCGGAAGATTAGGGGTTAAAAAATTTAAATATAGTGGCGGCGATGAGGGGGGATCTCGGTTTAGTGGTACATAGGTAGTTTATGGGTGTTAGTGTACTTTAGAGCACAGTAGTTAAGAGCTTTATAAACCGGCGTTAGCCCAGAAAGCTCTTAACTACTGACTTTTTTTTTGCGGCTGGAGTTTTGTCTTTAGATTTCTAACGCTCACTTCAGCCATGACTCTAAATACCAGCGTTAGAAAGATCCCATTGAAAAGATAGGATACGCAAATGGCTTAGGGGGATCTGCGGTATGGAAAAGTCGCGGCTGTAAAGTGAGCTTTAGACCCTTTAATGACTGGCTCCAAATACCAGAGGGCGGTAAAAACCAGCGTTAGGAGCCTCTAACGCTGGTTTTGACGGCTACCGCCCAACTCTAAATCTAGGCCTCTGTGAGTTCCCTTGTTCTTAGAAAATTCAGTGAGTTCTGCCTCTGTGAAGTCTGCTCTATAATCAGAATTTTTAAAATCACAATCTTATCTACACTGTTGTACACAACAAAAAATACAAAATAGAAAGTTTAAATGTCATAAAATGTAATCTCAAATGTAAATTGATTTTTAAATAGAATGCATCAGAACGGTGATATTATGCAGTGCTATATTTCACTGGGCTTGTCTCTCCTTCACATACAGAAATGTAGGAAACCCCCATTGGAGAAGCCAAGAAAATCTTCCTTTTGAAAATTTCACTAGGGATCTCACAGTACTGGAGGATCATTTTAGAATATTGAGCAGAAAGGTTTTGTTATTAGGGCTAGCGTTTTAAGGGGAAATTCATTCACATATCTAATGTTCCTTACTGAGTTTTTGTCATACTGGCAGAGACGAGTCCTTCTCCAGCAATAAAGCTAAGACAGTAATGTCTTTATTAGACAGTTAGGATTAGTTGGAAGCAAAAAACAAACACTGCAATGTTAGTTCCAACGTAAAGGGCCAGTAAAGTAAAAATTAAACTTTTATGATTCAGACCATTCATGGAATTTTAACAACTTCCAGTTTAAATGTTTTATCAAATTTGCTCTGTTCTCTTGATAGTATGTGTTACAAAGCATTCCTATGCAAACTCAGGAGCAGCAATGAATTATTAGCTAGCTGGTGATTGGTGGCTGCATATGTATACCTCTTGTCATTGGCTCATCAGATGTTTTCAGATAGCTACCATAGTGCATTGCTGCTCCAAGGTTTACTTGTTAATAAAGGACACTGAGAGAGCATAAATTGGAAACTGAATGCTCTGTCTGAATCATGAAAAAATATTTTTAAATTTACTGACCCTTTAAATTTATATAGCTTTTACATAAAAATATTTCAGGCAATTTTTTTTTTAGCTATATCTAAATGCTGCTCTTTTCTATAAACATATATACATTTTAGCACATGGTCTCTTTAACTTAACAAGTTACTGAAATATTTCTTAAATATTGTTTTAAACAATGTATGTATAAAATGAAGATAAATGCCAAACTTCATTATATCATACTGATTGAAACATGTTTCAACACCAAGTAGATGGCATCTATTCTATGTATAGCACTATGAATGTAACAGTTTTTTGTGCTTATATAAAATTATATTTTAGTTGCATGTCATATAATAAAATAGCATATAGGGCGCCTGTACTAAAGCGCGGGCGGACAGCTTCTTAACTCGCGAAGCTGTCCGCCCGCCTCCGCTATGCACGGGCAGTGGATCTATTGATCTGCTTGCCCGTATGTATCATTACACACTCATCGGAGTGTGTAATGCCCGCCCCTTCAATCGCGCGACCAATCACGCGACTGAAGGGGCTGTCAATCACCGAGAGCGAGCGTGCTCTTGGTGATTTTGCTTCGCCACCTAAGAGGTGGCGTAGGGTGTAGGAAGCAGCGGTCTAATGACCGCTGCTTCTTACATTGCGGGAAGCAGGCTCGCATATGCGAACCTGCCCCGCAAAGGCTCCGGAGCAGCTTTCGCTGCTTCGTACATGGAGCCCATAGTTTCTAACACATCTGTTCACTAAAACACATTTAAAAGAAAACCATATATGGAATATGGTGTGTGCAAAAAATGGTATGGACTTTGTATACTTTTGGTTATAAAAGTGCAATTGATATTGTGTTATATGACCTGTTATATGTATTCATACTACAAAATAGCATAGTGTATGACATACTGTATATAACAGCATTTACATGACAATCTTAATATATGGTAACAGATAAAGTTGTGTAATGATGTATAACATAAACATATACACTGATGCCCCTATCCTACTTCTTCGGTTAAGCTCTCTTGTCAAGTTTCCTATTGTTAAGTCTAGCTCTTCTAACAAGTTCCATAAAAGGTCTGTCTTCTCATTTAGGGTGTGATAAATAACCAGCCATTACACGTGGCTGGTTATTGCTACCACAAGCTCACGGTAGCAATTAACGCACAGAAAATCAGATCTCTGGTTCATTTTATAAAGGTCCCCCAAATTAAGTATTTTTTATACCTTTATTATAATAAAAATGTAGCTACTTTAATTTTATTAAGAATAATGGCACAAAGCAGTTTTTAGGGCTAAATGTTGGCAGATGTGGGGTGTTAGAAAAAATGGCAGTGAAAAGTGCCTTTACATTGCAGTCTATGGGGAACTGTGTGTTCCGTTTAAATATATACTGTACAGTATGTATATGCTAATATACATATATATTTATGTGTTAATATGTGTATGTACACATATTAACACATAAATATTTATGTATATAATCATATACATATATAGTTAACATTTGCTGCCCATCATGGCGCTAGGTTCTCAGCCGTGTCTCACAGCAAGAGAACAAGGCTCCAATTGTAGTCTATGAAAGCGCTCTTTCATAAACGCAAAGCTTCCCTGCAATGCAAATGTGAGGTTGCATTTGCATTGCACTCAACTTACTAAGTGGAGCGCAAATATCGCTTTTGCAAAAGGAATATTTTGCTCTCCACTTTTAATCTAGTCCTTAATATGCATCCTACTGTGAGTTTAAGCTCTTCTGCCAAGTTTCATAAAATGCCTGCCTGCATGCTTATTTGTTTCTCATCATACTGAAAGTGTAAATTCTTCTGACAAACTTAATACATTGTCTACCTGTTTATCTGTTATGTTTTATACTGTGGCTATAAACTCGTCTGCCGAGTGTCCAAAAAAGTGTTTGTCTACACATCTATTAAGCTTCATACTGTAAGTGCCAACTCATGTATCAGTTTTCAAAAATGATCTCTCTACTCTAAGAGACCAGTAGGATAATGCCCATGACTACTGATCTGCAACACATGATTTTGTGAGTGCAAGCTCCTCTGTCAAGTTTTATAAAGTGCCTATGATTAAGCAATATGGGTAGCATGAAACTATTGGGGTTCCCCTTTGTATATTATGTCTTTTTTAGATATGTTTCAATACATTTTTTTTTTTTTTTATTTCATTTTTATTGAGGGTAAAACATGCATACACGTAAAGGTACAGTAGATAAATATAAAGTTATACAATCAGCAATCTATATGACAATAAGGTAATGTATACATAAAACATATAAAACTTTAACCTTCAGTTTTCTACCTCCGCTAAACAGATGTGGCCACTTTTGGACCTCTCATGTAGTCAGTAGGATCTATAGAAGGAGGTTTATAGTATTATTAGGCTACTTATGGGCCATAAGACTTCTCAACCGCTAACACAGCAAGCATGGAAATAGATTTATCATTTGGATATAATTTTATATATGGGAAACCGAAATTGGAGAGAACCGTAGGTACAACTCAATTAGGTATTTACAACCAAATAGGTTTTAAAAATTTAGATCAGCAGAGGGCAGTCTGCAATAACTTATTTGCAATAATAATGCATATGGTACAACATTAAAATAGGGAACCATCTAATACCTAACTATAGGCCGCTTTTTGACCTTCTGGATCCTATGTCAAATATATATATATACATATATTGATTATTAAAATAAAAGGGAAGAGGGATGTATGGGCAGGTGAACCCCCAACTTAACTCAGGGGAGTGTGTCAATATTTACTTATGGCAAAATAGGGTATACATCTGATTAGTGTGTATTTGTAAGATCAATTCTTTAACCCCAATCCAATAAATTTGTGAATACATGGTCAATTATAAACACATAAACATATTTGGAAAAGGACTGTAAAAGTAAGAAAAGCAGCCTCAAATTTTAAAACTCAACTGTGAACACTGTAAAAGCTAACTACAATGTCAATCATGCCCAAATAAATCACCAAATTATTTTGCAATATTTTTACATATTTATATCAGTGGATTATGGTCTATATAGGTTGCTCATTAAAAAACCCTGTGCTATAATCATCATCTGCCATTAAGGGTAAAAGACTAATTCACATAGGAGCATGGCAAAGAAAATGTATGGTATTGACCCCTTTTACTTTTCTATAGCCGGTATGAATAACATATAGAATATCAGCAGTATCAAAACCAGCCCCGAGTCTAGCAGAAGTGGAGCGTAATACAGGATGGCTGACAACTTATATGAACATTAAATTAATACAGACTAAACAAGTAATTTAAATGAAGGTACACTTAGCTCTCTAGTGTAACATAATGAACATTCCCCTTACAGGTATCAAAAATAGCTGATCGTCCCTATTAATAGCTATAGCAGTAGAATTCCAGACAGATCTTTTGAGCATCTCATACATGATAACATACCGGTAAGTGTAATACATAAATGATTATCTATAAAGTTGAGTCCAAAATAAAGTTCTCATAACCTAGACTTGAGGCAAATGCAGATAAACTTGTGCAACCAACAAAGAGCGCTTATAAACATAGTGAAAGGGATAAATTAATTTGAGACATAGGTCTAAAAACAATATGTCCCGGGGTGTGGGAGTCAATAGAAAAGTCTGACCAAGTGTTTATTTGACTCCTAGTTAGCTGAATAACATATTACCCCACTCCTGATCTGGGGCACAGAAACAGATCGATGAGTTCGCTTAGGTATATCTCAAGTGTGGATGTGGCCCTGACCTCGGGCTCATATAGTGTGTACAGGACTCCCTCAAATTTGTGTGACCGCTGCTTCAAGATGGGATTTAATCGTCCACCACGGGTGTGCTGCGTCCCCTTGCCTGATGACTCCTATCATCTGTGAGTTAAGGCTCTGAGTAAACAGCACTCCCACCAAACGATCTCTCCTCTTGTTATGTCTGCGATTCAGGTTTGGGGTCCTGGAGCAGGGCTGTATGGTAAGTGGAGCCCAGGGCACAACCTCATGACTTATCTTAGCTACTTCTGCCTCCTGCACACAACTGTCATCTGTGTCATGCGTTGCTATGTAGCTTTCACTGCCCTGTAAGGTTGTTGCTGCATAGTCTACCTGACATATTCTCTCATCAACCTCCGGTTTGATGCAGTGGGAATCCTCTTGTAGGGTTGATTTTTCCTCTGAGGTAAGCAATCTCGGTGTCAC
The DNA here is from genome assembly GCF_027579735.1 of Bombina bombina. NCBI lineage: Eukaryota > Metazoa > Chordata > Amphibia > Anura > Bombinatoridae > Bombina > Bombina bombina. Next base: position 102,531,518 of record NC_069500.1, on the reverse strand, counting down.
TTTTTTGCAATCACTCCCCCATTCGAAATGGAGGGTCTCTGCAAGACATATAAGGAAATCATGAAATAGACGGTCTACCTCCCCCAGATGGGACACGTGTCTCAGCTCCATTAGTTATTGAAAGTTTGTGGTGCTTGCTGCGTCTTGCAGTTTACACCGATGATTAAAAATTATACAGCGTATACAGCTGTTAATCCTAAATCCATAGGAATATAGGGAGGGCGAAATGAAGGCCTAGGCCGCTAAATGACCTCCGCTATGCACTTCATCAATTAAGGTGTTCCGGGCTGAAATCTCTCTTGAAAAAGTAGTGTGATCTGCTCAGTAAATCTTGGACTTTTTTTAATGCCAAGAAGTGACTAAGATTACCAATCTTCTGAGTGATAAATAGTGGATTTATAAACTCTATTGCTCAGCCATGTAAATAGCAGCCATCTCTGCTGCTAGTTAGACACGCCCCCCACATTTTTAATTTTTATTTGTTCTACAACTGGATGTGTACGGTTATATATTTACACAGGGCCGGACTGGGAATGAAAAGCAGCACTGGAAATATATGAAAACCAGTCCAATTTTCGGTTGAGTCGGCAGATTGCACATGCCCCAATTTTCTAAATGGTGATTACTGGGATACTCCTTCCCCAACACTTTTTTCAGAATTAAATTATATGACTTTGTATTAAATAAAACGTGCCATATTTATGTTATTTAGACACACTACAACTCAATTGCCTCAATTAATCACCCCTTTAAATTGTAGCTTTCCAGCCCCAGCTGCTGCAGCCCACCAGGAAATCTCCTGGTATCCTGGTAGGCCAATCCGGCCCTGTACATTTCATAAAGTGTCTGCCTTCTAATCAGTTTTGACTCAAACTATGTGTGCAAGCTCTTCTGCCAAGTTTGATATTGACTTTCACCTGAACCTAACGTGACAAGCACATATCAAGGATATAAATTCAAAAGAGTACATATACTAAACCCTATGTGCTCAGAGGCATCCTACTTGCAGCACTCCAAAGAGCATGTTGTTTCTGCCAAATTCTGAGTTTAAGCCCTAGGCTATTATTTACTCAATATCTGTAGATACAATGTGTTCTTAAACATTCCGTAATGTTGTGCGCTACGCCAGAGCTATGTAGTGTTTTAGAAAAGTAAAAACACTCCCTGGGCAGGTATGAGAGATTGTTTTTGTAGAGTTAGTGTTTTATACACCTTTCCTTAGTTATCCATCCTAAATGCCTATCAGCAACCTTTCATCAATGGTGTGAATGAAGATTGCTATTGCTTACATCCCTGTCGTGTAAAGAATATAGAGCACAATACTGCCTTTTTAAAATCAACATTGTATTATAAAATATGTTTCCCCTTAATGTATTCCCAGTTACTTGTTAATACTAAATGCAGGACATTAAATGTATGAAAAATGTTTATTTTTGTATTTCAAATAGTTGTTTTTGCTAATTGAAACTGTTGCATATTGTTCTCAAGGACATATTTTGTGTATACAAAGTATATATGATAGTTTGTTCATCATAGACACTGAAGCTACATTTTTCTTTCGTGATTCAGATAGAGCATGGGATTTTAAGCAGCTTTCTAATTTACTCCTATTATCAAATTTTCTTTATTCTCTTGGAATCTTTATTTGAAATGCAAGAATGTAAGTTTAGATGCCGGCCCATTTTTGGTGAACAACCTGGGTTGTCCTTGCTGATTGGTGGATAAAATCATTCACCAATAAAAAAGTGCTGTCCCGAGTCTGAACCAAGAAAAAAGCTTAGATGCCTTCTTTTTCAAATAAAAATAGCAAGAGCTACCAGCAACTCCCAAAAGTGCCAAGTGTTATAGTGTACTGATTCCTCTTTCAGAAAAAAATAATTAATTCCTCAAATTCATACATAAAGAAAAAAAAATAATAATGTACATACAATGGTTCAGAGAGGATTAATAATTCTAAAAGGCTAAAAAAGAGGTCATGTATAAACAAATAATAAATAATAACATTCCATAAACATTAAATGTAGACACACTAAATACAATATAAAACGTCCATGTTAAAATGAAAAGTTCATATATAAAATGATTCCACTTTGCTGACACTGATATCTTTAAAAGAGGTCTATGTCCCAGTGTAAACAGCAGGGTGTTCTTTCTCCCTTTCCTGCAGCTCCCTCTTCAAGTCACTGGTGTGGATCAGTGATTCGTTATGGTTAGACAGGTAGCAACAATGAACAAAGAGCTCAAAGGAGAGAAAAGAAAAGAAAAGCAATAATAGTGTAGTATGTTAAAATAGTTCATACATTTTATTATACATAAAAGAAACATACTCACACATCTTAACCTCAAACAAAATGAGGTATGGTATCAGTGTTTTGTACAGTTGACTCCTCCTATATACCCTGGGATGCTTAGGGTTATCCCTCAGATCTTATAATAAGATCTGAGGGATAACACTTAGAGTCCCAGGGTATATAGGAGGAGTCAATGTGTTCATTGTTGCTACCTGTCTAAAAATAGCAAGAGAACGAAGAAAAATTGATAGTAGGAGTAAATTAGAAAGTTGCTTAAAATTGCATGCTCTAGCTAAATCACAAAAGAAAAAAATTGGGTTAGTGTCCCTTTAACAAACATGCGCAAACACTTTTTATCTTAAATTTCTACAGCTCCTATTTTAAAATAAGAGGTTTACATTGCTATAAAAATACCTTAGTCACTTTCTTATGTTAATAATCTTTTTGATAGGTCGTTTAAGTGCACTGACCAGAGTTGTAATACTGCACAAAATCCTTTACCTAAAAACAATAAAATGTATTTCCTAGACTTGTTCCATTCCCACACTTGATGATTTACATACATAACATCTAGTGAGTATGTGTGAATTAATACATACAAGTACTGCTCTGGTAATACAACAATCTGTCAATTAATTATATATACACACACACACATATATATATATATATATATATATATATATAAAAGCAAATTGTGGTCACCAAGCACTCACGTTGTACATATGATGCCTAGGTGCAGTACATAAGGATAATATAAACAAAAGCAGGGACCACACTCATAGGTCTTATTTTTCACCACCACTGTGGACTTTATTCAATCTGTAACGTTTCGGGGTTTCCCCCTTTGTCAAACATAACATGTTATGTTTGACAAAGGGGGAAACCCCGAAACGTTACAGATTGAATAAAGTCCACAGTGGTGGTGAAAAATAAGACCTATGAGTGCGGTCCCTGTTTTTGTTTATATATATATATATATATATATATATATATATATATAGACTCGCCGGCCACTTTATCAGGTACACCTGTTTAATTGCTTGGTAACACAGATTGTTAATCAGCCAATCACATGGCAGCAACTCAATGCATTTAGGCATCTAGGCGTGTTGAAGACAACTTGCTGAAGTTCAAACCAAGCATCAGAATGGGGAAGAAAGGGGATTTAAGTGACTTTGAATACGGCATGGTTGTTGGTGCCAGACGGGCTGGTCTGAGTATTTAAAAAAATGCTGATCTCTAGGGTTTACAGAGAATGGTCCAAAAAAGATAAAATATCCAGTGTGTGGACAAAAATGCCTTGTTGATGTCAGAGGTCATAGGAGAATGGACAGACTGGTTCAAGATAATAGAAAGGCAACAGTAACTCAAATAACCACTCATTACAACCAAGATATGTAGAAAACCATCTCTGAATGTACAACAGGTCGAACCTTAAAGCAGATGGGCTACAGCAGCAGTAGACCACACCGGGTGCCACTCCTGTCAGCTAAGAACAGGAACTAAGGCTACAATTTGCCCAGGCTCACCAAAATTTGACAATGGATGATTGGATAAATGTTGCCTAGTCTGATAAGTCTCGAATTCAGCTGCGACATTCAGATGGTAGGGTTAGAATTTGGAATAAACATCATGAAAGCATGGATCCATCCTGCCTTTTATTAATGGTTCAGGCTGGTGGTGGTGGTGTAATGGTGTGGGGGATATTTTATTGGCACACTTTGGGCCCCTCAGTACCAATTGAGCTTTGTTTAAATGCTACGGCCTACCTGAGTATTGTAGCTGACCATGCCCATCCCTTTATGACTACAGTGTACCCATGTTCTGATTGCTACTTCCAGCAGGATAATGCACCATGTCACAAAGCTCAAATCATCTCAAACTGGTTTCTTGAACATGATAATTAGTTTACTGTAGTCCAATGGCCTCCACAGTCACCAGATCTCAATCCAGTAGAGCATCTTTGGGATGTGGTGGAACAGGAGATTCGCATCATGGATGTGCAGCCGACAAATCTGCAGCAACTGCGTGATGCTATCATGTCAATAAGGACCAAAATGTCTAAAGAATGTTTCCAACAACTTGTTGAATCTATGCCACAAAGAATTAAGGCAGTTCTGAAGGCAAAAGGGGGTCACACCCCCAGTACTAGCAAGGTGTACCTAATAAAGTGGCTGGTGAGTGTATATAAATTTACTTTGTAAGTGTGCAAATGAATGACAAATATAATGAACCCCTTCTTTAAGCCTTTATTTCTCTGAAAAAAAATCAATTGACTTTTAAATATATTGGGACTATATGGGACTATAAGGCCAATGTATCAATGCTTCAATTGATAATACGCTAGAATTCTGTGTCAAATTAGACGCAAAGTTGATCCACCGTAGTTAACAAAGCATCAAGATCGTCAAATGTTGAAATGTGTGACGTAATATATGCTCCCATGATATCAATCCAACACAGATCAATGCTTGTGTTAATCGAGCGGAATACTGATAATCCGCTGTCACATTTGACTCTATTTGACCCTCTTGCCAATTTATCAAACATTTAACAGGTACACTCGTGTCTATTCCAACGCAGCGTACCTATCGTTCAAACTGCCACCCTTCAGGCAATGGGAGTCTTAAAACGCAGAAAGTTTATGTTCGATGCTGCAAGACAAGCATATTAGAAAATAAAAGTAAATTAGAAACTTTATTCAAATTGTATACTCTTTCTAAATCATAAGACAAAATATGGCTTTCATGTCCTTTTAAGTTGATTTTATTTAGCCCTTATTACTAAATAAAATCAAGTAGAGAGATGTTACCCTACTTATGGATTAGGTTACATTTTTGTCTCTCATTACAAAGCAAGGGGATAATATTATTGCTTCAAATTTGGTGCTAAGTAATGCTTCAAATTTGGTGCACTAGTAGATATAGGAATAAAAATGAAACAAATACATTCCATAATATAGCAAACTTCCTTTTTTGGATAAATCTATTTGCACCATGTTTAACGCATGTAATACAAGTCCCACTCTCCACTTTGCACCAAATTTGACTTAACACTTTTCACACCAAATTTGACGCAATTTTTAAACTCCTAAACAACCCACAAACTACCAACGTTTTCTACAACTTCTTATTGGTAAATGCAGAATCACGTGTTTAAAGAAATCAGCCAATCTGATTGAAATATAAATTTTCTTCTGTCACTAACTAATCAAATTTCTCTATACTTGAGTCAATGATCACTCATCAGAACTTGTAAGTGCCATTTGTTACATTGTGTATTATACTTTGAAAGTATGTATATGGGAAATTAGTATTAAAGATAAACATTGATGATGACATTAGGCCACACAGTGTAATATTTTTGAAAATGATTTTAATAATCAAATGATGTTTGATTCAATATAGTCTTAAGTTGATAGCTCAAAGGGATAGTCTACCTAACATTAAACTGTCATGAATCAGATACAGCAGAAATTAAAATCACCTCTTTACTGTCGTGCTATTTTCAGTGTTTTTATTCCTTCTCTTGAATTTCATTTTCATTAAGAAATGTCATCTTATATGCCAGCCCATTTTTTAACACCTGTGTAGGGGTGGTGTTTAAAACTAGACTGCAATCAGGAAGGGTTACACAGGTGCTGCAATGCTTGTGGGATATTTCCCTATCAGACCAAACTTGGCCAGTAGTCTTCTTATCCCAGTGTCAAGTGGAAGGATAAAGAAATATCTCAGAACAAAGTGAGATGTATGAAATGAGGTAAGCAGTACTCACTGTACACCACGCAGTCCAAAGAATCAGTATTACTGGGTAAAACAGCAGTGGTCAGACAGGCAGAGTTCAGTAACAATAAGGCAATCAGCAATTCAGGGGTAAAACAGCAAAGTGGTCAGGCAGGCAGAGTTCAGTAACAATAAGGCAATCCAGCAATTCAGGGGTTAAACAGCAGAGTGGTCAGGCAGGCAGAGTTCAGCAACAATAAGGCAATCCAGCAATAAGTAACACCCAGGAGCACACACTGTAAGTCCTATACTTGGGCAGTGTATGTAAGTTATGCAAGTACTTACATAGGTGCCAATTTGCGCTAAGGAGAACTTCAAAGGATCAAATCTGCTTAAGAGGGGAATAGACATGCGGCAATGATGTCATTGCTGCATGCTCCCAGCAACTGCCGCGTCCCTGGCAACAGCCAGAGCGGCACAACAGCGAGTGGTGTGACATAGCCCCCCACTCAAGGGTTCCCTCTGGGAACCAGAGTTGGCTGAACTTGGAGACCAAAGATAGAGCATGCACATTACGGGCAGGGACCCAGGAACGCTCCGCCACAGAGTATCCCTTCCAGTGTATAAGGTATTGGAGCTGCCTGCGCCTGATTCTGGAATCCAGGATTTTGGCAATCTCATACTCTGGTTCGCCATGAATCAGGAGTGGAGGAGGAGGACATCTGAGTCGAGTATACTGATTCATGATGTAGGGTTTGAGCAAGGAGATGTGAAAGACTGGGTGAATGTGCAAAGTCTTAGGCAAGGCCACTCCGTAGGCAACAGGAGACATTCTTTTGAGGACTTTATAAGGGCCAATATACCGAGGTCTTAATTTGTGACAAGGTTGACATAAGCGGATGTGTGGGTCAGAGACCAAGACACAATCGCCTACAACAAAGGCACAAATATTAGCTGGATGATGATCGGCAAACCTCTTGTATCAGGAGATGGTTGAGTGTAACTGAGAGCGTATTAGTTGCCAATGGGTAGTGAGGTCAGTGAAGCAACATTCTGCAGCAGGGACTCCTGTGTATTGAGCAGAAAGAGGAAAAACATGAGGTTGATAACCAGCTGTGGCCTGGAAAGGAGAGCCTCATAGAGAAGAATACCAATGAGTGTTCTTTGCCAGTTCAGCTAGAGGTAACAACCCAGACCAATTAGTATGCTGTGAATTGACATATGCTCTGAGATAAGCTTCAAGATCCTGATTGGTTCTCTCCGTCTGCCCGTTAGTCTGGGGGTGATAACCAGAGGACAAAGAAACAGTGGTTCCAAGCAATTTGCAAAAGCTTCTCCAAAAGGTAGAAATAAATTGAGGTCCTCTGTCAGAGACAATATTTACGGGTATAGCATGGAGCCTTTCCATGTGTAACAGAAAAAGAGTGAACAATTCTTGGGTTGTATGTAACTTAGGTAAAGGTACAAAATGAACAAGTTTGGAGAATCGATCCACCAGGTTTGGAGGAACATAAAGGATCTCAGGAGCCACAGGGGCTACAGAAGATTTTCTTGACTGGGCTCGTAGCAGTCTTTGAAGAAAAGAGGTGTTGAGCTGAGCAACCACACAGGAGGGAGGTATAATGTGTTCGATAGGAGCTTCAGAAGAGTCATTAGACTTAGGAAACTGAAGGGAAAGGGCATCAGTCTTTTTATTAATGGTCCCAGGAAGGTAAGAGATTATAAAGTTAAAATGGGAAAAGAATAAGGCCCACCAGGCCTGTCGAGGATTGAGTCGATGAGCAGTCTCTAAGTACATCTCTCTCTATTTCTATTTTTATGCAAATTGCTCTGGGGTCTCCCTAAGAGTAAAAGGGGAAGCCAGACGTTGGCTCCTTGCACACATGCCCTTAGAGAGATGCGACTGCACCTCACTGATGAGGCCCACAGAAGGCCGAAATGAACGTCTGGGGTTGTTGTTTCTTTTGTTCAGAGAAGAATTGCCTGGTATTTCGGTGCTGGACTGTCATTGGGCAGGGTCAGACTGATATGCTACAGGATATTTTTTCTCTGTGAAGGGGCATAGTGTGCTAAAAGAGTATGCACCCTGAGTGGCACTGAAAATGAACAGGCACAGAAGTTTTTCTAGCTTTTGTTCTGTCTCAGCCGAGTACATCTCTCTCTTTATATTTATGCAAATTGCTCTAGGGTCTCCCTAAGAGTAAAAGGGGAAACAAGACGTGGACTCCTTGCACACATGCCCTTAGAGAGATGCGATTGCACCTCACTGACGAGGCCCACAGAAGGCCGAAACAATCATCTGGGGTTGTTGTTTCTCTTGTTCAGAGAAGAATTGCCTCGTATTTCGGTGTTGGACTGTCATTGGGCAGGGTCAGACTGATATGCTACAGGATATTTTTTCTCTGTGAAGGGGCATAGTGTGCTAAAAGAGTATGCACCCTGAGTGGCACTGAAAATGAACAATCACGGAAGTTTTTCTAGCTTTTGTTCTGTCTCAGCTGAGTGCATCTCTCTCTCTTTTTATATTCAGTCTCTAAGTACGTCAGGTTCTTGTGATCCGTGAGAATCTGAATGGGGTTGGTAGTACCCTCTAGCCAGTGACACCATTCAGTAAGGGCCATCTTTTTTTCCACATCGTAATTTCTCTATGCGGAGAAAACTGAGTAGATAAAAAGGCAACAGGATGCAACTTGGGTTAAGACTGCACCAGCTCCTATTTCAGAGGCATCAACCTCTAAGGTGAACTGTAAATCAGGATGACGTAGCGCAGGAGCAGTACAAAAGGCCGTATTCAGATGAGAGAAGGCATTCACAGCTACTGTAGGCCAATTCTTACAATCTCTGTTCCATTTAGTCAGCTCAGTGAGTGGAGCAACAATCTAGGAGAAATTCTTTATAAACTTGTGATAGTTGGAAAACTCCAAGAATCTCTGTAACTCCTTCAATGTGGTGGGCTAAGGCCATTCCAGAACTGCTGTTAGCTTAGTGGGATCCATGGTGAAACCTTCTTTAGAGATGATATATCCAAGAAATTGAATCCGGACTTGATCAAATTCACATTTCTCCAACTTGGCTACCAGAGAATTGTCTCTGAGATGAAGAAGCACCTGTTTCACATGCTCATGATGCTATTCCAGGGTGGCAGAAAATATGAGGATGTCATTCAAATAGACGATGACTGTATGATTAAGGAGGTCTTGGAAGACATCATTGATGAATGCTTGAAAGACAGCAGGGGCATTGCACAGCCCAAAAGGCATTATGCGGTACTCATAACTCCATCCTCTCCGGCCTCCCTAGCTAAATGCCTCTGCCAGGCTTATCTTTCTTACACTTACCTCCTCAACTGCTGCACTATCTCCAAATTAGTCTCCAAATACTCTTCCTCCAGTCCCCTTCACTCTGCTCCTGTCCACCTTCTCTCCTCCTCTCTTGTTACCTCCTCACATTCCCGTCTACAAGAATTCTCCAGACTGGACCCTATTTTGTGGAACTCTCTGCCTCACTCCACAATACTCTCCCCTAATTTTCAAACTTTCAAGCGCTCGTTAAAGACTACTGTTCAGGGATGCATTTAATATATGCGAAAAATTTCCAATCTTAGTTCCTCTCCTACTTTAGGTATCCCCTTGAACCCTCTTAGCATGAAATCTATGAGCCTAGCTGCTTTGTAGACCACTTTCATGAGAGCTGATTTACAACAGTGAAACTCCTAGCAGGGCCCTCTATCCCTTTGTCTTCCATGATTGTTAACTTTGCATATTAGACCCATGTTTTTAGCACTGCAGAATCTGCTGGTGCTCTACAAATAACTGATAATAATAATAATAATAATAATAATAATAATAATAATAATAATAATCATAAAAAAAGAATTGTTTTCCTTAGTTCTCTCAGTTATATTTGTTAATTTGTCACTTTGCTATATAAGGTCCATAGTTTACATATTTTTTTGAGAACTAAATACCCTTCAAACCTACCCTCAAGCTTAGTAGAGAAAAATGCTGACGTATAAAATAAGTATAGAAATGAATATCTGCTGACTAATATAAACTCAAAAAAAATATTTTTTGCTACTTTTTTCATTGAAGTATTCCTGTTTTATAACTAGAGGCAATGGTTCAAGTAGAATTAAAAGCTCAATTGTTTGCTATATGGGCTTGAAAACTCACTGGAATAATAGATCTATAAATGTTGGTGAATATGGTCTTCTTGGTCTTAATATTTTCTCAACCCACCCAAATTAGATTTTATATTGATATGCATTACTATTGCTTGGTGTCCATGGAGGCACTGGACCAATCATTTTAAAGAGAGGTCTCATGTCTTCACACTTCATGCTAACAAAAAACATCTCTGGTATCTAAGCATGGCAGAAAACCACAGTCCAAAAAAAAAAGAAAAAAAAGAGAGAAAGAAAAGCCAAATGAAAGAAGAAAGAAAAGACAAATGAAAGATAGTAAAGAAGAAAGAACGACAAATGAAAGAAAGAAAAGACAAATGAAAGAAAAACAAAATGAATAAGGGACAAAATAGGGTTCTGTAAAATCCCTTGTTCTCTACAGCAAAATATGTTAAAACCTAGTCCTATATTTAATTTTCTCTTTTTTTTTTAAAGGGACAGTAAACTTAAAAAATAATGTTATATAATTCTGCACTAGTGCAGAATTATATAACATTATTTTAAAGAGATTTTTGAAATCAAAAGATTTTCGAGATTTTAGCTCTCAAAGCTGCACTTACCTGGTCTCCTTTTCAGGCTCTTTTAATCTGGTCTGCTTTTTATTATTATTATTATTATTATTATCAGGTATTTGTACAGCACTAACAGGTTCCGCAGCGCTATGAACATAGGTGGTATATAAAAACAATTAGAGGGATAAAATGGGTAGAGGGTCCTGCCAAGAGTTGCACTGTTGAAATCGGCTCTTATGAAGGTGGACTACAAACAGCTGGGCTCATAGGCTTACATGCTATAGGGTTTAAGGGGATAGCAGTGGAGATAGGAAAGTTAGCGTAGGTTGTATGTATCCCTGAACAGTAGAGTCTTCAGGGAGCACTTGAAGCTTTTAAAACTAGAGGAGAGTCTTGTGGAGCGAGGCAGAGAGTTCCATAAGATGGGAGCCAGTCTGGAGAAATCTTGTAAACGGGAGTGTGAGGAGGTAACAAGAGAGGAGGAGAGTAGGAGGTCATGAGCGGAGCGAAGGGGTCGGGAGGGAGAGTATCTGGAGACAAGGTCTGAGATGTAGGGGGGAGCAATGCAATTGAGAGCTTTATAAGTCAGAGTGAGAATTTTGTGTTTAATCCTAGAGGCAAGAGGAAGCCAGTGAAGGGATTGGTAGAGAGGTGCAGCAAATGAAGAGTGACGTGTAAGGAAGATGAGCCTGGCAGAGGCATTCATTATGGATTGTAAAGGAGCTAGGCGTCAGCTAGGGAGACCAGAGTGGATGGAGTTGCAATAGTCAAGGCGGGAAAGGATGAGAGAGTTGATTAAAATCTTAGCTGTGTGTTGTGTAAGGAAATGTCTGATTTTAGCAATGTTTTTAAGGTGGAAGCGACAGACTTTAGCCAAGGACTAAATGGGAGGTTTTCTACCTTAATTCCTATAGGCTGATAGAATTCTATCAGCCAATCGGAATTCAAGGGACGCCATGTTGGATGACGTCACTTAAAGGTACCGTCATTTAGTGTTAGTCGTCGGATGGAAGAGGATGCTCCACGTTGGATGGCTTGAAGATGGACCCGCTCCGCTCCGGATGGATGAAGATAGAAGATGCTGTCTGGATGAAAACTTCTTCCTATCTGGAGGTCCTCTTCTGCTCGGATCGGATGAAGACTTCTGGCCGTCTGGAGGACTACTTCTGCCCGATTGGGTGAAGACGTCTCAAGGTAGGGTGATCTTAAAGGGGTTAGTGTTAGGTTTTATTAAGGGGGGATTGGGTGGGTTTTAGAGTAGGGTTAGGTGTGTGGGTGGTGGGTTTTAATGTTGGGGGGGTATTGTATTTTTTTTACAGGTAAAAGAGCTGATCACTTTGGGGCAATGCCCCGCAAAAGGCCTTTTTAAGAGCTATTTGTAATTTAGTATAGGGTAGGGATTTTTATTATTTTGGGGGGGCTTTTTTGTTTTATTAGGGGGATTAGATTAGGTGTAATTAGTTTAAAATTCTTGTAATTATTTTATTATTTCTGTAATTTAGTGGGGGGGGGTTCGTACTTTAGTTTATTTAATTTAATTGTAATTAATTGAATTTAGTTTAGGTAATTTACTTAATTATAGTGTATTGTTAGGTGTAATTGTAACTTAGGTTAGGGTTTATTTTACAGGTAAATTTGTACTTATTTTAACTAAGTAGTTATTAAATAGTTAATAACTATTTAATAACTATTGTACATAGTTAAAATAAATACAAACTTGCCTGTAAAATAAAAATAAAGCCTAAGCTAGCTACAATGTAACTATTAGTTATATTTTAGCTAGCTTAGGGTTTATTTTATAGGTAAGTATTTAGTTTTAAATAGGAATAATGTAGTTAATAATAGTAATTTTATATAGATGTATATAAATTATATTTAAGTTAGGGGGGTGTTAGGGTTAGGGTTAGACTTAGATTTAGGCGTTAATAACTTTAATATAGTGCCGGCGACGTTGTGGGCGACAGATTAGGGGTTAATAAATGTAGTTAGGTGGCGGCGACATTGTGGGTGGCAGATTAGGGGTTAATAAATATAATGTAGGTGTCAGAGATGTTGGGGGCATCAGATTAGGGGTTCATAAGTATAATGTAGGTGGGGCAGTTTACAAAGCGGCAGATTAGGGGTTAATAATATAATGTAGGTTGCGGCGATGTCGGGGGTGGCAGATTAGGGGTTAATAAGTATAAGATTAGGGGTGTTTAGACTCTGGGTTCATGTTAGGTGTAGACATAAAAAGTATTTCCCCATAGGAATCAATGGGGCTGCGTTAGGAGCTGAACGCTGCTTTTTTGCAGGTGTTAGTTTTTTTTCCAGGCGGCTCTGCCCCATTGATTCCTATGGGGAAATTGTGCATGAGCACGTTTTGCCAGCTCACTGCTACCGTAAGTATTGAGGTGAGATGTGGAGCTAAATTCTGCTCTACGCTCACCTTTTTGTGGCTAACGGCGATTTTAAAAAAACCTGTAATACCAGCATTACTTTTGGCGAGCGGTGAGGGAAAACTCGTAATCTAGCTGACTATTTGGAAATATAACTTATATAACTTATATAATGTCTTGAACATGTTTAAAAAGTAAATACAAATTAAAAAAATAAACATTATTTGGATTGAAGCAAAGCTTATGCAAAATGTTACACACCCATTTAAACAAAAATGCCAAAGTTGACTTTGGCAAAAACTTATATGAGTTTTACTTAAGCAGCCGCTTTTGGCTAAGGGGAGATTCTATTTATTTTCCAAGTTAGCTCTGAAGAAAGGTCATTCTCTAAGCTAGGTGAGAGGGAATTTTCATGGCTTATTAATGAGAACTTTTCAAATATGTTAGTCACCTGTTTTGACTGAGTACATTGTGACTCTGTTGTTTTAGGTTCTATGTCTCTGGATATTGAAATAGAATCTCTTTCCTGTGGTTAACCTGCAGCTATATGTGAATGACATTAGCACTGAACTTTTCATGATGTACCTGGAGTTCTTATATTTCATTTTCACAGACTGCTTGGAACTGGTATCAAGTCCTTTATCTGCAATGCATTAAAACCAATGTTAAAGGGACAGCATACAATTTGAAATTGCAGGGTCAAAATGTTTCATTATTTGTAGTAAAAAAAGCATGCAGTTTGCTTTAATTATTTAATTTATTCTTTTTTCGTGTACTTTGAGATTCTTGTTAAAAGTATAGACTCCAAATAAATCTGTTCCAAACATTAATTGGCTACACACTTAAGTGACCCCTATTTAAATATCCCTAATTGGTTTGAGCTTAGAAGGAAACCTAGGTTACAAGATGGAGGTACCTTTCGCTTTATGGAGATGAAAACTTTACACTTTTTACAGTACTTAATGAAGTATTATAATTTTTAAAAATACATTTGCATATTATTTTCAGTCTAATATGCATTGAACAGATCATTCCATCAAGGAATTATTAAGGGCCATATTAAAAGTGGTGCCCTATTGTTAGCATGAGTCGTGATAAGCAATATCATGACCGTGCAAACATGTGCACATATTACAAGGTGAAAGTTAACATTTTCGCTCAAGCGCAAACAAATTTAGCACACGTCGGAACATTTTTTATGTGAAGAACTTTGGAATGTCAAATATGCATAAATACCTTTGGGTTTAGTGCTGTATGTCTAATAGGGTGTCTGGTTAGCACACAACAATAAGTTAGCTCATCGGGTTTTGCTCACAGGCAAACATTTTACTTTCAACTTGTAATAAGTGTGCAAACACTGTAAACTTTTAATGCATGCCTAATACAAGTTGAAATTAAAACGTTTGTGTGCGAGCAAAACCGGATGCGAAATCGATAGCATGCCACTTGTAATCTGGCTATTAGAGTTTAATGTAACTTAAAGTTTTAAAAGTGTAAGTTAATATTATATAGTTCATTTTTTTCTGTTTAAAACATAATTTCTTAAAGGCAATGCTCCTTATGTATTTACAGCAACAAAATCCACATTTGAAATCTATTTTTTTTTTAACATTGTTTATTTTTTAACCAATTTTTTTAGCATATACTTAATAATTGTAAGATATATTTTTGAAACGATAAATTCCAACATCTCTTTATGTTGGGAGGAAATTACTAACAATTATGAAATAACTATAATTTACTTATTTCACTTTTCTCTCTATTTTGCTACATTAATATATCCTTGATACATGACATATACATTTTATTTAGCTGACATTTTTACATACACCTACTTTTATTTGAACCTACTATTTTAAAGGACATGAAACCTTTTTTTGTCTTTCATGATTCAGATATAGAGGCCTATTTAACAAATTTCTGTCGGACCTAATCCGACAGTGCGGACCAGGTCCGACAGACATCGCTGAATGCGGAGAGCAATACGCTCTCTGTATTCAGCATTGCACCAGCAGCCGCCAGCAGGGGGTGTCAATCAACCCGATCGTACTCAATCGGGTTGAATTCCGCCGATTCCTGTCCGCCTTATCAGAGCAGGCGGACAGGGTTATGGAGCAGTGGTCTTTGTGACCGCTGCTTCATAACTGCTGTTTCTGGTTCGCCAGAAACATGGGCCATCGAGCTCCATTCAGAGCTTGATAGATAGGCCCAAAGGATGCAATTTTTTAAAAAAAATCCAATTTACCTCTTTTATTAAATTTGCATTGTTCTCATGTTATCGTTTGTTGAAGAAATATTCCTTCCCCCTTTGCCCTTGTGTATGTATTAATAATACAGATAGAACCTGGGCCCCACCAGGCCCCCCTGTAGCAACACCACTACTGATTGTAGGGTCAGATGGGCCCCCTAGAAGTGCAGGACCAGTCTCAATTAAGACCTCTGAGACCTTTGTAGTTACACCCCTGAGCAGAAGAAAAAATAGCTAAAAGATTACTAAGCCACAGGACATAGGATTAACAAAATCTTTAACCTTTATGACAACACAATTGGGAGGTTTGAATAGGTTAAGCAGATACATTTGAAGTTGTGCAATACTTATATGAGTTAAATGTTCTAGACACCATACATGAGGTGGCACATGATGAGCAAATGAATTACAACAGTGATCATAGCATGGTCATGTTTGAAATAATTTTCTGTAAACTGTGTTAGAAGGGTTCAACCAAAGCATTTAATGTTAGGAAAGCATAATTCAATGAATTAGAAAAATTGTTAAACAGCAATTTTGTGGCGCTATACAAATAAATGATAATAATAATGATAAGAACAATAATAATAAAAATAAATTGGGACAAACTATTCTCAAATAGAAATGTATTCAAATGCTACCAATGGAGACAGCACCAATCCACCTGGGGCACGGATTCATCAGGGACTGCCAATTCCAGCAAACATAATCAGCAAGATGCAAAAAACAAGGATGCCAAAGTCCCAGAGAGGTGCGCTAGTGCAGACAAACGATAGATGGAAACTGGAAAGAAAAAAGATCCAACAATGTTGACCTAAAGAAGAAAAACAGAAGAGAGGTGCCAAATGGTGTAGTATGGACAGGATCTGCCTGCATGGAGTAAAACACCCCAAGCCCTTGGCAGTGGAAACTCACAAAAGAGACGGCATGACCGGAGTGCCAGACAAAGCAGCACGGGACCCTCAGAATCGCCCGTATGACTCCCAGCTATGACATGAGCATCCAACGTCAGGTCAGATGACTAGCAATGGCCAATCCAGGAGTACCAACCAACAGCAGATGCCAACAGGCTCGAAGGTGCAGGCAGAGGATACAACACGAGGGTACTGCAGCTATTAGCAATACGGGCGTGAGAGAGCCCAAATAAAATGGTATGACTTTTTAGAGTCAAGAGTAAAACGAAGAGCAAGAGCAAATAGCTAATTTATCTGTGTATTTTAATAATTCACTGTGATATGCAACATTAAGAATTCTTTAGAGAAGCTTCCTTCACCATCAATGTAATTAAATAGGGCCAGGAGCCGCGGCGCTAGAATTTGTTTAAATGTTTTAAAATATTTGTTACTTAGGCCGTCAGGACTTTTCTTGGTGGTAATTTATCTATGGTTTGCAAAACCTCTTCCAAAGTAATCGGTGTGTCTAGATCTAATACTGTGTCTTTTCAATCTTAGGTAAATCTGTGTCAGTTATATATTTTATAATTTCTTGTTGGGTATCCGTACCTAGGTTATTTGACAGTTGATATAACTCTTCATAATATGTACAAAACGTTTCAGCTATTTTGTCACTATTCGTTGTATATTTCCCATTATTAGACTCTAGTTTCTGTACATGGTAGCTAAGGTTTTTTTGTTTCAGTGCTTTTGCTAATAGGGTACCTGCCTTGTTACCCTCAACAAAGTATGTTTTATTTAGGTACATTATTTTTTCATATGCCTCTTCCTTCAGGAGGTGGTTAAGTGACTCTCTTGCTTCCGTCCGGGTTGTTTGTATGTGTATGTTTGTGGGGTAATTTTTATTATGAGGCAATCGTACTGTTTATTGTATGTGCTTTTAATGGTGACGTATTTTTATAAATTCCCCCCTTATTACCTATTTGTAGGCATCCCAGATTAGCTGTGGGTAATCAGTTTTGTGGACCAATGTAAGTCCATGGAAACCATGGAAATCATGGAATGGTCTGACCAGGGTGTGGGAGTTTTATCAGTTGCTAGCGACATGGATAGGCTTTTTTGGTCTACAAAAATATAGTCAATTCTGGAATACAATTGACATGGGAATGAGTAAAATGTATAGTTTTTTGTTTTGGGGTATAGTATTCTCCAAGTATCTATTAGTTTTAGGTCCCAGATTTTTTTCTTAATATTAGAGAGAGTTTTTTGTGATATCACATTCCGTTGGTGTGAGCAATCTAGAGAAGGATCTATAGCAACATTAAAATCTCCCCCCAAAATTATTGTACCTTTCTTTACAGCCCATAATTTTTGTAATATTTTGTTAATAAACTCCATCTGTTTCGTGTTTGGGCTATATATATTTATAAACGTGATAGGTCTGTTATATAACAGGTCTACTAGAATAATACACCTGCCTTCGACATCTATTTCTTTGTGGAGGAGGTGGAAAAAATAATTTTTCTGTGAAAAAGAATACCCACTATGCTATGTTTCACTTGGGCCGAACTGAAGTAACCCAGCGGGTATTCTTTGGAACTACATCTAGGCTGAGATTCTAGAGCAAAATGAGTTTCCTGCATCAGTATAATATCCCCATGCTGCCGTTTTAAACCAATTAAGGGCTATCAATCTCTTGTGGGGTATCTTTGTGCATGCATTGTGTATTAAAGTTAGGTTCCTTTGATGTTGTGCAGTGCTAGTGTATTTGGGTGTTGCTTTGTGGGATATTTCACATTTAATTAAGTACCCTCCACTCACCGAGTCCGCTGGGTGAGTCCTCCAGTTAGAAAGGGGCAAAGGAGAGAAGACATAGTTGCGAATATGTGTTAATATGTCGAGACCAAGACCATCTAATTGAGAATAATAATAACATTAAGGTAAACAGTATAAAACAACATTACATAATAAACTTAACAATAAATCCCCTCTAGTGAATGAAATGAGTACACGCTTAATACTCCATTTCATGGCTACTAGTGTTACATTAGAAAATGCAATATGGGGGATTGTGGGTGGTATAACCACGGGGGTTCTGAGCTCAAGAAAAAAAAACACGTCTGGCAGTCGTGATTGTGTTAAAAGGATAACTTTAAATGTTTAATTTTAAGAACAAAGGCTAATTTAATGTCTGACATAGTGGCAGAAAGTAGCAACTCAAGCAGTCATTTATTACTTGTATGTCTCTCTTAATATATTTCTAAATAGACTTTCAAGCTGGCGGTTCTGCATTTAAACTTGGTCTGGGTGTTGTGTGTCCACTTGGTTTCTGGGTCTCTTCCTCATCACTTTGGTCCAATTGGGTCTTTGAGATTTTGGGAGACTGGATGTTTTATCAGTATTTATTTCTTCCTCACTTATTGATGGTAGGGATGGGGTGTTAATGTCCATTTTTTTGCAAAATTCGGATGGAGTCTGGTATACAGCTGTCTGGTTATCTTTCTCAACCTTGAGGCAAAAGGGGAACCCCTATCTGTGTCTGATCCCTAGTTCTTGTAGACGTAATGTGAGGTATCTAGCCTCTCTTCTCCTGTTTAAGGTTTGAGGACAAAGATCAGGAAATATTTGAATCTGTACTCCCTCAAAGATAATTTGCTTAATCTTTCTGGCAGTTGGGAGAATTTTTTCTTTATCTTCGTATCTGTGGAATCTCATTATGATATCCCTCGGCGGTGCAGTATTTTTAGGTGGTTGTCTCTAGGGGAAATCCTTTTTCTGCAGTATCTTTCACCACAAAGGCAAATAATTGTTGTAAGTAATCATTTATTTGAGGTTGCGTTATTTTCTCAGGGATACCTCTTATTCGAAGATTTTGTCTGCTACCTCTGTTATCAAGATCTTCTAGTTTTGTTTGTAGCTGGCTAATTATTTCACCCTGAGATTGCAGTTGTTAACAAGCTTTGGTCTGTAGTTAAGGATTCAGTATCATCTTCCAATTGTTCCAGTCTACATCCTAGCTGTGAGACATCTGCTTTTACCTCTGCTAAACAGTCTTTTAGCATTTTTCCCACTTGTGTAATTAACTGAGAGAAATCTTCCTTAGTTGGGAGGTGCATGAGATCTGCTTTTGTAATTGGGGCAGAGTTCTCTTATTGGTCAAATATTTGCTCATTAGGGGTATTAGATGAAAATACTGAGGTATCCATTGTGCCATTTTCCTGAGTTTTGAAAAATGCATTCATTTTGGAATTACTTGAGGGTGCTTGATTCCTCGGTTTGGCTAGTTTATTATTTTTACTTGAATTTCTAGTTGCCATAGTAAGGGTGCCTATTTTTAGCAGGCAAAATTTTAATCGTTAGGTACTATGCTTAAATGGAGAATTCTGCAACCCTTAGTATGATGTATCTATGGGTATTTGTTTGTGGATTACTTTGTAGGTCTTGTAAAGCCCTTGTTGCTTTGCTGAGAGTAAGGTGTATGTCAGTAACTTTGAAAGGATGGGGCCTAGTCAATTATTCAGAGTTTTCTGCCTGTTAAACTTATGTCCAGTCTCTTAGGGAGAGATGTATATATAATATAGCAATACTCACAATCCTCCAGTGCAATGTATGGGGTTGTTAGCTGCTGTTGCTGCGTTCAGTATTTTCTTTTCCTTCTCCCAGCCGTGACCGGCTGTTGTGCACTAAGATTAAAGTGAGGATGGAGGCCGCAGTTTCCCACGTCTGCTGTGCTGATATCTTATGGAGATGCCGCTTTTCACTGTCGATATTCGTTTTTCTTGTTACCTTAGACCTTCCCCTACACTGTCCTGAGTTTTTCGCCCCTCTTTCTCTCTGTATCCTCTAGAATGAGTGTTATTTGCCAGTGTGTGTTATGGAGCTGTTAGATCATGTAGTCATACTTGAGGCTAGCTAGCTCTGCACCCCTCTTTTTAATATTTTTATTAATGACTTGGAACAAGGACTAAACAGCAAAATCTCTATTTTTGCAGATGATACAACACAAAGTGATTTGGTCATTGCAGGATGTAATTGTTTTGTAAGGGTATTTACAAAAATTGGAGGATCGGCAGGTAAATGGCAAATGAGATTTAATATAAGTAAATGAAATGTTCTATATTTTGTAAGTAAAAATATGCAGGCTACCTATTATTCAAATTGGACTAGACTTAGCAAGACAGAGAAGGAAAATGATTTTTGGCGTACTTGCAATGCTGGACATTGTCTTCTAAGGCAAATAGTTACTAGCATGTATTAAAAGAGGCATAGATGCAAGAGAACAAAACATAAATTATGCTTACCTGATCATTTCCTTTACTTCTGATAGAAAGAGTCCACAGCTGCATTCATTTCTTTTGTGAAATAAGAACCTGGCCACCAGGAGGAGGCAAAGACACCCCAGCCAAAGGCTTAAATACTCCTCCCACTCCCCTCATCCCCCAGTCATTCTGCCGAGAAACAAGAAACAGTAGAAGAAGCATCAAGGTGAAAAGGTGCCAGAAGAATATAAGGACGCCCCACAGAAAATGACGGGTGGGGAGCTGTGGACTCTTTCCATCAGAAGAAAATGAAATTAAACGAGGCCACACCAATCGAAACCTGGGGTAACCCCGGACATGGAGACAGAAAAGCCATCTCCCCATCCTCCTGCAAGCATGGGCACAACTAAAAGAGACAAATTTCTCCCGGAACAAGTCCCTAGAACACCAAAGTATTCGACAGTGAAAAGCATGTAATAGACCCATGTGAAAACCCCGAGTTTGAAAACACAGAGTCCACAACAGATGACACAAAGGAAGCTTGCAAGGAAGGAAGCAATTCTCAAGAAAACAGACCGCACAAAAAGCCCCTCGCTCCATGCAAACTAAGCCACCGGACCTACTCACAGGTCCCAAAAGAGGGGAACATGAAGTCTCCATCGAGGCCCTCCGAGAGGAGAGTATCCCTTAAGAACCCGAAGGAAGAGTAAACCCTCTCCTGTCAAAGGAACAAAGAGAAAGGAAACAACCTCTCCTTGGAGACTGAGCTATCAGGATAGACACAGAGCAACCTCCAGAGTAGACTGTGACCCTTAAACTGCTCTGATGTCCTGGCCTGCAGATCCTGGCCTGCAGGAATCCAAAATAGGGAAACAAAAGAATCGCCAAACTGGTACAGGAATGAGTGCAAGATGGTACAGCCATCCCCCAGAGTACAAGTACAACCTGATCCTGAAAAACAGACAAGGCCATAGACCCAAGGATCTATAAAAACAATGCCCCTCAGTCTGACATGGAAGTAGCAAGATTCCAGGTGGAACCAAGTCCACCATCCACTTCCTGACCAGGAGAAGCCCCTAGTAAGGACTTTGCCTCCCGAAGAAATGAATATCCCCTAAGAAAAAGGGGGAAAAGCCAGAAGGAAAAAACCGCCCTCAAGACCCGAAGCCACTGGCTAAATGGGAGAAAGATCCACAACAAATGTCCTAGAAGGACCACAAGTAGTTCACCTAACAGAGGCACAGTCAACCTATTCACCTGCCAAGCAGAGAATCGACGGGTATCCTGGCAAACCAACCGGGGAATGCAACCCCAAGGTGCACCAGAAGACTGTAATCCAGTGCCAGCAGCTGGGTAGAAACCCACCAGTCTAGAGGCGCAAGCCACCCAGTTAACCCCAGATGACATGGGTTACTCTGTGGCAAGGATTATACTCCAATAGACCGAGCCGACCCTGACCCGGTCAGGTAGATGGAACAAGGACATAGCCCCATATCCCAACACCATGGAACATCCCGACCAGCCCTGAGATACCAAAAAAAACAAAACTGGGACAGGAGCGAAGCCCGAGAAGAGAAAGACTCAGGAAGAAAAAACAGGTCTGGATACCTAACAGTTCAGGCAACTATACCCTGGAACTAAATACCCCAACTAGCCAAAAGCCAGACAAGAGGAATGGAGCATATCCAGAAACGGACAGCACAGAGAATTCGAAAGCTCCTACCAAATGAAGGAATCTCCCCTAGATAAGCCCAACTCTCCAAGGAGCAAGGCCAGAAGTCAAACGAAGAGACTGCACCAGGCCACAGGACAACCAAAGGGATACCTCAAGTTCCCAAAACATTACTAGCAGGGCTAATCTCCCCGTCACCTCCACATAGGCAGAGGACACAGGGGAGAGAAAAGGTGCTACACCCTCCCGGCTCCGTAAAAACCAGAGCTAAACAAGTCCCCACAAGGACCTACCAACGTCCGGAAAACAGACCCCCAAAAGGAAATCTAAGCCACCCGGATAAAATGGAAAAAGACCCAAGGTCTCATAACTCAGACAGACCTTACACAGCCTAGAGTAAGAGCCATCTCTAGATACACTAGAAACAGCTGACACGCACCCTCTTAAAGGTGCCAAAACAGCAATAGGTTTCAAAATACAAAACCTTCCACATGCTGGAAAAACCATACAAGCTTTTGGATCAAGTCCCATAGGACCATCCCGGGGCCTAAAAATTAAAGGCCAAACCACTCGACCAGTGGCCAAGGGGCACTATGCCCACCAACCCCTTCCCACAAGGAGGAGGAACTCTAGGTTCTGATGAAATCAGATGTCAAATGGAGGGACGCAGCCGGGACCTTCCCCCCCTGCCCCGATATCTGTGACTGAAGGCTATAAGAGGACTGACACAATCTATCCCCGCCTCGTGAACCCACAGGTCCTCTTGAATGCTTAGTGGGACATAAAAAAACAGTGATAACTTGAGCACTCAGCGCTACTACCAAACCAGCAGAAGCAGTGCCACATGTCTGAACAGCCACAAAACCTAATGAACCCGACAGGACCAGCCTGTACCCCGGGTCCTAACCGGCAAGCTGCATAAATTCTCCCGCATAGGGGAAAAAGAAAAACAAACATTAGTAAACATAGGAATAACATGTCCAAACAACTTCCGAAGAAGTAACAAAGAGTATCGATCCCATCGGATATAAAATAAAATATAAGGCAACCAAAAGGTTAACGCCCAAAAAAGACACAGGCCTACCCGTAGGACTAGCCAAACAGAGCCCTATTTGTCAAAACTAGGAAAGAACTCCAAAACAAAGACAATAGGAGAATACCTCATCCTCACATGTGTAACGAGTTGTACCATTCAGACTATCAGACTGAAAATTCCCATATCTGAAAACTACAGGATTGCTCAATAGGTCAAACAGATGTCTGAGCAAAATGCGAAGGCGCGCAATCCGGTACCGAAAGGCACAACACTCTTGAACAGCACCCTCAGGATGTGGAGGCTCCCCCCAGGTGTAACACCGGGACATTAGGGCACGAGCACATTCTCAGAGAAACGTCTGGAACCTGCAGACGAGCAAGCGCCAACAAGAAGAAAGCAGGCAGCAGAGCGAAGTTCGACAATGCCGATTGCTTGAGGAGCTGTTAACATGAGTCGGGATGGTGTCGGAGACTTCCTGCATCTCCAGACTCTAACTTTCATCCAAGCCCTCACTGAGAGACTGACAGGACTACTTAAAACTCCTGTCCCATGTCGAAGAGTACTACCCTCCATAAGAGACAAAAACAAAAATTAAAAAGTAAAAAATTCTGACACGTCTCTGCCAACCTCCTGAGATGAAAGGCAAAGAATGACTGGGGGATGACGGGAGTGGGAGGAGTATTTAAGCCTAACAAAGTAAATGCTTTTTCATGGTAAGAGCAATCAAATTGTGGAATACCTTGGCAAAGGAGGTAGTGAAGCCAATACCTTGGTTAAATTTAAAAATGCCTTAGATACAGGGGGCAAGTCTTAAAAACTGAGACTTCAACCCCCTCAGAATTAATATTGTTTTATACACACACACACACATACTTACATACACACACACATTGTATATATATATATATAATCTATACAGTTAACAAAAGTAAATTAAAACAAATGAAGGGCTGAATGGTTGCCTTTGAGCTAGAGGATGGACACCCATAGTTACATTTTTACATGGCAGGGGAGAAATTTTTATTTGTAATTTAGGATTTAACTGATACTGAATACTGGAAAGCCAGACACACACTTTTTAAAACATATGAAGGGGCATTTGTATATAGACGATATTAAATAAAAAAAGAGCCTTAGTAAAATTTTAGGAGATGTTACTCCCTGGCTCTCAGAATGTGTAAGGCTTGTGTGTGCACTCACTCCGCTGTAAGAAACAATGATAATTTGATTTAAAGTAAAATTATGGTCACAAGGCATGCAAGTCAGGAGGCATGAGAGCACAGTAACCCTAAAAGCAAAACAGGCCATCTTGCATTTTGGGATTAAAAACTGGTAAATTTGAATCTGCAGCAAATACATTATCTTGTACAGGTCAGCATTCTACAGAGAGCCTGACCTGCTGACCATAAATTGATAGAAATACAGACTCCAACATAGATATATAAAATAAACGGCTAGATTACGAGTTTTGCGTTATGAGGGGTGCGGTGCTAACATCACCGCTAACTTACCTACAGCACTGTTATTACAGGTTTTTAGAAACCCGGTGTTATTCGGCAAGAAGTGAGTGTAGAGCAAAATTGAGCTCCATACCGCACTCCAATACCAGCGCTGCTTAAGTCAGTGGTGAGCTAGTTGTACGTGCTCGTGCACGATTTCCCCATAGACATCAATGGGGAGAGCCGGCTGAAAAAAAGTCTTACACCTGCAATAAAGCAGCGTAAAGCTCCATAACGCAGCCCCCATTGATTCCTATAGGGAAACACATTTTATGTTTACACCTAACACCCTGAACCCCGAGTCTAAACACCCATAATCTTACACTTATTACCTAATCTGCCGCTCCGGACATCGCCGCCACCTACATTATACTTATTAACCCCTAATCTGCTGCCCCCAACATCTCCGACACCTAAATTATATTTATTAACCCCTAATCTCCCGCCCCCAATGTCGCCGCAACCTACCTTCACTTATTAACCCCTAATCTGCTGCCCCAACATTGCCGCCACTATAATAAACATATTAACCCCTAAACCGCCACACTCCCGCCTCGCAAACACTAGTTAAATATTATTAACCCCTAATCTGCCGTCCCTAACATCGCCGCCACTATATTAAATTTATTAACCCCTAAATCTAACCCTAACCCTAACACCACCTAACTTAAATATAATTAAAATAAATCTAAATAAAACCAACTATTAATAACTAAATAATTCCTATTTAAAACTAAATACTTACCTGTAAAATAAACCCTATGCTAGCTACAATATAACTAATAGTTACATTGTATCTAGCTTAGGGTATATTTTTATTTTACAGGCAAGTTTGTATTTATTTTAACTAGGTAGAATAGTTACTAAATAGTTATTAACTATTTACTAACTACCTAGCTAAAATAAATACAAAATGACCTGTAAAATAAAACCTAACCTGTCTTACACTAACACCTAACACTACACTACAATTAAATACATTTCCTAAATTAATTACAATTAAATAAATTCAATACAATTAGCTAAATTACCCCAGTAAATTACAGAAAATAAAAAACAAATTACAAGATATTGAACTAATTACACCTAATCTAATAGCCCTATCAAAATAAAAAAAATCCTCCACAAAATAAAAAAAACAAGCCTAAACTAAACTACCAATAGTCCTTAAAAGGGCCTTTTGTGAGGCATTGCCCCAAAGAGATCAGCTCTTTTACCTGTAAAAAAAATTACAAACAACCCCCCAACAGTAAAACCCACCACCCCCCCAAATAAAACCCTAACTAAAAAGCCTGAGCTCCCCATTGGCCTGAAAAGGGCATTTGGATGGGCATTGTCCTTAAAAAGGCATTTAGCACTATTGCAGCCCAAACTCCTAATCTAAAAATAAAACCCACCCAATACACCCTTAAAAAATCCTAACACTAAACCCCTGAAGATCGACTTATAGTTTTGAAGAGCCGACATCCATCCTCAATGAAGACGGGAGAAGTCTTCATCCAAGCGGCAAGATGTCCTCAACTAAGTCGGCAAAAGTGGTCCTCCAGACCGGCAGAAGTCTTTACCCAGATGGCATCTTCTATCTTCATCCTTCCAACGTGGAGCGGGTCCATCTTCAAGTCATCCGGCGCGGAGCATCCTCTTCAATCGACGGCTTCTTGCTGAATGAAGGTTCCTTTAAATGATGTCATCCAAATGGCGTCCCTTAGATTCCGATTGGCTGATAGAATTCTATCAGCCAATCAGAATTAAGGTAGAAAAAATCCTTTTGGCTGATGCAATCTGCCAATAGGATTGAACTTCAATCCTATTGGCTGATCCAGTTAGCCAATAGGATTGAGTCGCATAGTGTAACTCAGGTTAGGTTTTATTTTACAGGTAAATTTGTATTTATTTTTACTAGGTACTTAGTAAATAGTTAATAACTATTTACTAACAAGTCTACCTAGTTAAAATAAATACAAACTTGCCTGTAAAATAAAAATAAACCCTAAGCTAGCTACAATGTAACTATTAGTTATATTGTAGCTAGTTTAGGGTTTATTTTACAGGTAAGTATTTATTTTTAAATAGGAATTATTTAGTTATTAATAGTAGGTTTTATTTAGATTTATTTTAATTATATTTAAGTTAGGGGGTGTTAGGGTTAGACTTAGATTTAGGGGTTAATGAATTTAATATAGTGGCGGCGACGTTAGGGATGGCAGATTAGGGGTTAATAAATGTAGGTAGGTGGCGGCGATGTTAGGGACAGCAGATTAGGGGTTAATAATATTTAACTAGTGTTTGCGAGGCGGGAGTGTGGCGGTTTAGGAGTTAATGTGATTATTATAGTTGCGGCGATGTCCGGAGCGGCAGATTAGGGGTTAATAATTTTATTTTAGTGTTTGCGATGCGGGAGGGCCTCGGTTTAGGGGTTAATAGGTAGTTTATGGGTGTTAGTATACTTTTTAGCACTTTGTAGCGTAAAACTCATAACTACTGACTTTAAAATTCGGTACGAATCTTGAATGGATAGGCTGTACCGCTCACTTTTTGGCCTCCCAGGACAAACTCTTAATACCGGCGCTATGGAAGTCCCATTGAAAAAAGACTATACACAATTTGCGTAAGTTGACTTGCGGTAAGACCAAAAAAGTGTGCAGTGCCCCTAAATCTGCAAGAACTCGTAATACCAGCGGGAGTAAAGAAGCAGAACCGCCATCTTAAAGAACATTCGCAGGGATGAAAGAAAACAAATGAAAGCTCCCAAAGCCTCAAGAGATAACCCGCTACTTATTTATACCATAGCGGTAAATCTTCTATTCTAATGATGTGGTACTACTGCTAGTGGAGTCACTGTATTCACTGACACATATATCCTAGAAATCATCCCAGTTGGAGCTACTTTGGACAGTTAGAGAGACAAGGTGACAGCCTAGTGATTTTGGCACTAATACCCCCTCTCGGTCTGAGCTGTTTTATCTCCACTGCATATACATGATGGGGGAGAACTACAAGACTTTGCACTTTCTACTTATAAATATGGCTCACAAGATGGACACTCAATTTCATGCACTCACTGAGGCTTTACAGTACAGCCCCCAGATAACGGAAGTCAAGTTACCAGCTAACTCGAGATCTGCTACTGATCCCCCATCTGCGGGTCATTCAGAACTACTGCAATCTGGGTTACCCCCGGATGAGAAGCTGGGAAAGCACCTAGACCTCACTGCAAGATTCGGGAGCACGGATAAGACACCATCTTTGGGCAGCTCATTCTCCCTAGGCACAGCTGAGAAGAAACCCGTGGTTCTTACTTTGAGTTGTGGAAGGGAGCGGCGCACCGGGGAGCAGATCTCAGCGTCAACACATCTCAGCCTGTCTCTGCACCCAGATGGGGAAATACACTTGCTGTCTCTGGCCTCGCACTGGGGAGATACAGTGGGTCGCTGGGCCCAGGCTTCGGAATCGCTACACCTCTGGCTGGCAGTTCACCTCATACTCCCATCTGGAACCGCACTTATCACCTCAAGTAGTAAGCCATTCTCAGTCCTAATTAACTTGCAAGACTTTCGGCACCAAGCTCCCTGCGGACTTAGATTGGGAATCGGCTGACTATGGTGTTACCTAAGACCTGTAGAACCCAGTATATTCCAGTGTTTTGTTGAAGGCGCTACTTACATTATGTATATTGGGCAGGTTTGATGTTAAATGAGTTTTAGTTTGTGGTTCTATATATTACACTTTGTCTTCCATCACACTCATGTCCCTACCTATATCTCGCTACCTTAGTGCAACCACACATGTCTTCAGAATGGCCTACACTGCGTCTAAGGCCTCTTATGTTTAATCAAAGCTCACAAAGGCAGAGAATTCCCTTGCTGGGATCTTCTAACATATTAAGATTGTTAATTCCTTCAATGCTTGGTTTAACCCCCACAGCCCTTCATCTTTAACCCCCTAATGTCACATAGTTTTATGGCACTGGTCATCCTAATTTACTATAACATTATTATACTACTGCTCACTGCAAGGTTGAATTGATTTTTTTGTATATTGAAGTGTGAGCCCTTATAAACATTAGGATTACTGCCGTAGTTTCCTGCATATTTTTGCCAAAAGTTTTACAATTCTACTGTATAGGCGGATGTGATAAGTCCCACTATTAAGGTGTGTAAATGTTATGCTTTTATATTTCTCTGTATAAGACATCAGCTGTTCATTACGTGTTATATTATATGAGTTCCCTTGCTTATTCAGCCATATTATCTGTCTAGAACTGGTGTGGGTTAATTTGTCTAGGTAGTGGGGATATAACCAAGTATCAGATGCATTCACTGATGTATTAGGGAAATATTAATGCTATCTATTTATTTTTGAAACTACTACACTAAGTTTATGTAACTTTTAGATGTCATTAAGCGGGGTATCCTCTGCTTGAGTACCCAGAGCACGCCTGAATAGTTTATATGTTAATATGATCATTTTGGCCCTGCAGACAATAGCCAAATTTTTGGGCTAGAACCAGACAAGTATTCTAGGAACCATACACTTTATTGTGAACTTCACACTGGCTCAAGGCACATTAGAACACTAGATAAGTGGTTATGCGTTATCAGACTAGCCTTGGGGGCTATACTGATATCATTGATGTTCTATCAGTTTGATATATGCTTTGCTTATAATCCATGACAACCCTCCACCTACTTCATACTTGAGGCTAATTTGCCCTTCTCCTATGTCATCTCGCCTATTAGGATTAATACTTTTGTAAAACACAGGTCACCTTTAAGTTAAGTTTATATTTACCTGTCCCCATCTGACAAATTTACACTTTTAAGTTAGGTGTACATTTCCAATAGAGAGCATAACTTTTTTCTGCACACCACACATTGAAGATATACTTCTAGATCAACAGATAACTCGTGGATGAGGATTGCCGCTCTATCACATATTAGTATACCTATTAAAATGAGCTGCTCTATAATATATATGCTTATATCCGCTCTGAAAATCTTTATATATGTTTGAAGGTTTGTGCACATTGGGACATTGTTTATTGGGTTTTAATAGTTGTTTTTGTATTATCTGCCTTTCTTTTGTATTTTTTCTTCTTGTTTTTCTATTTTTTATTTTCCATATGAGTTAGATGTTCTATCAATACAAAGTTTGCATATCCTCTCTCATGTTAATATTCTCGTAGTGTCATTTTATCCCACAGTTAAACAACTTTAGAGATTCCGCCATGTTCCTTAAATTACCTATATATATATATATGGCTCCGCCCTCCACCCTTTCCCTCATTTGCATAGCGGTGCTCACCCGTTGAATTTCCCCTCCCCTTACTAGGCCCACAAGTGGCCATGCAAAAAAAAATTTCCCTCACCACCCCTCATTAGATTTTTCAGGTCCAAAAGTGACCACAAGAACAAAGCAGGGAATCATTTCTATTATATACAGAAAAATGAGGTTCCATTTTCAGACACTTGTATTATATAACCACTACCACAGACTGCCACTTCTTATATATACGCACTATGTAACCTTACCAAATGATAGTAATACACTCCTTCCCGTAGTGTCGATAAGTAGCACGACTAGTAATTGGAAGGACATCCAAATACCTTTAAAGAAGCTCTAATTCCTTATGTTAAGTATACTTACCAATGTGATGACAATTGCTTTCCTATGTGGTAATCATTTACACCTAACTGGTTTGTATTATCTATATCTGTGGTAGTGCTGTTCTGTTTGTTTGACTCGTAAGCACAATTATGTATTTGTACATTGATGCATGTTAAGTTACTATTGTCACTGTTTCCAAAAACCTCAATAAAAAATTATTAAAAAAAAAAAAAAAAAAAAGAAGCGTAATCATGGCCGCGTTAAACATTCTCCCCTAGAGATCAATGAGAAATCAAAGAAGCACGCATTTTTCAGCTAACACTCGATCTCGCGAGAAATACGCACTGCTCTGTCATATTACGTATACCACATAATGCACAACAAAAACACACAACAAATGTACTAACAACAATCACGCAACATAGCACATACGCATTACACATTCACAATCGGAAATAAATACAAAAATAAAAAATTACACTAAACGAGGAATACAGATATACCTTACGATCCTGCAACACGGAACAAAACAACACGAAAAATGAATTGCACACTCATACACAAACAAAACATTCGCATTCAACATTACGAAATATTAGTACAAACAAACATTTACAACACCTCACAAATACGACGCAATCAAAAAATCAACGTTTATATTTACACATAGTAGTTTTGGACAATGTTATGCAAAACGATCACTATGACATCATCGCATACTGCACATTTCACAAATACTAACTCAATATGAGCATGCGCAAATTCACACAACTAATACACATTGCACACATACTAATTACTAACAAAGCACATCTGAACATAATTTACAAGGCAAACCGGTACATCATTAAACATTTACATAGGGTAGTATAAGCAGGCCACAAGAGGGTTTTTGGAGATTAGAGAGATTTAGTGCGTTATTGTAAGAGTTAGTGTTAGTGTGAGTTAGTGTTATTGTGAGAGAGTGAGTTAGTTTTATTGTGAGAGTTAGTTTGTGGTAGTGTGAGAGAGTGAGTTAGTGTTATTGTGAGAGTTAGTTAGTGGTAGTGTGAGATAGTGAGTTAGTTAGTGGTAGTGTCAGAGAGTTAGTTAGTGGTAGTGTGAGAGAGTTAGTTAGTTAGTGGTGGTGTTAGAGAGTTAGTTAGTGGTAGTGTGAGATAGTGAGTTAGTGGTAGTGTGAGATAGTGAGAGAGCGGTAGTGAGTAAGAGTTGGTTTGGGTGAGTGTGCAAGTGTTTTTTCTGTATACTTAACACATTTACACGCAAACACATTCAATACATATATACACTTATCAATAACACTACATACACTCCATACCCCATCCCCTCTCATACTACACTCCATACCCCATTCCCTGTAAGCCCATTCCCTGTAATCCCATACCCCATTCCCTGTAAACCCATACCACATTCCCTGTAAGCCCATACCCCATTCCATGTAAGCCCATACCCATCCCATAGTTAGATTTTGTATACATATCCTCATTTTAGTCTTCTTATACATTTTTTTGTTAAATACTCCTTACCCTCTTTTATTTATATCCCTTTCACACTTTGAGCACTTTTTAAGTTTTATTATTTATTTTGACCCCCTTTCATTTGGGCACATTCACTTTTTGTTGGAGTATGTCGGGAGGGGGGATAGGGGGCATATTAGCCCGCAGCTATTAGAGTTTCTCAGGATTCAGTTCAGGGAAGAGGTTATAGAGGAGGTCAGGCAGGAGCTTAGTCAGGAGAGGGGGAGACGGAGGGGGAGAGGGAGAGGAACAGAACAGGAAGGGAGGCATGAAGGGGGTAGGAAGGGGGGGAGGAAAGGGGGGAGGAAGCGGTGGGTGGACCCGGCCACTTTGTTCAAGATAAACAAGTGGCTGGGCCCAGTGGTGGCAACATAGAGCTTCACAGTCCGGGAAACAGAGGACATCATCACAGGGGAAAACCAAGCTGACTAGGGAGGCGAGGTATACTATGGAGGAGAAGGAGGTCCTCGTAGAGGCTTATATGGACAGGGCTAGGAGGCTGCAGGCTCAGAAGGCCACCCCTAGGGAGAAGAGGAAGCTATGGCTGGAGATCACGTATGCAGTTAATGCAGTGGGGGCCCATAACAGGGATGTCGAGTCTATAAAGCATCGCTACCAGGACTGCAAAATGGAACTCAAAAGAAAGATCTCCAGGGAGTACCAATACGCAACAGGGACCGGTGGCGGGCCTGAAATGACTGTGGAGTATTCCAAATGGGAGGAAATTTTGCGTCTCAGCATCTCCGAGGTGGCCATAGTCGGGATCGAAGGAGTCGATACCGGGAACCTGGCACTCTCATCTGATGGTAAGCTCATTTAATAATCTCTTTACATAAAAAATAAAGAATGTATTCAAGTATATGAATAACGCAATTATGCTTTTTTAAACATTATTACGTAAACGCATTCACAATTACCTTGTGATTACATTAGTATCTAGGCTACAGGTTAGGTGTGCATTTAAACAGACTGAAAACAAATGCAAAAACACATTCAGATTGACCAAATAGATATCAGAAACACGTTTTGGAAAATGCGGAAATTGTATTGATTGTTATATTTGAAACTGGATTAATGAGGCTGCACTTGTAATTCTATTGTAAGCAAAAGCATTTACATCTTTATTTGTAACTATGCTAATATATCCATTTCTTTCTTTTTATAATATACAGAGTCTGGGGAGGAGGCAGCACAGCAACTACAGGCTCCTCCTTCACCCAGGTATGAGAGTGGTGGAGATGACTCGCCACCTCGGGGAGACATGGAAGACATCCCTCTATACTCATCTGCAGAAGAAGCCCCCACTGCCCCAGCAGCCCCTCCTGCCCCAGCAGCCCCTCCTGCCCCAGCAGCCCACCGTGCACCAGCAGCCCCTCAGGAGGAGATAGTAGAGGTGCAGATATTAGGTGATTTTCAGGAACAGATGTGTGCCTCCCGGAGGGAAAATGTTGAAAGCAGAATCCAGCAGACAGAAGAAATTCATAACATTCGACAAGGCCAAAGAGAGATTATCCAAGGCCAAACAGATCTTATCCAAGGCCAAAGAGAGATTATCCAAGGACAAAGCGAGATCTTACATACTCTCAGAGATATATTGCAGGTCCTCCGGGAGGCGCATAACACGCCATCTGCTGCTGGGCCATCTGCTGCTGGGCCATCTGCTGCTAGGCCATCTGATCCTGGGCCATCTGCTCTTAGGCCATCTGATCCTGGGCCATCTGCTCCTGGTACTCCTCAATCTCCTCCTCAGCCGGGTAATCCCAGTACTCCTCTTTCCCCTCTTCCCAAAACATCTCAGATGAGAACTCGTCGGAGGGGGCAGTTGCCCCCCCCAGAGCCTCAGTCTCATGGGAAGAGGGGAAGGAAGAGGAAGGAAGTATTTTTTGGTATATATATATATATATATATATATATATATATATTTTTTTTAATGTGTAATGGATAGCTATGTGATGATGTGGTCTTCTTACACTTGTGGACCTCACTCTGTATATAATCTGCTTCTATGGGACCGGGTCCATGGAGGCAGATTGTTTACAGAGTGTGGTTTACAAGTGTGTGGACACCACATCATTACATACCTATCCTTGTTCATTACATTGATTGGTTTCTGTGATGTGATGTCCAAACTATTTCCCTAATCTCAAACAAAATGACCATTACAATCATACATGATGGCATATCACTGTTTGAATGCCAAGAACACAGCTTAAAGGGACAGTCAGAACATTATTGTTATTTACAAAGAAAACACTTTATTATGCATTATCAAGTTTGGAAAAACAACACTTAGAGAAATACACGTTTTACTTCTGTGATTAACCTTGTAGCTATGCCTCTGAAAAATTAACATTTATTTATGTTCTTTTGACACACCGCCATTTCAGCCAATCACTGATCAATCCAGGGTAACTATACTGCATGAGCTCAATATTTTCTCTATGAAAATGCAAAAAAATGCCCTCTAGTGGTCAAAATGCATTCAGATTAGATGCACTCTTCAAGCTCTACGAAATGAGCAGATGAACCTCCTAGGTTTAGCTATCAACTAAGAATAACAAGAGAACTAAGATAAATTGGTGATAAACGTCTGAGATATATTTTAGAAAACATTGCATTTTTGGACATTAAAATCATTACTGTTTTTCTTGACTTGACTGTCCCTTTAAAAAATAACATATGCTAACATATACTAATCCTTAGGGATTGTTGGTATATCTACATGTACTTGTTCAAACAAGAAAATATTGGAATAGGATACTAAGCCTGTATGCCATATTTCTATTAACGTGTTAAATAAAGTCTATTTTCTTAAAGAGACATTATTGTGTTTGAATTATTTAAGAAAGACATTTCATTTAGAAGGACTATAGTTTCAGGTCCTTTTATGAGTTACTTTATAAATATATGCTCACACTAATATATATGGAGATTAACCAATGTGGAACTCATACATGACACAACACTGAGCATTTACATTAAAGGGACAGTATACAATCATTTTCAGAGAACTGCATGTAATAGACACTACTATAAAGAGCAAGATGACCACATACTGATATCAAAATCCATGAAAAAATGGTTTAAAGACTTACTTAGAAAATCTCTTTAGCTATGTTGAAAAGTTAACTTGAAAGCCCATTCCAAGTGGGACATAAAACAATCCCCCTTCCTTTGCATATGAAAAGACCCTTTACACAAACAGGAGCAAGCTGGAGAAGGTAGCTGATGGTACTCACATCAAACTTTGAGGCTTGGGTAGGTGTCAGAAAACCACAGAAATGGTATTTAAACATAAGCAAAACTAGACATTTAAAACAAATAAGGACTATATAAATAGATCATCTACAAAACATATATGCTAAGAATAAATGCGTGTATAATGTCCCTCTAAGAAAAAAAAACATGACATAACATCTAGAATAAGTAGGCATCTCATATATTTAGCATATGATAAAGGTCAATGCATATTGATTACTTGATTCAAATACAATAGCGCATCTTTAGGAATTAGATATGTATAAAATTAAACACAACACAGTCATTATTTATAAAAAGGAAAATATTGTTGACAAACATATTAAACAAGATGGACTATATTCATGGATTTGCACTTGCCTCAAAATATCTTATGCAGGGAAACATATTGCTTTCATTCGTTTATTCAACGAGACAGCCATCAAAAGAGAATTTTGTGTTCTTTATCATCTATGGTTCAACAATGTACATGATTGACACAGTCCATACTCGCCATGGTTTTAAACTTGTCTTCTCATTCACAAACATGGGTTACGTGCAGATTCAAATATTGCGGGACTACGTAATCCAATCAGACGGATTTTACACCTTGGTATGTGACGTCTTAATTAACATGGCGCATCGTTGATAGCGTATAAACGGCATCCAATCAAAGGCGCATCCTTGATCGCATAAAAACGGCATCCAATCAAAGGCGCATCCTTGATCGCGTAAAAACGCCATCCAATCAAAGACGCATCCTTGATCGCGTAATAACGCCATCCAATCAAAGACGCATCCTAGATCGAGTAAAAACATCAGCCAATACAAGGACTCATTTGACAGCTTGGCATGTCAATAAGAAACGTATTTATATTTTCTAAACTAGTATGTGCTATATTAGTAGCTATGAATGTCAAGCTAGATAACGTAATACTGTGATATATGAAATAGAATCCATTGTTGAAACTAAGGATGCATTTCATTAGAAGCAGAAGATTAAATAGACATAAAAACAACATTTTATGTTACACGATTATGTAGGACATTGAAATTTGAAATACATTTTCATATTAAATTTTAATCTTTGGATTATTGTGTTTCATGTCCCTTTAAATGAGAAATAATACGAGGAGATACATTATGAAAATAGGGATTGTTTATACATAATATGTTACCTATAGCTATGGTGTCCATCTTTACCATTTAAAAAGGTACACTTGAGAAATACATATGTCAGGGATGTTTTCAGATATGTTAAGATTTATTTGGAATAACAATAATGACACATGTATTGATCAAACGTGTCACTTATTCAAGTTGAAATATGGTCAGCCTACCTATAGCAATATATCATAGGATAATTAAAGAGAAAAAAGAATAAGAGAATATATTAATCATCTAAAATATGCGCATTACACACAGTGATTGATTTTGGTACACTACTATAATAAGATATAAGTGAAATTGGAATACATGTGCTGTCAACATTCAAATAAGAGTCTGTTTTTATAAATATTATATGTCCATGTTGATGTAAAAAGGACACAAATACATTAGAAATGCATATCCATTCCTTAAGAATTGTGGTCAGCATCACTTAAAGGGACATGGAATACAAACAATTAAGTTTCAGGATTCACAGAGAGGATACAATTTACATCAAATTTTCAATTTACATAGATTATCTCATTATATCAATCCTGGGATCATTTGTTAAAGGTGCATCAATTCACGAATAGTTTAGAAATGAACACATGGATGTGCAAAAAAAAGAAAATAATATATATATAAATATATATATATACAACCAGCAATATATATAGAGAACTTCAGTCCTATGCTAATCATAATCTTGCAAAGATAAACCTTTATGAAAAGTATATAAAGAAAATGAATCAAATTAAATTTGAAATGTAAATATTACATTTATTGACAATTGTATTATATTTATGAATCATGAAAGACCATTATTTGGTTTCATGTCCCTTTAAGGATTAACCACATAAACTATAGATTTCAATCAATGACATGAATAAAGAGGACAAATAATATTGGAATGACATGTATTTTATTATTATGTCATAAAACATAAAGAAATAAGATAACGTTACAAAAAAATAAATAAAAATCAGCCCCATTGGAGCCATTTGACAAGGTAAAAGAGTGCATCACAGTCCTTGGAGGGATTTGACAAGGGCCAACACAGCCCCATTGGAGCCATTTGACAGGGTAAAAGAGTGCATCACAGTCCTTGGAGGGAGTTGACAAGGGCCAACACAGCCCCATTGGAGCCATTTCACAAGGTAAAAGAGTGCATCACAGTCCTTGGAGGAAGTTGACAAGGGCCAACACAGCCCCATTGGAGCCATTTGACAAGGTAAAATAGTGTATCACAGTCCTTGGAGGGAGTTGATAAGGGCCAACACAGCCCCATTGGAGCCATTTGACAAGGTAAAAGAGTGTATCACAGTCCTTGGAGGGAGTTGACAAGGGCCAACACAGCACCATTGGAGCCATTTGACAAGGTAAAAGAGTGCATCACAGTCCTTGGAGGGAGTTGACAAGGGCCAACACAGCCCCATTGGAGCCATTTGACAAGGTAAAAGAGTGCATCACAGTCCTTGGAGCCATTTGACAAGGTAAAAGAGTGCATCACAGTCCTTGGAGGGAGTTGACAAGGGCCAAGAAAGCCCCATTGGAGCCATTTGACAAGGTAAAAGAGTGCAACAAGCACAACAAAAAACAAACAGCCAAAGGCAACAAGAAAAACAACCAAGTTACATGTGGACGGAAGATTCGTATCTGCGCCCACAGAGCATCTCCAGATCCTCCACTTATGGGTCATCAGCATCACCCTCATCTTCCTGTGCATGTCCAGCTACGGATTCAAGCATTGACTCTACACGCATCATACGTTGTAGAGTCGCACGCTGAATCAGTAGCTGGGCATGCATGGTGTCATCCATCCTTCCCAGAAACAGACTGTTCCTCAGCACGGCCTGCTCTATACGTGCTAGAGCCTCTAGCGTCAGCCATGCTGAGTCACAACCTAACATAAAGCAAAAAACGAATATTAATGATAAAATGATGACAAATCATTATTATATTTAAATATTCTATAGGCACTCAGATGAATAGCAATGACTGTCTGTACAATCAGAAGATGATTATTGTGGTTTTGCATGGACTATGCATGTGACATCACAATGTCATTATTGACAAATCATACATAAAGGAAAGAAAAATACAAACATATGTTCATGCTGCATGATATAGAAAGGGGGCAGTAGTGTATTCTAAAAATAATGGACTTTGTTTTTCTTCCAGAGAATGTTTTAAAACAATAATACATGTTCGATACATGTTATATATATTTGACATACCATCAGACTCCAAGGAAGCCACTTCCTCCTCCGTCTCACATGTTACATCAATCTCTGTAAAACATAACATGTTGTGTACACGTTAAAATCAGATATTATAACATATGTTACTGTTGCTCAAGGACACACATCAATGTTGCATTAAAGATATACTGAGCCAAAGTTAGTAATTACATCATTTTGATGGAGCATACAAATTACATTAGATTTGTTATTCTCGATGAGTAATAATTACATTTTAGTGTCTGTATTTTTACAATTATCTCAAAAGCAGAGTACATGGAACATTTAGGAGTTCTCATGTGTGTATCACTTGATGATTGTTGTCTAAATTTATACTAAAAAGAAACATATGCTATCCTTGTTCTGAAGAACAAAGGTGTAGACTAAGAAGCTTTGAGATCTTAATCTTTCAAGATTAAAAATAAATTGATATATAATCAGAGAAGTAAGTTATCTGTTTTATTCAAATGTAATGCTTCATCAGAATCATGATCATAATATTTATTACAAATACACCTTCAATGACATATGAATGAGTTAATGGACTTACCCAAAGCCTGCAAAGGGCGGTCATCATTGGTGCTGGATCTCTCTGGGCTCCCCACAACAACTATATCTATTAATGATATAGATATATATTAGTGAACACAGTTTGGACATCACTAAATCCCATCAGTATCAAATTTTCAAAATAATATACTTAGAAATGTGAAGAATAGAGCACTAATATGAACAATAAATGCATGAGTTAATCAAGGTGATTCTAAAGAAAATGATGTCTTTAACATATGTTTAATTTCTTACTAAATTAGACAGAAAATTCATCTCATATGATTCTATTGCATATCTAAATATACCTATTGATCAATGTTTTTGAAATAACACACACAAACAACACTTTGAATAACAACTGGTGACAAATCGAACCAAAGACATGTGGCACATAGATCCATTTGTGCAATGTACATTAATCTTTTTTAGGACACAACACATATTGATCACAATGCAAAACAGAAGTTATTAATAAAAATATGTAATCATGGTGCCTTGAATCAAATCATTCCAACCCTAATTTTATCACTATATACAGCTGAGAGCTGGCTCTGTGAAGCCTTGGCTCTGAAATTCAAAGTGGCTCTGAAGTATAAGTGGCCGAGTTAAGAAATGGAGTTAAATCCATAATGCTATCATCTAAAATGCTCTACTAACAACATGAAGCTTTGTTCTAACTATTCATCATCTCATCTCTCCACAGGTATGCATTTCCTTCTCTGCATTTCTTGCTCTGGTTGTTATCCCACGTCCCTTTAATGTTTTTTCAATATACTGGTATGCATTTCTTTCTCTGCATTTCATGCCCTGGTTGTTATCCCATGTCCCTTTAATGTTTTTTCAATATACTGGTATGCATTTCTTTCTCTGCATTTCATGCCCTGGTTGTTATCCCACGTCCCTTTAATGTTTTTTCAATATACTGGTATGCATTTCTTTCTCTGCATTTCATGCTCTGGTTGTTATCCCACGTCCCTTTAATGTTTTTTCAATATACTGGTATGTATTTCTTTCTCTGCATTTCATGCCCTGGTTGTTATCCCACGTCCCTTTAATGTTTTTTCAATATACTGGTATGCATTTCTTTCTCTGCATTTCATGCCCTGGTTGTTATCCCATGTCCCTTTAATGTTTTTTCAATATACTGGTATGCATTTCTTTCTCTGCATTTCATGCCCTGGTTGTTATCCCACGTCCCTTTAATGTTTTTTCAATATACTGGTATGCATTTCTTTCTCTGCATTTCATGCTCTGGTTGTTATCCCACGTCCCTTTAATGTTTTTTCAATATACTGGTATGCATTTCTTTCTCTGCATTTCATGCCCTGGTTGTTATCCCATGTCCCTTTAATGTTTTTTCAATATACTGGTATGCATTTCTTTCTCTGGATTTCATGCCCTGGTTGTTATCCCACGTCCCTTTAATGTTTTTTCAATATACTGGTATGCATTTCTTTCTCTGCATTTCATGCTCTGGTTGTTATCCCACGTCCCTTTAATGTTTTTTCAATATACTGGTATGTATTTCTTTCTCTGCATTTCATGCCCTGGTTGTTATCCCACGTCCCTTTAATGTTTTTTCAATATACTGGTATGCATTTCTTTCTCTGCATTTCATGCCCTGGTTGTTATGCATTTCCTCTGATGTCTGAATTTATGACTTTTTCTGTATAATTGTTATCAGCTCCATTGTATAATTTCTGTGAGCATCCCCCAGCCATTTGCTCACCCCCCCCCCCCCCCATCTAATTTACAAGTGTGTAACTCCAGTCTTCCTAACTAGTCTTCCTAATCACAGCTGCCTTGAATCAAATCATTCCAACCCTAATTTTACTACTATATACAGCTGAGAGCTGGCTCTGTGAAGCCTTGGCTTTGAAATTCAAAGTGGCTCTGAATTATAAGTGGCCGAGTTAAGAAATGGAGTTAAGAAACTGGAGGGGAAACTGCAGACCCCACTAACAGGTAATCCTTACTAACTGTACACCTGCACAATGCTCTCTATGTCCTTTCTGATCTTTCTGTCTGCCATCTTCCTAAAACTCACTGCATGCCCTTATAACATCAATAATCCCCACACTATCCTTATCTCTCCCTCCCTCCTCTCATCCCCTATGCTGTCCTCTCATGAACTACTCTGTTTCCTTAGCAATACTTCCCCATCTTACTCTCCTGTGTCTAGTCATACCCGCTCCTACAAGTCTCACTCTCACCTTCTGTCACTCTCACTGCTACTACTGCTTGCTTCTGGTGACATCTCTCCTAACCCTGGCCCTGCAGCAATCACCACACTCATACACTCTCGCTCAGTCCCCCACAATACAAACTCAAGGTCACGCGATCCCAACAATCTTATCTCCATTAACCCACAGCGCTTATCCCCTCTCTTTTCTTGTGCCCTCTGGAATGCACGCTCTGTCTGTAACAAACTTACAACTGTACACGACCTGTTTGTTTCTAACGCTTTCAATCTTCTAGCAATTACTGAAACCTGGCTTTCTTCCTCTGACACTGCTTCCATTGCTGCTCTAACACACGGCGGTCTCCACTTTAGCCACACACCTAGGCCAGGTGAGAGACATGGTGGCGGTGTTGGAATCTTACTGTCCCCTTCCTGCTTCTATTAGCACCTCCATCCTCATCCATCTCTCTCCTTCTCATCCTTTGAAGTCCATTGCATCCGCATTTTCTCCCCCCTCTCCCTCAAGGTGGCAGTTATCTATCGCCCCCTTGGACCAACCTCCCAATTCCTCGACAACTTTGCTGCCTGGCTTTCTCACTTTCTCTCTACAAATACACCTGCTCTAATCTTAGGGGACTTCAACATCTCCATTGATAACCCATCTACCCCTGCTGCCTCTAAACTCCTCTCACTCACAAACTCCTTTAGTCTTTCACAATCCACCCTATTCCCTACTCACCGTGACGGACACTCTCTTGATCTGGTATTCTCCTACCTCTGCTCCCCTTCTGATGTCACCTGTCGCCCATTTCCCATCTCAGACCACCATCTGCTCACCTATAATCTCAATGTACAGGCTAAACCTATTTCTACCCCCCCCCCCCCCGCCTCCGCACCTGTAGAAATCTGCACACTGTGGATCCTCTCCAACTTTCTAACCTTATTCAAAAACGCCTTCCCCACACTTCCACGTATCCTGCCCTGACCTTGCTACAAACTACTATAACAATACTCTTTCCTCTGCACTCGACAACCTTGCTCCTCCACAAATACGCAAAACCCCATGTCATCAGCTCCAGCCCTGGCACTCTCACCAAACACGCTATCTACAAAAATGCTCCCGTGCTGCTGAACGCGCCTGGAGGAAATCCCGCTCTGAACACGATTTCCTACACTATAAGTTCATTCTTTATTCTTACTCCTCTGCCCTTCACTTAGCCAAGCAAAACTACTTCTCTACTCTCATATCTTCTCACTCCTCAAACCCTAAATGTCTCTTCTCCACTTTCAACACTCTCCTCTATCCACCTGCACCACCCCACTCATCTGACTTTAGTGCTCAAGACTTGGCAGATTACTTTTTCAACAAAACACTTACCATCAGAAGCAACATCCCACCACAAGACTGCAACCTTTCATCTGCGCCCCCGGTCACCCCCTCCAACACTCTCAGTACCTTCCCCCAAACCACTGAGAATGAAGTGAGTTCCCTAATATCTTACTCACACCTCACTACATGCCCCCTTGACCCTATCCCTTCACATCTAATACCCTCTCTGTCCTCTACCCTCACCCCAGCTCTTACTCACATATTCAACCGATCCCTTACTACTAGTTCATTTCCATCATCCTTCAAACATGCAAAGGTCACCCCCATCCTCAAAAAACCCTCCCTCAACCCCAATTCTCCTGCAAACTACAGCCCCATATCACTACTTCCGCTAGCTTCTAAAGTCCTGGAAAAACACTCAACTGAGACTGCCCTCACTAAGGTTACTAACGATCTTCTTTCTGCTAAAAACAATGGCTACTATTCTATACTTATCTTACTTGACCTGTCTGCTGCCTTTGACACTGTTGACCATCCCCTCCTCTTACGGACTCGCAGCTCCCTTGGGCTCTGTGACATTGCCCTCTCCTGGATCCACTCTTATCTCTCTAATAGGTCCTTTTCTGTCTCATTTGCTGGTGACTCATCCTCTCCACTGCCTCTGTCTGTTGGAGTACCTCAAGGCTCTGTTCTAGGCCCTCTACTCTTCTCTATTTATACGTCCTCACTTATTAGTAGCTATGGCTTCAACTATCACCTCTATGCTGATGATACTCAGATCTACCTATCCACCCCTGCACTCTCTCCGTCTGTCCTTTCCCACATCAGCAGCTGCTTATCTGGCATTCCTTCCTGGATGGCCTCTTACCACCTAAAAATCAACATGTCCAAGACTGAGCTTCTTCTAATCCCCCCAACTAATTCTACTCCAGTTTCTAACTTTACTGTCACTGTCGGTGACACCACTATCTTCCCCATCACCCCAAGTCCGCTGCCTTGGAGTTACACTCGACTCCAATCTGTCCTTCATACCCCACATCCAATCGCTCTCTTCATCCTGTTGCAACCACCTACGCAATATCTTCAAAATTCGTCCTTTTCTGAGTGCTGAAACTACTAAACAGCTAATCCATTCCCTAGTAATTTCCCGGCTTGACTACTGTAACAACCTACTAACTGGCCTTCCTCTCTCCCGCCTCTCCCCCCTTCAATCCATCCTAAATGCCTCTGCTAGGCTAATCCACCTCTCCCGACGCTCTGTATCTGCCACACCCCTCTGTGAGTCCCTTCACTGGCTCCCCATTCACAGCAGAATTAAATTCAAAATTCTCACTTCGACCTACAAAGCCCTTACCAATGCAGCCCCCCATACCTGTCCT
Organism: Bombina bombina; assembly: GCF_027579735.1. Classification (NCBI taxonomy): domain Eukaryota; kingdom Metazoa; phylum Chordata; class Amphibia; order Anura; family Bombinatoridae; genus Bombina; species Bombina bombina. Next base: position 102,487,629 of record NC_069500.1, on the reverse strand, counting down.
CACTCATCAACAAATATACTATAGCCCATCCCCTAAGATCCAACAACGATCTACTCCTTGCCTCTTCTACCATCACCTCCTCTCATGCTAAACTACAGGACTTCTCTCGTGCGGCACCAACCCTCTGGAACGCACTTCCTCGTGCTGTCAGACTTTCCCTCAACCTCTCCTCCTTTAAACACTCCCTAAAGACCTTCTTGTTCAGGGAAGCCTATAACCAAATCAGTAACTAATGAATTCCACTTGCCTAATAGTTGCCCTCATCTAACTTCACACTAACATCATTCCCACCTTTGCAGTCCCCACCTCCTGTTTCTCACCCTCCTACCCATTTAGATTGTAAGTTCCCACGGGAACAGGGCTCCCAATTCCTCCTGTATTTGTTTGTTAAATTTTGCCTGGTGTCTCATATTGTACTGTCCTTTTATCTTTGTTACCTATGAACAGCGCTGCGGAATCTGTTGGCGCTTTATAAATAAAGAATAATAATAATAATAATGGTGCTGTTAGAGTATGCTTATATCTATAAAGTAAGTCGAAGAGTGAATATGTGATTTAGATATCAATATTGTTTCATAAAAACAATGTAAGGATGATTGAATATATTGATTCTTAAAGAGACACTGACCACAAATATTTAATTCATTGATTCAAATAGAACATTAAATTTTAAGCAAATTTTACATTGACTCCTATTATAAATTTGTCTGCATTCTCTTGCTTTATTTACTTTAAAAAAAGGCAGCTAAGCAATATTTTGGTTCATAAAATATTGGTCGATGAATCCACCAATCGGCAATAACAACCCAGGTTGTTCCCAAAAAATGGACCTGCATCTAAACTTACATTCTTGCTTTTCAAATAAAGATACCAAGAGCATACTGAAAATATGATTATAGGAGTAAATGAGAAAGTTTATTAATATTGCATGCTCTATCTGAATGACAACAGAAATAATTTGTGTTCAGTGTCCCTTTAATATTAAAATATCTTGATTTGACAATGTCGCTGTTAATGAATTGTCGAGTCTATATGTTTATGTAATGAATGGGATGGAGCGTGCAATTACAAACAATTATGTAATTTAAGGATATCATCAAACTTCTTTAATTATCCTTCTCTCTTAAAGGGACATGAAGTTCAAAATGTGTAATTGTATTATTTTTTTCATTACCAAATCCAGCCTGTGATTTAAAAAAGCTTTCAAATAGACTTATTTTTGGCTATTTTGCTTCATTGTGTTATAATGTTTTTTAAAAGGAGCAACTATGTACTACTGTTATCTGAACACATGAGTTGAACCAATGAAAATAGGCAATTTTCTGCATCAAACAATCAGCTGGTTACTCCCAGTAATGCATTGCTGATCCTGAGCCTACCTAAATATGATTTTCTAGTAAGGATAACAATAGACTGAAGCAATGTAGATAATCAAATCAAATTTGAAGTTAGTGGGAAATCACATGTGTCTAAATCCTAAAAGTGAAATATTTGTTTTTATGTCCCTTTAATGATAAGAACAAAAAAAACATATGAAATGTATATTTTTAGAATCTGCACATATGCAAAAATGTGTTAGTGTTGTCTAAATGTGTACAAAAAATGTCAAGCACTACACAGGGGCAGAATATAAAATGGCCAGGAACCTAAGTTTACATTAAAATGAAGATATCAAGAATAGAAGGGATATCTTCAAATATTCATAATTTTAGATTTGTATTACAATGTAATCCCAACTTTGATTTGTGATTCTTAATTTAAAAAAAACAAGAAAAGAGAATTAGAGTATCCATATAAATATTGATCAATGTCAATGTATTATGTAATGTTATGTCCATGTTTCTAAGACAAAGGTAAATTAAAATGAGACATTCCCTTGCTGTGACGAACCCTGGCTTTAGGTTCCAGCACCAACATCCAGATCTGTAAAACATTCAATGAGAATTTTATATCATTAATACAAATCAGGCCATGGAGACAAACAATCTGATTTTTAAATTCAAATTGACAAAGTACAAATCTATTTGTATTCACATGAGTTAATTGTTTCCTCAATTAATGTCTAAATAAATAGATCTTGTATTCTTATTTTCAATCCTTTATGTTGTTGACTGTAGCTTTAATTAATTTTGTGTCTTCTTGCATTCTCATCAATTGATATAGATAGTTCATTATTTATTTTGATCTTGCTAGTATAGCTTTTATAATGTAGAAGATTGTAAATAAGGATACTGTATTCTTCCCATATATACTAATTAACGTATACATTTGACCAACATTTCTAAAGCGATGGCAGTTACAGCAAACGCATGTTCACGTGTGTGCGCAATTCTTTCTTTCGTGATCATTGCGCAATGATTCAAAGCGGAATTGCGCATCCGTGATTTGACCAACATGTGTAAAGCAATGCCAGTTACAGCAAACACATGTTCACGTGTGTGCGCAATTCTATCTTTCGTGATCATTGCGCAATGATTCAAAGTGGAATTGTGCATCCGTGATTCAGAATTGATTTGGATATAGTAGTGTGATGAGTCTCATTTATAAAGACTTCAAATATATTTGAAATTGGGTGTATTACGAGATTCCAATCGGATATTTGTTAATATTGAACAATAACAAATAATATTTATAACTGTGTTATGATTTGATAGTCAATGTATGAAATGGCGGATGATATGGATTTCACTGATGCGCAATTCCCTTTTCGCTCTGTGACGCATATTCTGGAGAGCGCAAGAAACATCACTCCTATTTCATGTGTGACAAATCTAAATTCAGATATCTAAACATCATATGTAGCGTGTGTTGTGAGATCTATATATGTTGAATATATGACTATAAACACATTTCTTAAAAATTTACTCAAATATTAATATATTATATGAAGTCGGATATTTACCTTGTTCAGATTCTCTGTCCTCCTCTCCCAGGCCACCGGACGGAGAAGCAGCTGCACTGGCCTCCGGGTCAGGACTTTCAGATCCAGCAGCTGGGAGGGAAGAAGAAGAGGCAGAGGAGTGAGAGGATCTAAATCTGCGGGGGACCCGGAGATTAAGGAGGTCGCATAAAGTCACCTCATAAGTGAGTAGGTATAGTCTCCATGGGGGTGTAACTTTACGACCATCCCTCTTACGGGCTTTAACCCACTCCCTTATGAGGTCGACTTTTTTGTGCAGACGCAACCTCATATCCCCGAACCTCTGCATGATTTGATCCTGGCTCCTCTGGATGCTACACACCAAATTAACATCATTGGTGATAGACGCCCAGAGGGCCTTCTTAATGCTCTGCTTTGTTGACTTCTTCTTGTTCCCAAACAGCTGCGGATAGAAGTCCTGGATGGCGTTGACCAGTGCTGCACTCTCCGGCTTGGTGAACCTGGGAGACGTCATGCCTGCTAGTCACCCAAAGAATATATATAATATATAGATATATATAAGCCAGCAGGCATTAGAGAACTGACAAAAATGGCAATGTGTAATGCACTTTTATATGGTGAAGTAAGCATGATATGCACCATGGGGCATGGTATCTGTACATCTGATTGGATAAAATATGGAAATTTTGTTATGTCTGTGAGACCATAATGAGTCAAGTAATGTTTGTGTGATGAACTCTGATTGGTTGTTCCTTAATGTTTCATATCTTAGTAACTTCCATACACATACCTCCTGGGGGGGGGCTGTTACTACATTTTTCATGTAGACTTATTTGTAACTCATGGGACTGTTATGCGGATATGTGTGACGCAGATGTAATATCCGTGATCCATTAAATATTAATTTTCCAATTTGTTTAAAATATATAATCCTGTCACATTATTAAATGCTTTACACATTTCAATGTTTAATATCGTTCAGGTTCTTTAATACAAATAAGTGTTATTAAAACAAATTTAACATTGTATGTATTTATTGTTTATTAAATAAATTTTGTGACTTATTGTGAAGTATTGACATTGCTCTATTAAATGTATTTATAATGCACATCGATTGTGTGCTATTGCGTGACATTAGAATCTAATTTTTAAAGATGCGAATCTCGTGTTCCAAGATACGTTTCCCATGCGAGATTTCTGAAATGCGTAATTTCTGGTTATAATGTCCGGAACTTGTATAATCTGTTTATAAATGTTAAAATACGCGTTTGTTTATTATTAGTAAATGAACCTTGAGCTTGTATTTGCCTGAACTGCTCACATATGTTATTGGTCAATGGTGTCTTTAATTTTAAAGGGACATTACAACTAAATATTTTCTTAAAATGATCCAGAGAGAGAATAAATTTTTATACTTTAAAATGTAACTATCAATTTAGATTAAACTTTAGATATCCTTAACAGAAGAAATTGCAATGCACATGGTTGAGCCAATCACACAAGGCATCTCTGTGCATCCACTAATCTTCAGCTACTGAGCATATCTAGATATGGTTGTAAAGGAAATAATCACAAAATAATGATTTAAAATCGATTATAGAATTAAAAGTTAAAAATTATATTTTATTTCTGAATCCCAAAAGAAACGCTGTTTAATTCCCGTCCCTTTCATGAGCTAATATGCAATATTGAACTTGATCTAAATACATCTGTCTAAACATTGTAAATATGCATTGTTGGCCAGCCACAATTAAGTAGATATTTCCCAGTAATGCTTTGTTGATCATAAACCTATGCACCTCCCTTTCTCAAACTTAGTATAACATGAGAATAAAGCATATTTGTATAACCTTCTGTATTGTTTGCCCCACTGTGAATGAAATATATTCTAATGGCTGTATTTATACAGCTTTACCTTAAAGGGACATTAAGCTATATGTTCTTTACTGATTTAGATGGATAATACAATGTTAAAACAATGTCATATTTATTTGGATTCTCTCATTAGCTTTTTTCGCTTGATATTCTTGACTGAAAACCATATCTAGATAGGCTCTTTTGCTGCTGATTGTTGGTTGAACATAGATGTCTTATGTCATTGTCTAACCCATGTGCATTGCTATTTCTTTAACAAAGGATATCTAAAGACTGAATATAATTATATAATATTACATATAAATGTTGTTTCAAAAGATTTGTATTGTCTATGATTCACTAAATGAAATATTTTTTGAATGTCCCTTTAAGGACCAAACCATTAGGAATATGTGGAGTTAACATTGTAGAAAGAAACTAAAGGGGACTGAAAATACATATAGAGATGTGATGTCTATCCAAGCAGTAAGGAGAATAATTGGTCGAAATTATATTTTGATCTATCTATAGTTAAATGACCCTTCAAATGACTCCACTAGAACTGAAAAGTAATCAATATGGCATACAATAACTAGCTTGGTCTAAATATGAAATTAACTTACTTTTCATTTACAGATCATTTCAAACATATTACCTAAAAAAGTATTAAAGCTGAATAACCTATATTTAGTGTAATAATGTTTTTGGATACCTAAGGAGATCACAAATATAATTATGTAAATCTAACATTCAACTACACTGTCACTTTAATGTAAGTTAAACACTTTCCTTTCTTAAAAATGGAATGAACAAAGTTGTTCTGTATAATTTAGACTACATATCCTCATCATAAACATTTTATGATTTTAACAACTATAAATCACACAATAAAAGCATAGATGTATTTAACTCCAAATTAAATTCTTGAAAGATACTTGACTTTAACATTATCTGAATAATCTGTGTTGATATTTTTCATTCAATAAATTAACCAAAATTATTATATTTGATATCAGGCATGTGCTTGTCAAATAGATGACTAACAGTCATGGGAGTAATATTTTGTTTACTTGTCAGATTAGATGGATATATTTCTTCTTATCTTATTGTGATAGAGATATTTCTCTAAGAATATGTATTTTAATACAAAAAATAGAAGATATAGTATGAAAAAATTTTTATTGACAAGAAAATAATTTAAAAAATAAAATAAAAGGTAATTCATCACAGATGAAACTCTGAAAAAGAAAGAAAAATATTATAAACATTAGTTATTTCATGAACACATGTCTTAAAATATTCATTAAATAGAATAATTGTGAAATCACCTTGTGTCTATGCTCTAACATGTATTTTTTTGGTCTTGATATTAAAAAAAAGGTTCATACATGAAATCTATATCTATCCATAATTTGAAATATCATTATATTGTCTATTCAATCTTAGAATTATACATTAGCATTTTAAATTAGACAAAATAATGAATATCACATTATAAAATCGATTTATATTGTATGCTGAACATAATTTAATGTAATATTTCATGACCCTTTAAATAATATACCTCTGTATCAACTATAAAATGTATTCCTTTGTCTGATTGGTCAGAATGTGAGTCCTCTCTAGCACAAAGTAGAGGTAATGTATCTAAAATAAACATATTCTAATATAGGACATGTATCTATTCCTAATTCTTTTAACATTCTTCCTCCTGTGATTTTTAACTAGCATGCATTGTGCAAACTAACCTGGATGTATGATCTTTGAAAGGCAATTATCTTCAAAATAACAGTTTATCTTTATTAGGTGTCTTATTCATCATTTTCAAAATAGAGGATTGTAAAATACCATCTAAAAAATAAATAAATCTATGTGTCTCCAATAGGATGCATCCACAGCCCTAGTCCATAAAATTGTTGCCACTTACCATGTGAACGTGTCTATGGTTTTCAAGGTCAGCACATTTGAAAGACAATGCCAGACATGATCACATTGGTATTCATCACTTTCAATCTGGGATTTTTCACTTTCAGTCTGGGATACTTCACTTTCAGTCTTGAATTCTTCACTTTCAGTCTTTAGATGAAGTCATCTCCCTAATGGCAGTAAAAGTGAAAATCAAATAATTAATAGAAGTGTGTGAATTAGTTCTGCACCCTCCCCCCATTTCTGAAACTATTGATATCACTAGCTTACTGAGCGTGTGTAGCATTGTGTGTTATGTTCTATCAATCAAGTGCGAAGATGAGTCATACATTGTGCAGACCTAACCTCTGATGTGTGACTTTGAATATGACTTTGAAGCATATAGTCTTGCTATAGGATCCCTTTCTGAGTATCCAAAATTCTAGTAATGTGTAAACTAAATACTACTTTTTAAAATGTATGCCATATGATGGGTGATTGTGCAAAATTGCCACCAGCCACAGTCCATACATTATTTATACTTACCAGCTGATGTCTTTAAAAACCAGGTGGTGAAGTCGTTACAGGACCCAATGCCAGAAGCATCACATATAATAATCAAAATACATTTTTATAATCATTTGATGAACAATCATAACATGTTTGCACAATTCTGTACTTCTCATTTCCCTAGAATTCACACATATTCGCAATACTCCTATCTAACTTCTATTATTTACCATCTGAAGTGGCGGTTGATAATGTTTGCTCTGACATTGAGCCCCTCGTCCCGGAATGGCCCCTCTAGAACAGGTTCATCCTCCTCATCTTGGAGGAGGCGTTGGGGCGCCTGGATGGCCTGCAGCATCCCAGCCCGCTGTGCAATGTTATGCAGGACGCTGCAGGCTATAACAATCTTCGCCATCTTACTAGGGCTGTATTGGAGGGCTCCTCCAGACCTGTCCAGGCATCTTAGTCTCATTTTGAGGAGCCCAAACATCTTCTCCACTATAGCCCTAGTTTGCTTGTGCGCCCAATTATAGCTCTCCTGGGCCTCGTCGGTGGGGTTACGCAACGGCATAATGAGCCAAGGCCGGCTCATGTAACCAGAATCACCTATAAATAATGAAAATAACAAAATGACAAATATTATAAATTTATTTCAAATTTTTATATTACAATACAATTCATTTGTGGACACGAAAATCCCCTAAAATAAAAATTTTCCTTAAAAAAGAATTAAATGTTTAAATTGCATTCTTTATCTGCCCATTTAAGCTAAGACATGCTACCTATGCATATTTCGCATAAAGCAGACCTTTGCTAAAAGAGAAAAAAATGTTAAATTGCATCCTAGAGCTGCCCATTTAAGCTAAGACATGCTACATATCTGTTTGGAGCTAAAACTAGACATTTGAGGAAAGAGACAATGACATGGTTGAATCGCATTCCCTATCTGCCTATTTAAGCTAAGACATGCTACATATCTGTTTTGAGCTAAAACTAGACATTTGCTAAAAGAGACGATATGGTTAAATCGCATTCTCTATCTGACCATTTACGCTAAGACATGCTACCTATGCGTATTTCGCATAAAGCAGACATTTGCTAAAAGAGAAAGAAATGGTTAAATTGCATCCTAGAGCTGCCCATATCTGTTTTTAAGACTACAGTGGCAATTGTCTAACTAATTATCCATGTTGTGAACAAGTACTCACCAACGAGCCACCCAGGGGAAAACTGTCTGCCCTCAAACTGCCGCCACAGGGACGACTGTCTGAGGATGCGGGCATCATGACAAGCCCCGCCGAAATTCGCACACACCTTCATAATCCGCATCCGTGCGTCACAAACTGCACGTTGAGACTATGGAAGTATTTGCGATTTCGGAAGGGCTGGTCATGTTCTGGAGCATGCAGCGCAATGTGGGTGCAATCTATTGCTCCCAAGACATTGGGCATTCGAGCTATAGCAAGGAGTTCCCTCTTCAGGCGCCTCCAATCACCATCATTTTGAGGGAATCCTATGTAAAGCTTACTGCCTCGTTCCATGGCATCCAGAAAGTAGTCAAAAACCACAGAGAAGGTACCCTAAGCAAGCCCATGCATGTACCCCTCTCCAGATTGAAAACTCCCGGAGGCCAGGACGTGTATGCAACTAAGCATCTTGGTCATACCAGGGATTGTCTACGTGGCTCCATATGAGGTCTAAGAACATTGTAAAGGCCAATGAGCTTTTCGCAATTGAGCCTATACTTGTCATAAACCTCGAAGTCACTCATGTTGTCCAAGGTGGGCCTCACCCTGTAAACACGAGGACCTTGAACCAAACGAGCCCTTTGTCTCTCTTGGAGCCGCCGAGCCCACCTTATTCTATTAAACACTTCTTGTGCAACAGCACCAGCAGCATCTAACTGAGCATTATCCATATTTGCCAAGCTAAGCAGCACAAAGCCAAACAGCAGAGCAAACACACAAGGAGTAACAAGGTATGCAAAAACACAAAAGCGATTTGATACAATGTCGATCACAAGGGACGCTTTGGCCATGTTGTTTGGGGGATTTATAGTGCAATTAGTCCAATGGTAGCGTGTTCGTAATGATTGCTGATTGTATACACTTGATTGTATCTGAGCAGCGCGAATGCTTTCAAAGTGGGCGTTTTTTTAGGTGTTTGCTGAAATTTTGTTTTCCCCCAATGAATCGCAATGTGAAAGTGTAAAATGTAACATATACAGTGCATCTTCGTAATGTTTGTTCATATGCGTAATAAATACTTATTAAATGCGATCTTATAGTAAAAAGCACACGTCCACGCTAACATGAATGAAAGTGCATACTTATGTTTAATGTGCATAGACAAGGCATAGAATCTGATCAATCAATGTTGCTGCAATATTGTTTGTAAACGATAAAGTAACAGCTGACATCTATAATATTGTATATATAAGTGATTGGCGAGATGTCAATATTGTACGCGTCCCATTAAAATTGCAATAATAATGAAGATCTTCCAGCTGACATCTCTAATATTGTATATATAAGTGATTGGCGAGATGTCAATATTGTACGCGTCCCATTAAAATCACAATAATAATGATGTTCCAAACTCTCGTTTACGTATATGTAGTATTGTAGTATTGAATGCTAAACTTCTGAAAGGGGCGGTACAGTCCTAAAGCTGTAATCTGTATGGTTGAAGCTTCTAATGACGTCATCATATTAGCAACCTGCCTGTCTAGTTATCAAATCCTCATTCTGTTGTTGTATTTTACTACATTGTTATTGTGTGATGATTAAAAATATAAATGTGTGCTTTGTGGTTGCGTGATGCGTGTTATGTATATATATACGTATGTATTGTGATTCTCTCCCACCTATGCTGACTTATATAAAAGCAGTATAGCATTGTTGTTCCTTCCCAAAAAGTGCCAGCTGTAATCTGTTCTAATGATGTTCTTATGGTATATTCTGAGTGAATCGTGATGTTAAAGGGACAGTAAATCCATATTTTATGTTTCATGATTCATAGAGAGAATCTAATGTGTTTTTTTGGCCATAATATCAATGCACATGTATGAGTGAATGATAAAAGTAATGTATGTGCATCCATTAATGATCATGTGTTAAGCCTATGTAGATATGCTGTTCATGCAAGCATATGAGTTGAATAAATGAAATGCTATAATAGAGGTAAATGAGACGTGTTTCAAATTGTCTACTGTTTGTGAATAATTAAATGTTCAAATTATTTTTCAGTCCGTTTAAATCTGATGTAATTGATCAAAAATATTTCGAATTGTTGATGTTGATTTGTATTTGAAATAATGTAAATTTCGATAACAATTTGATGTTGTAGTGAATTTCACAGAAGTAAAAGCCATAACTCCATAGGGAAATAGCCATTTCTTGATCTATTTGTCATAGTGGTACTAACGCAAGAAAGAATGAGTTAGTTTTAACGCTGGTATTACAAGTTTTCTTGTCTCCGCTTTTTCCGTGCGTTAGGTAAATCTACCTGTCGCGTGCACGAGCACGTCTTCCCCATAGAAGTCAATGGAGGAGAAAAATGTGTTTTGTGTATGTAATGTGCTGTATATTGTTTGTATGTATCGATTAGTGTATGTATGTGATAATATTTGTAGTTAGATGTAGCTATATGAGTGTCTGTTCCCATCTGTCTATGTAAGTCAATGGAGAATGGATTTCTCTGGCTTTTTTTTCAAACACCCGAGATCTCGTAACTTTGATCCGTTCTATTTTGACCATAAAATATAAAATCTTAAAAATAAATTTAGTGTAGTGTTTATATGAGTGTAAGTGTAGTTTGTGTAATTTTTTTTTTGTGATTCGTGGATGTTTTTGTTAGCGGTATATGTTAACTACTGGGTCTGGGTTGACGTTAATGATTTGAGCGGAGATGGATATTTTTGTTGCGTTACGGACACTCGTAATACCAGCGGGTGGTAAAAAGCAGCGTTAGGACCAGCCAACGCTGCTTTTTGAGCCTAACGCAAAACTCGTAATCTAGGCGTTATTTTTTTTTTGGTATCCTTTGCTGAAGCGTGATTTAGGGATTACAGGTGAAACTCGAAAAATTAGAATATCGTGCAAAAGTTCATTTATTTCACTAATGCATCTTAAAAGGTAAAACAAATATATGAGATAGACTCATTACATGCAAAGCAAGATAGTTCAAGCCGTGATTTGTCATAATTGTGATGATTATAGCTTACAGTTCATGAAAACCCCAAATCCACAATCTCAGAAAATTATAATATAACCTGCAATCAATAAAACAAGGATTGTACATAGAACAATATCGGACCTCTAAAAAGTATTAGCATGCATACTGTATGTACTCAGTACTTGGTTTGGGCCCCTTTTGCAGCAATTACTGCCTCAATGAGGCGTGGCATGGAAGCTATCAGCCTGTGGCACTGCTGAGGTGTTATGGAAGACCAGGATGCTTCAATAGCGGCTTCAGCTCTTCTGCATTGTTCAGTCTCATGTCTCTCATCTTTCTCTTGGCAATGCCCCATATCTCTATGGGGTTCAGGTCAGGCGAGTTTGCTGGCCAATCAAGCACAGTGATCCCATGGTCACTGAACCAGGTTTTGTTGCTTTTGGCAGTGTGGGCAGGTGCCAAGTCCTGCTGGAAAATGAAGTCAGCATCCCCATAGAGCTTTGATAAAGCCCTGTACGGGCGAAACGCGTTAGGTGTAGAGATAGAGCACTGTTAGCTCTTTTTTTAATAGTAGGAAAGAGTAGTCCTTTATGTTAAATTGTGGCTCATTGGCGTCAATAGGGTGTCGGTGTTGTTAAAATATTATGAACGAGTATTGAGAGGGTTAACCTCAGACTTATAATCAGAGTAACTCTGCTCACAATAGAATTCAAACTAATGTCCTCTCAATATCCGAGTGAACTATATGTTAACTAACACGGCTATAACTAAAAGGTGTTTTCTACGTGGGTAACTGGGCTATTAATACTAAAAGCAACATTATAACACAACAATCTGCTGCTAATATAGGCAACTGATTTAAATGTGTCAAATCATTTACTCCAATATTTTACTGAGGCACTCGTAGCGATTTTACTGCAGTAATACCATTACCGCTCATATAGTGCAAGTTAACTAGATTGTGTGATACTATTGTTGCAAAAACTATACATGCAGGTACCGACGGTGAAACTACTGAAGCAGTATTATATACGCTTAGCGAACTTAAGTTAATCATCATATTCACCACCGGTGCTGCATAATACTATATTTTAAATACCTGCAGCGACACTATTACAGCAATACTAGTACTATCTACAGAAAACAAGTCGATTAATTTAAGCAATTACCAATGCTATATAAGAATATATTTGGGCACGGGTGGTAACATTACTAGCGCTTACAACAATGTTCACTGGTATGTGAGAGTACACTTTGGCACTGATAGTGATATTACCGCAATATACTAAGTTGAATTAATCATATTTACAGCCATCGTTAATACATAACACTATACTGTGGCATTCATAGTGATACTACGTTAGCAAAATTACTGCTGTATAAAAACAAAGCTACCTATTGCATTTACCAGTACTAACACGTCACTGCTCTGACGTGTTAATGCACAGTACTAAGTGCTTTTCCATTGCACACTCTGCTATTGACAAACACAATGTATAAATACATAAAGCAGATCACACTTCAGCCTAAAACAATAATAGCTTGACAGTACCTAAGATCCAGGTTTCTTTAAATGTGAATCTATCCCGGACTAAACGGTCACGTATAATTACAACAGTATCATTGGGACAGTCTAGTTCAAGAAACCCATATTTATTCGACAATAATCTTCATAATACTGACTCGTTAGGGAATTACCATTGAAAGGAAAGTGAGTTACTAAACAGATTTATATCAAGATTAACACTGGTTATTTCAAGTGATCTACATTGAGACAATTATTAGTAACTGAACTTTAATACTGCTAGTTATTAGATCATAGGTATTTTATATACAAATAGCCCAACCCTGAAACAGATATATTTTTCTTTCGACTGGACAACCCATATAAATCCAGTATCTCTTGTGTAGAGTATCCCACATGTGAACGTTACTCCAATTAATAATAAACTCATAGTAGGAAACACAACAATATTTATATGTACGCATCATGTCAGCATTAAACTGACTATCTATTTCATTCGATATCCTAATTATTGCTGTGAACCTACAACCTTTAATCAATCATATTAGAAGTAATCTCTCACTTGGTGGTTTTATACTAACCTACACAGTATTTACCTAATTTTATTTAATTGAGCCTTTGGGCCACAGTGATTTGTGTATAGATTATACTACAGTATTACTATTTGTGCTATCATACCCCAAAGGCCAATTTATATAATTCCTATATATAAAGGAATCTGTACATGACTACTCTATCCTAGGCTTTTAATTGTTTATGTTCTTTTTCCCCCTTCTCCCTTATTTTTAATTTAATCAAATAAAAGTTAAGTTTTACAATCTGGAATTTGACGCCGCATAGGGGTCAAGACAGTGAGTGCTATATCCGCATTCTTTTGTGGAAGTGACTTTATCACCTCCACTCCTTGTGTGAATCCCCATAGAGCTTGTCTGTGGAAGGAAGCATGAAGTGCTCCAAAATCTCCTGGTAGACGGCTGCATTGACTCGGGACTTAATGAAGCACAGTGGACCAACACCAGCAGATGACATGGCTCCCCAAATCAACACAGACTGTGGAAACTTCACACTGGACTTCAAGCAGCTTGCAGTGTGTGCCTCTCCATTCTTCATCAATACTCTGGGTCCTTGGTTTCCGAATGAGATGCAAAATGTGCTCTCATCATAAAAGAGGAATTTGGACCACTGAGCAACAGACCAGGTCTATTTTTCTTTAGCTCAGGTAAGACGCTTCTGACGTTGTTTTTTGTTCAGGAGTGGCTTGACAAGAGGAATACGACATTTGAAGCCCATATCCATGATCCGTCTGTGTGTGGTGGCTCTTGTGAAAGTCCCCAACACTTTTGAATGGCCTTTTCATGACAATCCTCTCCAGGCTGCGGTCATCCCTGCTGCTTTTGCACCTTTTTCTTCCACACTTTTCCCTTCCACATAACTTTCTATTAATGAGCTTTGATACAGCACTTTGGGAGCATCCAACTTCTTTTACAATTACCTTTTGAGGCTTTCCCTCCTTATGGAGGGTGTCAATGATGGTTTTCTGCACAACTGTCAGGTCAGCAGTCTTTCCCATGATTGTGATTCCCACTGAACCAGACTGAGAGACCATTTAAAGGCTCATGAACCCTTTGCAGGTGTTATGGCTAAATTAGCTGATTAGAGTGGGACACTTTGAGCCTAGAATATTGCACCTTTTCACAATATTCTAATTTTCTGAGATTGTGGATTTGGGGTTTTCATGAGCTGTAAGCCATAATCATCACAATTATGACAAATCATGGCTTGAACTATCTTGCTTTGCATGTAATGAGTCTATCTCACATATTAGTTTTACCTTTTAAGTTGCATTAGTGAAATAAATGAACTTTTGCACGATATTCTAATTTTTCGAGTTTCACCTGTATGTATTAAATATCTTTTAATTTTTTTTAGATGGTGCTGCTTTCTTTTGGATTTTTTTGACACATTTGTCAGCACATCAAGAGAAGCCATACTGGAGTGCTGGATATGTATGTTCTTTATCCTTTGTTGAATAGCATATCTAGGTAAGCTGATGAGTGTGCACAAATTTGGAGCACTTTAGGGCAGACATTTTGCAGCAATGCAATGCAATAGCACTGTTATACATTGTGCAAACATTGATATTATCTAATGCTAAAAAGTGTATAACATTGTTAAAAGCATTGTTGTAAAACTGATGCCAGTCGTGTACTTTCCTGAGTCTATAAAAATGTGCTCTTCAACAAGGATATCAAGACTGGCATCTACTCAAGAAATTATACATTTAAATGTAGGTTTTCACAGTGCCTTTAGTCCGCAAGTTAAACAGTGCAATGAAAATTTGGAATACTGGTAAATAAATCACTGACTTTGCAGAAACAGAGCCAGACTACAAGTGGCGCACTAATGAGAGTGCAGTAGGCAATATCACTAGTGCACAACTTGATATTTCAAGTCCATGCTAGAGTGCATTAGCCAGAGAAGGGTTAGCACAGTCGACTTACTTGAGTTCTTATGTACAAGCTTGGGCATTGGTGAATCAGGTAAACAGCATTGGTAGACTATATTTATAGGATAACCCAGCAGCATGCTAATAGCATTAGCATGTTGCATTTAGCTGTAGATATATTTTGTTGGTAGTAGCTTCAAGAAAAAAATAAAATAAATCTGAGATATTAAAAGAAATACCTTTAGGATGGTTAACCTGATTCATTATTCTTGACTAGCAGTCAACCATGAATATTTGTTTGCAATAATATTTGAATAAGGTTTATAAAAATACTAACATCTCTAAGTATGCAGTTCTTTTTTAGGATATATTTTCTGTACAGAAGCCAGTAAAGTATACATTGCTGTACCTGACATTGGTGTACATTCAGCATATAGTATCTGCTGTCTAACCCAAAGGTCTCCCTCTTTACATTTAGGTATTAACAGATTGGAGGACAAATATCACACATGTATTAAAAACAGAGAGAGAGAGAGAGAGAGAGAGAGAGAGAGAGAGAGACTTCCAGCTTTACATAATGTCCTTGGAACTTGTCATTTTAATAACTGTTTTCTAGGTAACAGCAGTGTTTTCTTTGCATTGTTTGTACAGTGTTATGGTGAATGGAACAATACACAAACCGGAAATATAAGAATACAATAACCTTAAATACTCTAAGCATGGTAAGCAATACATTCACACATACTTTCAAAGTCAACAATCAAACCACCAGCCAAAATCACTACATCCTTTAATAAAAACTTTTCCTGGAAACTTTCCTGCAACTTGATCAAGTAGCCAATTATTTGTAGCCTATTTTGAGACACGCAGCTGGTCTATATACTTAAAGGGCCACTGTAAGTAAATATTTTCTATGCCTGTTACTAACTAACTACCCCAAATACGCTTTTTATCAATAGCATTTCATTAACATATCTCTACCGTATATCAGAAATCTTGTCTGCAAATTTAATTGTTTTCCAAACCCACTCCGTGGGTATCCTTTGCTCTGTACCAATCCGTTTACAATACCTAGGTTTCAAAATGGCGCTTTAAACACAAAGTTATTGGTTTAAGTATTTTGAACAGGCAGTGCTGAAAATAGTGGGCAGGATAACGTGACATCATCGGCGAATAAAAGAGATAACTTTTAGAACGTTATGAAACTTCGTTTTGGAGAAAATATAGGTCAGTAGGTTTAAATTAATGTTTATTAACTTTAATATGTTAGTTGTTTAGCTTAAAAATTATAACAGAAAGTAATCCTTTAAAGGGACATTGTGTTTCATCATCAGTTCACTATAGCAGGCAAACACTAACAGTATTTGAGAAGCTTCTGCAAAACTTAATCAAACCAGCTCCTCTATTTACAATATATACAATACAGGTATGTATATGCTTCAAGGGACATTAAACCTCATTTTTTTCTTTCATGATCTAGATAGAGCATACAATTTGAAACAACTTTCCACATTACTTGTATTAACAAATTGTCTCTTTCCTGTCATCCTTTGTTGAAAAGCAGGAAGGTAAATTCAGGAGGGTTCACGTGCCTTCAGCACTACATGGCAGTAGTTTTGCAACAATGTTATACATTAGCAAGCGCACTAGACGGCAGCACTATTTCCTGTAGTGCACCTGACATCTGCACACTACCAATCTAGGTATCTCTTCAGCAAAGAATAAAAAAAGAAAAAAAAAAACAAATTTGATAATAGAAGTAAATTAACAACTTTTTTTTAAAATTATATTCTCTATCTGAATTATGAAAGAAAATTCTGGGTTTCATGTCCCTTTAACCCCTTAGTGACCAGAGCACTTTTCCATTTTCTGTCCGTTTGGGACCAAGGCTATTTTTACATTTCTGCAGTGTTTGTGTTTAGCTGTAATTTTCCTCTTACTCATTTACTGTACCCACACATATTATATACCGTTTTTCTCGCCATTAAATGGACTTTCTAAAGATACCATTATTTTCATCATATCTTATAATTTACTATAAAAAAAATATAAAATATGAGGAAAAAATGGAAAAAAACACACTTTTTCTAACTTTGACCCCCAAAATCTGTTACACATCTGCAACCACCAAAAAACACTCATGCTAAATAGTTTCCAAATTTTGTCCTGAGTTTAGAAATACCCAATGTTTACATGTTCTTTGCTTTTTTTTGCAAGTTATAGGGCAATAAATACAAGAAGCACTTTGCTATTTCCAAACCACTTTTTTTCAAACTTAGCGCTAGTTACATTGGAACACTGATATCTTCCAGGAATCCCTGAATATCCCTTGACATGTATATATTTTTTTTTAGAAGACATCCCAAAGTATTGATCTAGGCCCATTTTGGTATATTTCATGCCACCATTTCACCGCCAAATGCGATCAAATAAAAAAAATTGTTCACTTTTTCACACATTTTGTTACAAACTTTAGGTTTCTCACTGAATTTATTTACAAACAGCTCGTGCAATTATGGCACAAATGGTTGTAAATGCTTCTCTGCAATCCCCTTTTTTCATAAATAGCAGACATATATGGATTTGGTGTTGCTTTTTGGTAATTAGAAGGCCGCTAAATGCCACTGCGCACCACACGTGTATTATGCCCAGCAATGAAGGGGTTAATTAGGGAGCATGTAGGGAGCTTGTAGGGTTAATTTTAGCTTTATTGTAGTGTAGTAGACAACCCTAAGTATTGATCTAGGCCCATTTTGGTATATTTCATGTCACCATTTCAACGCCAAATGCGATTAAATAAAAAAAAAAGTAAAATTTTTCACAATTTTAGGTTTCTCACTGAAATCATTTACAAACAGCTTGTGCAATTATGGCACAAATGGTTGTAAATGCTTCTCTGGGATCCCCTTTGTTGAGAAATAGCAGACATATATGGCTTTGGCGTTGCTTTTTGGTAATTAGAAGGCCGCTAAATGCCGCTGCGCATCACACGTGTATTATGGCTAGCAGTGAAGGGGTTAATTAGGTAGCATGTAGGGAGCTTGCAGGGTTAATTTTAGCTTTAGTGTAGAGATCAGCCTCCCACCTGACACATTACACCCCCTGATCCCTCCCAAACAGCTCTCTTCCCTCCCCCACCCCACAATTGTCCCCGCCATGTTAAGTACTGGCAGAAAGTCTGCCAGTACTAAAAAAAAAAGCTATCCTTGATAAAACATAAATAAAAAAAATGCATATTTACATATGCTGCTCTGGAGGATCCCCCCTTAGCCCCCAACCTCCCTGATACCCCCCAAACAGCTCTTTACCCATCCCCCTCTAACTTATTAGTAGCCATCTTTGGTACTGGCAGCTGTCTGCCAGTACCCAGTTTATAGTTAAACCTTGTTTTATTATTATTTTAAAATAGTTTTCTGTAGTGTAGCTTGCCCCCCCCCAAAAGACCAACCCACCACCCCTCCCAGATCTCTTAGATCGATATAAATATATATATTTTTGGCAATCACTGCCACTTTTTCCCCATACATGTTCTGTAGTGTAGCGGTTCCCACCCGCTTCCTACCCCCCCCCGCGCGCGCGCGCGCGCGCGCACCCTCGTGCACGCGCGCGCACCCGCGCGCGCACCCGGCGTTCCCGCCCACGATCCCGCCCCCCGCCACATCATACGGCCCATCGATGGCCGCCCACCCGCCTCCCAGACTGGCTCCCACCCACCAACGAAACCGGCCATCGATGTCCGGTACAGAGAGGGCCACAGAGTGGCTCTCTCTGCATCGGATGGCCAAGGGGGGTTATTGCAGGATGCCTCGATGTTGAGGCATCACTGCAATAACCGGAAAGCAGCTGGAAGCGAGCAGGATCGCTTCCAGCTGCTTTCCAGACCAAGGACGTACGCCACACGTCCTCGGTCATTAAGTGTATTTTTTTAGAGGACGTGTGGCGTACGTCCTTGGTCGTTAAGGGGTTAAATCATTGTTTTGGTGAACCTTTTAAAGCTGTAATTAAAGTGCCGGTAAACTTCAGAAATTAAAGGGATATGAAACCAATTTTTTTTCTTTCATGATTCAGATAGAAAATGCAATTTTAAGCAACTTTCTAATTTGCTCCTATTATCACTTTTTCTTTGTTCTCTTGGTATCTTTATTTGAAAAGCAGGACTGTCACCTTAGAGAGAACAAAGAAAATTTGATAATAGAAGTAAATTAGAAAGTTGCTTAAAATCACATGCTCTATCTGAATCATGGAAGAAAAAAAAAATTGGGTTTCATATCCCTTTATATTAAATATGTGCCTCTCATTATTTTTGTACATTTATTAAAATTTTAAAATACCTTCTGTACTGGCCCCTGTAATTAGTAGTAATCAAATCAACAGCTCCTGGCTTTAAATTCCCAGCAAGTGGTAGAACCCGAGAAGGCTGCCTCCTGCCATTTTTTATTGCCTATTGAGTGCGCTCCGGTGCATTGCTGTCTGCCCAGTGTCACCTTTTAACTATTATCTGAATGAGATGGCTTTTATCTTGTGACCTGCACGCTGCTACAGTAAACAGTGACTCAGAATGCTAAAAGCATGATTTAATGTTTGTGTTGTGTGTTTGTACGCGGTTAAGGGAATAATGTGTACATTTCTTCCTGGAGAAGCCGAGGCAGATATAGAGATACAGGAATTGGTTTGCGTATAACATAGTAGTGCAGTTGGCAGCCATGTAATTGGCATAACCATCCACTGAAGAAAAGAACTAAAAAAGAGAGGTAGGGGTGGCCCGAGGAGATAAGCAGAAGGGTTTTTAGAGATGCATTTTGGGCATTTTATTGAGAGAGACAGCAGTATTTTTTACTTAAAGGGATAGTAAACACCAAAAATGTTATTGTTTAAAAAGATACATAACCCCTTTATTTATCATTCACCAGTTTTGCATAACCGACACTGTTATTATACAATTACACTTTTTACCTCTGTAATTACCTTGTATCCAAGCTTCTGCTGACTGCCTCCTTATCTCAGATCTTTTGACAGACTTGCATTTCAGGCAATTAGTGCTGACTCTTGAATAACTTCACGTGCGTGAGCACAGTATTATCTATATGAAACACATGTTTCCCTCTAGCTGTGAAAACTGTCAAATGCATTCAGATGAGAAGCGGCCTTCAAGGGCTTAGAATTTAGCATATGTTTAGCCTTCAACTAAGGATAACAAGGGAACAAAGCAAATTTGATGATAAAAGTAAATTAGAAAGTTGTTTAAAATGACATGCCCTATCTGAATAATATAAGTTTCATTTGGACTTTACTATCCCTTTAACATGTATGTTTATTACTTAGTTAAAGGGACATGAGACCCACATTTTTTGTTTTATGATTCAGATAGAGAATACGATTTTTAAAAGGTTTCCAATTTACTTCTATTATCAAATTTGCTTTGTTCTTTTCTTGTTCTTTGATAAAGAGATAGCTATATAGGTAGCGCGCACGTCTGGAGCACATCGAAATCTAATGGATTGCAACAAAGCCCATGTGTTTATATAACAGTTGAAAAAGATGATCGTTAGCTTTAATTTTCTCCAAAAAAGGCATCAATACTGTGTAATGACGCTGAGTTAGTGATAAATACGTTTGTCATGGGTCTTAACATTTACTGCACACATCATAAAACTGGATAAAGAAACATTTTATAATGTCATCATATTGTGTGTTCCTTGCTATGAGTGTACTTTGGAGTCAGTTTAGAAGTGTGCATGTGTATTGTGCACTATTGAATAATATTATTGCAAACAAGGGGGATGATTCCCTTCTTTATAATTTTTTTTTTCTGATGTTTATATCTCTCAGAATTATTTGTTCAAAATGTCCCCCTTTCCATGAAAAGATACCTAGATAGGATCAGCTGCATCCATACATCTTGTGCAGTATATGAGAGCAGTGTTTGCTCTATATCCCCATCATTTCCTATAGATCACATTTATTGGCATTCTTTTCAGATCCCAATTTGTGTTTAAAGTTCCTCTGCTGCCCTAAATATATTCCCCATAAGAAATAGTGGATAAGCGGATTTTTGTTAACAAACAAATTTGAAACGAGCCAATGAACAATTATCTGACAAAAGGAACAATTTTTTGTTCAACAAATGATTTGTCCAAAGCATTTTTTTTTCTGTGCACATGCTCAGGACTTATTATTTCTTCCAAATGAAAATATGTTATGCTTATTTACCTGAGAAAGCTGCAGAGTATTTCACAGCAACAAAATGTGTCACGCTCTAATCTTTCGTCATTAAAACCGTCTATTCGATAGTTTCATTTTGTGTTAGATATAAAAGAAAAATACTATTCAAAATAAGGTATTTTAGCAGATGAAATATAAATAATATATTAAATACAGCTATTTAATAGGATACATAGCAAATTTATCTTTCTGCATTATTATAACTATTGTTTACATACTGCACATATAAAATTAGAAATGCTGTTAGAAAAGTAGTTCTGATATTAAAGGGGCTTTCCAGTCAAAATTTAAATGAACATTGATTAATTACATCTATGAATTGAAATATATTTGCAATACACATGCATTTCCAAATATGCTTTTCTAGTAAATGTTACCAGTGCTTTAGTGTAAGCATTTTTCTCTGCACGTGCATGTGAAGCATAGCTAGATATTCTCAGTGCACCAGCATTTTAAATACTGCAGCTGCTCAGAGTACCAATATGTTTTTATCATGTCAGCAATTAACAAACTGAGTCATTACCAGATGGCACACGCATCTTATGCTCTCTAAACAAGTCCTATGTTTAAAATGCTGGTGCACGGTGCATACTTAAATATACTTTGGAAACAGCTATAGTTATTAGAAGCATTTTGCTAATACATGTGTATTACAATAATGTTTCTATTCAAAACTGAAATGCACCCAATTTGGGCTAGAATATGCATAGAAAAGAAAAAGACCCTTGACTACTCCAGGGCAATTTCTTGGCATGAAAAAGATGAAATCAAGTTTGGAATGAGATAAATATGGAATTAAAGCAAACCCTAGTTCTATAGACTTGTCTCTCATTCAGGGCTGATGCTATAATATATACCTGTGGCTGTGCTTCAGAATGTGCTGCATCTAACAGACAAAAAGGCCTGCACATTAAAAAAACTGCATTGTTTTTACTTAAAGGCAAAGTCTACTCCAGAATGTTTATTGTTTAAAAAGATAGATAATCCCTGTATTAGCCATTCCCCAGTTTTGCATAACCTATGTAAGCTTCTGCAGATTGCCCCCTTTTCTCAGTGCTATTTACAAACTTGCATTTCAGCCAATCAGTGCTGAGAAAAAGGCAGCCCGTAGAGGTTTAGAAGCAGGCAGTCATTTAGAGATTAAAGGTTATAACGTATATAAATATAACAATTTTCGTTGTGCAAAGCTGGGGAATGGGTAGTAAAGGTGTTATCCATTTCTTTAAACAATAAAACATTTATAGTAAACTGTCCCTTTAAAAGTAGCATTGTACAAGCTAGGTTTAAAGGGACATTACAATCATTTTAAGATGTATTATAGTTTTGTGGGTTTTTATTTGCACAAGGCCTGTCAATGTCGACCAATAGTACATTTGGAAGCTCTGCTTATTAGCCATGGGCCTTCAGTTAGAGGGTTCAGTTTACATACAAACCTTGTTAGCTCAAACATCAAAACAAACAGCTTTAACTTTATTTTTTTTTAAACAAAAAAAAGTGCTTTCTTATGCATGAAAGACATTGTCATTTTTTAATATGCCTGAAGCATTATGGGCTTCATTTACAAAGCTGCAGATGCAGTTTCGGAGACCCTTGTGGCACATTCTCACTTACATCTCAGAGGTGAATCTTGACATACACCAGTGGATTGTGCCTCTCTCCTTGTCAATGCTTGAAGTTAATAAGGTGCTACTTGTCTTGGCATCATCTTCTATAGGTCTCCTGCAATAAGTCAGTAGATTAAGCATAAATACCCAGAAAGAACCTATCTAAATATAAAGAGATCACCCATGTTCCTCTAGTTAATTATGATACAACTTCTAAACACATACAAGGACTTACTGCTAATACATTCATTCAACACTAATCCTTTCTTAAAAAAGAATCAGCTAAACTATTTCACACTACTGGATCAGAAACAGGCAACGAAGTAAACATGTACCCTCGTTACTACGCAATGCAGCAATGGGAAATGAACTGCGTCAAACTCTCTAGCCAAGCCACTGTCCAGGCAACACGCCAAAGGTCGTGCACATCAAAGGATTATTGACCTGCAGATCTAATGAATCCTATTAAATAAATCTTGTTTAATGTAAGAAATGCTGGAAAAAAAATAGGTTGGTGAAGCATGGCAAACTGCCTATAAAAGATTTAAGCAACCAAGGTATGTGATTACTGATGACATTTTTCATGCATTTGACACTCTAGGACATATGTGAATGGTCAATTTTAAAAACACTGTAGCCCAAAAAGGCACAAAAATAAATATAAATTAGATAGATAAATAATAGATAATATATAGATGATAGATAGATAATAAATAGATAATAGATAGAGAGATAGATAGATGATAGATAGATAGATAGATAGATAGATAGATAGATAAATAGATATATAGATATATAAATAGATAGATAGATAGATAGATAGATAAATGATAGATAGATTATATCAGGGGCAAAACTATAGAGGGTGCAGAGGTTGCAGCGACTGGGCCCCCAAGGTTGGGGGCCCAGCTTCAAAAAAAAAAAAAAAAGATTTTTTTTTACAATAAAAAACGTTGATGTGAGTGTGACATGATGCTTCACTAGTGTCTCTGACTACAGGGGTTAGTGTTTCTGTTTTACCCATTGGTGTTTATGTGTATGTATGCATGTATGCATGTGACTGTGTGTGTATGTATGCATGTATGTGTGTGTGTGTGTGTGTATGTTTGTGGAACCAGCAAATTACAGACCTTGTTACTACAGCATGGGGGGTGGGTATATAGTACCACTATATACAGTACAGGGGGGCTGGACCATGCCACAGACTACTGTGGTCACATTATAAAGTACTGGGGCGGGTAGGGTTAGGCCAGCCATCTCACCGACAGATTACAGACTGTGTCACTGACTCACTATATACAGTACTGGTGGGTTAAACAGTGTCACTATATACAGTAATAGGGGGTCAGACCATGTCACAGACTGTGGGCACAGGGTACCTCCTTTTGCAGACATGTAATCTGATTCACATTTGTTTGTGTTAAATGAAAAAAAAAAAAAAAAAAAAGATGTGTATAAAATTCACTTTTATTTGGGGTGGGGGCCCTTCTTAGATTCTTGCACCTGGGCCCTGTGGTTTCTAGTTACGCCTCTGGATGATATATAGATGATAGATAGATATAGATAGAATAGATAGATAGATAGATAGATAGATAGATAGACAGATAGATAGATAGATAGATAGATAGATACTGTGGTAGTTAATATATTTAAATATATATATAAAGATTGATTGATAGATAGATGATAAATGATAGATTGATAGATAGACATATAGATGATAGATAATGTATAAATAGAAAGAAAGACAGACAGACAGACATATAGACAGAAAGGTAGATAATAAATAGAAAGACAGACAGAAAGATAAACAGAAAGATAGATATCCTCCAACAGAAAAGTTCCTCAGATAGACGCAGTTGCACAACAGCTTATTTCATGAAATCTTCATGATTATTGAAGTCCCAAATTACACAAAAAAACAACAATGTTTCAGATCTCAACCCTTAATCATGTCAGGCCCAAAATGTTGTTGTTATTTTGTGTTGTTTGGGACTTCAATAAACACAAAGATTTCATGAAATAAGCTGTTGCGTTATTGCTTCTATCTGAAGTATTGAAAAATGTTGAGGGACAGTAAACACAATGAAATTACATTCTTCTGCAGCCACCTCTTTCTTTATTTGGACGAGCTTATCTAGGCTTGAGTCTGGAAATGACAGGGCTTACCACTAGCATTGTGTTTACAATCTGCATTGTTTGGCTTCAGAAGAAAATTCAGAAAAAAACCTGCAAATTAGGCAGAACAATTTAAAACATGGCATTTGCTTTTTCAGTTTTCAGGATTGGGAAAGCCACAATTTCATACTTAATATACAGGAAAAAGTGGTAAAACTAAATAATTAAAGGGTATTGCTAGGTCATCTCACTGTGCATAATCAAATAGTTCATATTCTAATAATCTCAGTGTTTAGTTTCACTGTAAGTAAAAGGTAATTAATGGAGCAGTATACACCTTGTACCAATAACAAGTCTAGCCATGAGTCATTAAGTTAGTATAAAGAGCATTGTTGTGCAGTTATTATCAGTTAAAGCCAATTAGGGGCCAGATTACAAGTGGAGCGCTAACTAGCGCTTTCGCTAAAATGCAAACTAAGCTAGCGGTAAACCTTTTGCGTGAGTGCGGTAGCGCTGGAATTACAAGTTGAAAGTAAAAATGTATTGCTCCAGCGGTAACACGACTCACGCAAAAAGGTTTACTATTAGCACAGTTACACTATTGAGCGTGATAACCTACTGCCTAATAGAAGTCAATGGGGCAATAAAAGTGAAAAAAACACCATATTCGTGCGCTAACCCGAATCAACATAAGACCCCAATTCTAATAACGCCTAAACAGTCACAGAGCCCACCGCAAAGTCCCAACTACATTATTAACCCCTAAACCGCAACATCCCCACATTGCAAACTTCCTCTTTACACTATTACCCCCTAATCCACCACACACCCCACATCGCAAAGTCTGCAATACCATAGACTAACCCTCCTATTGTTTAAATTATATACAATTCCCATGTAGAATGACATCTTTTGTGTAAAATGTCCCTACTATATAGATGAAAATAGCTCAGGTTACTAAGCCAGCCTCTCTGGGTTACAGGGGGCCTTTGTAATTTAAATTTAGTGTTAGGTTTTAGGGGTTTTCTTTTGTTTGGGTGGGTTTTATTTTTATGGGGCATGTAGTTTGGTGTTAGGTATTACGGTGTTTTTTTATTTTTGATACTGTCTATTTTTTTGTCCTGTAACTTAAAATTATAATTTTTTTACTGTAAATTAGACTTTTTATTTTTATGTCATTTAGGGGGTTTAGTTTAGAGGGGGGTTAGGTAACTTATTATAGTTTGCTTTGGGAGGTGGCTGCTTAGGGAATAATCACCTACCTACTGTATATGGGGTTGATTAGATGATTAGTGTTAGTTAGAATTTGTAGTGGGGATAACCCCTTTGTCAAGCTGGTTTAACACTGTTCAAAACATTAATTTATAAAAAAACATATATAAGTTAACTCTATCATATCCAATATGAAGTCATGACATATTATGATAAATGACTAATATACATGTTAACATTATTTTCCAAAAATCCTATATATGATAGAATACAATAGTGTACAATAATTAAATATTTCCTACACATGATCAGGAAGCAAGAAAAAATTCATATATATATATACATAAATCCCATATTACATATGAATGCATTCATAGACTAATTATCCAATAATTTCAAAAAGTGATATCAACTATAGGAAAAATATCTACAAAAACACAGATAGATCTAGCTCTCCATTTAATCCAAAGGGCTCTAATGCGCCAAGTTTATGAATCCAAAACGATTCACATTGTTTTAATAAGCGTTCTCTATCTCCACCACAATGTGGTCTAAGTACACATTCAATAATTTGAAACCTAAGTTGGTTTATCACATGATCCATTTTAAGGAAGTGGTATGCAACGGGACGGTAACTTTTTTAATTCGTATGTTACTTTTATCTTCAATTATCTGGTCGCGGATACTGCGGGTGGTTTCTCCAATGTAACCCCGCCCACAAGGGCATTTGATTACATAAATTACAAAAGCAGAATGACATGTGAGGTATCCATTAATGTTATATTTATGGCTAGTAGTTGGATGGTAAAACACAGATTCTTTAATAAGGTTTCCACAGCATGAACAACCTAAACAGGGAAAGCAGCCATTACTCTTCTTTGTAATATAACTTTGTCTATTCCCTTTCTTACTACTACCAATGTTAGCTCTAACTAAATATTGTTGCAAGTTTGGTCCTCTCTTGTACGACGGCATAGGAATATTTCTAAATTCTGCCACTTCAGGGTTACATTTTCTTAATATTTCCCAATGTTTACTAATGATTCTCTGAATAACACAACTTTGAGCATTGTATTCCGAAACAAACACCATTCTTTGATTATCTTTATTATTACATTTATCTCTAGGTTTCCCCTTCTTGGAACATAATAAAGTTTCTCTAGGGATAGATAAGGTAAATTGCTTCTCATTTTTAATGATGGTCTCAGGATAGCCACGCTCTAAAAATCCATTTAATCTAATCTATAGTTAGAAACCTCTTCATCAGAGGCTATTTTTCAAACCCTAAGAAACTGACTTCGAGGGAGGGCTTTAAATAAAGAGGGAGGGTGGGCACTATCGTAAAGTAAAAGACTGTTACGATCAGTTTCTTTTCTGTACAGATCAACCTGCAAACCAGATATAGATTTAATAATTCTTGTATCTAGAAATACTATGCTCTCTTCACTCCATGATAACTTAAATTTAATATGACTTGTAGTGATATTTAGATCATCAACAAAATTTGATAGGGATCCAACGTCGCCAAGCCAAATGCCAAAAATATCATCGATATAGCGCCACCAACAGGCGCTATATCGAATAAATAAATTTCTCTTCATAAAAATTCATGAGAATATATAAGCATAATTGGGCGCAATGTTGGATCCCATGGCTGTACCTTGCACTTGCAAGTAGTAATCATCTACAAATCGGAAATAATTACAGTATAAAACAATTTCAAGTAACTGTATAAAAAATCAACCTGAGTGGAGTTATATTTACCACTATTGTTAAGTACCATTTTAACAGCACCCAAACCAATTTCATGGGTTATCGATGTGTACAAGCTTTCAACATCAAGAAAAATAGTAAATACTTATTAGTAGATAAATTCAATGTGTCAATCTTCTGCAAAAAATCACCTGTATCTTTTATAAATGAAGTGGATATTTCCACATATGGTCTGAGTATCTTATCCAAGAAGATTGAGACATTTGTAGTGACTGAGCCAGTGCTGGAGATGATTGGACGTGGGAATTGGAGTGTATATTTATACTATTATAATTACGGAAAACACACAAGGGTTTAAGACTTTTTCCTACACTGGCCTGGAAGCAGCAAGGATTACTACTCTTACTAAGGGACCCAGAGATTTCCTAAAAGTTTTGCCAACAGAATCACTTTCTAAATATTATGAGAAGCTCGCCAAGAAAAAACTATCTTATGACCTGCACGCAGCTACTCTTGCTGGGTACCATCGGGTGAAAAGAATACCCAGGGGCTTACGCATGAGTGCACGCCCAACTTTGATGTCATAGAATAAAGCCTTCTGCGATACATTTGAGCAAATTTGTAACAAATGCTCAATGGACCTTATGGTCCTGACTGTAGATTGTCTGAATAAGGAGATTGCTTAACAACAGGAAAAATTAACAGAGATGGAGAGCGGTATTTAAACAACTTACCACCAGATGAAGCTGATAAAGTGCTCTCTAAGGTTCACACTACAGTCACTGACCTAAAGAAAGTGATAGAAGAGCATAAGAGGACCACATTTGCCAGGGATGAAGCAGATTACACTCAAGGGAGAGTGTACAGATGGAGGTATGACCCGGAAGGATTATTCAGACGGAGCACTTCCGGTAAACCTCGCACAGAAGGAGCAAGTATCCAAACCATAAAGGGGAAAACAACTCATCAGCTCCGCTCTTCAAAACACTGATCAAACGGAAGTCACATTGTGGGGATAAGAAACATCATAAAAGTAATACCCTGACTACCAATGATACATTGGCATTGGAAACTCAGACTGATAATCTGCTTAACATTGCCGGGACAGATATTTCTTATAAAGAAACTGGAATTCTGAATAAAGGTTTAACATTTTGTCCAGATAGAAATTGTATTTTTTTCCAGCTGCAGAAGGATTTGTATCATTTCTTTCGAAATATAAGGTTAGAAGTCATGGGTTTCAACAAAAGTAATGGAAATGTTGTTAATAACAATGCTTCTAATGCTATCAAGTTACAGGAGATAGGGTTGCGCAACAAGAGTTCTTACATTACCCCACAAAATAATCATAGTGTGGAGACTTTCATTAGTCTAGTAAGTAATGATGTGGAACTTTTGCAGTGCAATCTTAATAAGAAGCATAGAAATTTATCGAATTTTACAAAATATGATTATGAAGCCTTAAATAGCCTTAAATCTAATAAAGAGATAATGTTGAAAAGAGCAGATAAAGGTGGAGCTATTGTGGCCTGAATTAGATCATATTATATTGATGAAATAAGAGAACAGCTAAATGCTATATATGTTTATAAGAAACGCTCCTGCAGCCCAGTTATTTTAATACAAAAAGAAATTAAATGTATCTCTTGTAATGCTTTATCTAATAATATAATTGATAAAGAAGTGTTTAAATTTGTGAATATAGAACATCCACATACTCCTGTACTCTACACGCTCCCAAAAGTGCATACAAATGCCAATAAGCCCCCTGACCGTCCAATCGTCTCCAGCACTGGCTCAGTCACTACAAATGTCTCAATCTTCTTGGATAAGATACTCAGACCGTATGTGGAAATATCCACTTCATTTATAAAAGACACAGGTGATTTTTTGCAGAAGATTAACACATTGAATTTATCTACTAATAAGTATTTACTATTTAGTCTTGATGTTGAAAGCTTGTACACATCGATAACCCATGAAATTGGTTTGGGTGCTTTTAAAATGGTACTTAACAATAGCGGTAAATATAACTCCACTCAGGTTGATTTTTTTATACATTTACTTGAAATTGTTTTATACTGTAATTATTTCCTATTTGAAGATGATTACTACTTGCAAGTGCAAGGTACAGCCATGGGATCCAACGTCGCCCCCAATTATGCTAATATTTTCATGAATGTTTATGAAGAGAAATTTATTTTTTCTCATGATTTATTTATTCGATATGGCACCTGTTGGTGGTGCTACATTGACAATATTTTCGGCATTTGGCTTGGCGACGTTGGATCCCTTTTGTTGATGATCTGAATATCACTACAAGTCATATTAAATTTAAGTTATTATGGAGTGAAGAGAGCATAGTTTTTATAGATACAAGAATTATTAAATCTATATCTGGTTTGCAGGTTGACCTGTACAGAAATGAAAATAATCGTAACAGTCTTTTACTTTACGATAGTGCCCACCCTCCCTCTTTATTTAAAGCCCTCCCTAGAAGTCAGTTTCTTAGGGTTTGAAAAAAAGTCTCTGATGAAGAGGTTTCTAACTATAGATTAGATA
Source organism: Bombina bombina (assembly GCF_027579735.1). Lineage (NCBI taxonomy): Eukaryota > Metazoa > Chordata > Amphibia > Anura > Bombinatoridae > Bombina > Bombina bombina. The sequence goes on along the minus strand of NC_069500.1, from coordinate 102,456,901 downwards.
AAATGGCTGGTTTTTAGAGTGTGGCTATCCTGAGACTATCATTAAAAATGAGAAGCAATTTACCTTATCTATCCCTAGAGAAACTTTATTATTTTCCAAGAAGGGGAAACCTAAAGATAATCAGAGAATAGTGTTTATTTCGGAATACAATGCCCAAAGTTGTGTTATTCAGAGAATCATTAGTAAACATTGGGAAATATTAAGAAAATGTAACCCTGAAGTGGCAGAATTTAGAAATATTCCTATGCCATCGTACAAGAGAGGACCAAACTTGCAACAATATTTAGTTAGAGCTAACATTGGTAGTAGTAAGAAAGGGAATAGCCAAAGTTATATTACAAAGAAGAGTAATGGCTGCTTTCCCTGTTTAGGTTGTTGATGCTGTGGAAACCTTATTAAAGGATCTGTGTCTTACCATCCAACTACTAGCCATAAATATAACATTAATGGACCAGTCAACACAGTAGATTTGCATAATCAACAAATGCAAGATAACAAGACAATGCAATAGCACTTAGTCTGAACTTCAAATGAGCAGTAGATTTTTTTTCTGACAATTTTAAAGGTTATTTCTTTTTCCACTCCCCCTGTACCCTGTGACAGCCATCAGCCAATCACAAATGCATACACGTACCATGTGACAGACAGCCATCAGCCATTCACAAATGCATACATACTTATTCTTGCACATGCTCAGTAGGAGCTGGTGACTTAAAAAGTTTAAATATAAAAAGACTGTGCACATTTTGTTAATGGAAGTAAATTGGAAAGTTGTTTAAAATAGCATGCTCTATCTGAATAATGAAAGTTTAATTTTGATTGAGTGTCCCTCACATGTAATTTTGCTTTTGTAATTTATGTAATTAAATGCCCTTGTGTGCGGAGTTACTTTGGAAAAATCACGCGCAGTATCTGTGATCAGATAATTGAACATAAAAGTAACATACGAACGAAAAAAGTTACTGCCCCCGTTGCATACCACTCCCTTAAAATGGGTCACGCGATAAACCAACTTAGGTTTTCAAATCGTTTTGGATTCATAAAGTAGGGAGGGTTTGCAGCTTCCACTTATATGTGTTAGATCTCGTACAAAAGTCTATAAGTTACAGGGGATGGATGTTTCCCTGTTATATTAGGCCCCCTGTATAAGTTAAGAGTATCTGGCGGTGCTGGGAGATAAAAGGCTGGGTATTAAGGATCAACGCATTCACCCTGGGATATATACCCTCTCGCAATCAGATGCGGACTAGGTGACAGACTTACTTAGTCAAATGCTACAGTCCTAATTGTTCCAATTCATTAGTGCACCATATATTTCAGGTACCTGTATTTCAGCAACCTCGCTTCAGACTCAGACATCCAGGTGTCGTCTCCGTCTTCGTCTCCGCTCAGCAAACCGCCGCTCTTACTCTCCTAGAAGGGGGATAGGACGTATTACGTCAGAATGTATCTAGTATCCCCTATATTAAATTCTTAGGGATTTCAACTGTAATCAGACACATATCTCTCCTTTTCTAACAGAACTTAACAGATCTATATATATGTGAATAGATAAAGGTTATCGTTGACCTCTATACAACTGTTAAAATACATCTATGTTTGAATATATATGTCCTCACCACTAATATGTCTTACTATGACAGTGTTATGTATTGGTTTAATACGTGGTGGTGCTAATTGTGTAACTTGAGTATAGCGCTATTCCTTTTATTTTAAACCAATCAAGTAAAAGCATAGGGTTTTTAAAGAAGCCAGGATGTGCACATAACAGGCTATGACTACGGGTAACACCCGAAACGCGTAAGCTGTTGTGCTGCGCTCCTCAAGAAAAATCTTTTTATTGAAGGCTTGTAATCAACTTTTTTATTCAACGGATACTTTTTGGAGCGTGTCACTTTGTTTGTTTTTTGCATCTACAGTGACCGGCTTTACACGCTCCCCCATTGGATATTCGGATGTACCACGGGATTGGATGTCGGACGTAATACGTCATATCCCCATTCTAGGACAGTAACAGCGGTAGTTTGCTGAGCGGAGACGAAGACGGAGACGACACCTGGATGTCTGAGTCTGAAGCAAGGTTGCTGAAATACAGGTACCTGAAATATATGGTGCACTAATAAATTTGAACAATTAGGACTGTAGCATTTGACTAAGTAAGTCTGTTACCTAGTCCTCATCTGATTGGAATAGGGTATATATCCTGGGCTGAATGCGTTGATTCTTAATACCCAGCCTTTTATCCCCCAGCACCGCCAGATACTCTTACCTTATACAGGGGGCCTAATATAACAGGGAAACATCCATTCCCTGTAACTTATAGACTTTTGTATGAGATCTAACACATATAAATGGAAGCTGCAAACCCTCCCTACTTAACTTATTTCCTTTATCACCCTCAACATATTGATATTGGCATCAAGTGTAGTAACTAGGGGGGTTAGCTTTCTCAGATGTAATGTAAATATGAGCTATGTAAATATGCTAAATGAACTGATGGTCTTTATTGTAGCTCTTATAGCAGGACATTTTGACTCTACATGCATTGCAAGTATGACTAATAAGATGGACAATGTGCTGCTTAAATCAATATGTGTATGCTTGATATATTTTTTCTGTCATTCTAATTGCTGCACTATATTTGTTTATTAGGCACACGAGTTCGGGTTGCCATGGCAACCACCGGACCTGCGCAGTGGTGCGGTGGAGATGCCAGGGAGCTTTCGGTTAACTCGCTGGTGATGAAGGAGTAAGTTATTTAAACTGTTCATTTTTTTATATTATATATAAGGTCTGAGGACAGAGATATATACAATACTTTAAAGAACCTACATTGTACATGACAAAGCTAATTTTGTCAAGGAGATGTAGTAAACGCTGCAGGGCCAGCAAAACCTCACCTGCCTAGACAGGCTCCAAAACTGGGGCTCAATTCTGGTCCTGCACTTCTTAAAAGGGGTGCCGATCGAGCAGGATGCAAGGGATCAAGTTGCGCTTTTAGTATGTTGTTGCGCAAGTTTATGGGGCACCTGGGATACCACTTGTTTGGGGGTGCTACCTTCTGGGAGGAATAAGGGACACTTTAAGATGAGCCAGATCTCATCAAATTGCCAACATACTAAAAGGGCTACTTGATTCCCTGCACCCTGCTCAATCAGCACCCCTTTTAAGAAGCGCTGGACCGGGGCTCAATTCCGATCTGGCGCAAGCTTTTACCGGCCCTCTGGCAGTCGGCTGCTGGTGTTTAGCGCATCTCCATGTCACATAATTTAAATATTGTTTATAATTTTAGCTACATAACTCCTATAGTTATAATGGGGAGGTTTACTATTCAGTATACTTTATTATAGTCATGTAGTTTGCAGACAGTAGGCAGTATATGGGAGTATTAGGGACTTATGCACAAGCGAAAAGGGGTTTATCGCGGGTGTTTGCGTGCCGGATGTAGTGCTTGTATTACAATTTGAAGGTAAATGCAATCGCTTGAGTGAAACTGAAGTTAACGCACGTCGGGAAGGATAATGTGTCCTTAGAGCTCTGGTTACAAAACACATCAAAAATACATTTAAAAATACAGTTACACTTATACTATCCAATAAAAAATGCACAATAAAAGTTATAAGGGCTCAAAGATATGAGATCTCAGGTGTTAGAATAAAAAAGAACTGCAATGGGGGTGGAGCCAACAGCCGAAGCAGTAGGACACGTTCTTTCAGAGCTCCTACTATTAGATCGAATAAACAGCGATGTTAAGCTTGATAAGGAGCCTTATACTATGTTATTTAGCCAGATTGAGTCCTAGTGTTCAGGGCAATTGGCATGAGTAATTGAAATAAGATATTTGACACCGCCATATCACAAAGAACTTTTTGGTCTTCAGAGCTGACTGCAGGGGAGTAATCGCCATCTTGGAGGACATGCTTGTGTAATAACTACTGCTGATGGTATTTCTTTATTTTTGTCTACTATCGCACATTGACCCAGCTTAAGATCCCCTATGGAGCTGCACATTTTATCTGCGCTGCATGATCTAATGATCTCCCTGGACGCCCACCATCAATCACTCACTATGGAGCTGAGAGGGAATGTGCGCCTTAACGGAGACCCACTGATAACTGGTGCGATTGAGGAAACTTCCAGACCTAGCCTACCAAGTACACCAAAGGGGGAAGAAGACAAGCTCTCTGACTCAGAGGAAGGCAGTGGCACAAATGATCAGAGCCCCGACCCTAATTACACAGAGCCGTTGAATTGTGGTAGGCAGTGTAATTCTCTACAGCCCAACACTTTTAGAACTGAGTGTGAACAGCAGTGCATGGGGCAAATACACAGCAATCCGCCATGGGTTTCTGTACCAGAGGCAGAACTGCACCAGGGTTCCGTGGACAGTCTGAGAAGAGGCGGAGGATCATTGCATAATTGCGGTAACCGGGAAGCTCACAGCCCTATGAACTGCAGGTGCTGGGCCCTACTAAAAGGAAGTTATATCAGTGTGTTAATCCCATTTAAGATTGGCATTGGGTGAGATGTGGGGTAGGTTACGCAGATGACCAGCGGAGGATTGTCACTAAGACTTTATGCATCTTGACTCACACTCCTTGCTATGGACGACTGCTATAATAAATACATATAAATGTTTAGGTTAGTTGACTGTTATTACGCTGCTCAAGTGCTTTCTTTTCTGTTGTTCACAATATACCTAGTTGGTTACGCACTTGGGGGCTCTATATATCTCTGTTAATGCTAGTGTGGCTTCACATATAGGTCCTACATAAGGAGGGTATATTCCTGGGATATTCTAGGAACCATTTTGTACCACATGTCGACCAATCGTTTTTCTGAATTATATCACATAGTCCACATTTTCAGGGGTTTTCATACCTTTTCATACTTACTTACATATGCTTATGTGGAGGATCTGGACAGATTTGTTAATAACTGGCTTAAGTATATCTCACTGATTAACATGTTGAATGGTCGTATGCAGCGCACTATTACCCTGGGGTATACATAACTCTCATAGGCCTAGATTTAGAGTTCGGCGGTAGCCGTCAAAACCAGCGTTAGAGGCTCCTAACGCTGGTTTTGGCCGCCCGCTGGTATTTGGAGTCAGTGATTAAAGGGTCTAACGCTCACTTTGCAGCCGCGACTTTTCCATACCGCAGATCCCCCTACGCCATTTGCGTAGCCTATCTTTTCAATGGGATCTTTCTAACGCCGGTATTTAGAGTCGTTTCTGCAGTGAGCGTTAGAGCTCTAACGACAAGATTCCAGCCGCCTGAAAATAGCAGGAGTTAAGAGCTTTCTGGCTAACGCCGGTTTATAAAGCTCTTAACTACTGTACCCTAAAGTACACTAACACCCATAAACTATCTATGTACCCCTAAACCGAGCTCCCCCCACATCGCCGCCACTCGATTAAAAATTTTAACCCCTAATCTGCCGACCGCCACCTACGTTATACTTATGTACCCCTAATCTGCTGCCCCTAACACCGCCGACCCCTGTATTACATTTATTAACCCCTAATCTGCCGCCCCCGCTATCGCTGACCCCTGCATTACACTTTTAACCCCTAATCTTCCGCTCCGTAAACCGCCGCAACCTACGTTATCCCTATGTACCCCTAATCTGCTGCCCTAACATCGCCGACCCCTATGTTATATTTATTAACCCCTAATCTGCCCCCCACAACGTCGCCGACACCTACCTTCAATTATTAACCCCTAATCTTCCGATCGGAGCTCACCGCTATTCTAATAAATGTATTAACCCCTAAAGCTAAGTCTAACCCTAACACTAACACCCCCCTAACTTAAATATAATTTACATATAACGAAATAAATTAACTCTTATTAAATAAATTAATCCTATTTAAAGCTAAATACTTACCTGTAAAATAAATCCTAATATAGCTACAATATAAATTATAATTATATTATAGCTATTTTAGGATTAATATTTATTTTACAGGCAACTTGGTATTTATTTTAACTAGGTACAATAGCTATTAAATAGTTAAGAACTATTTAATAGTTACCTAGTTAAAATAATTACAAATTTACCTGTAAAATAAATCCTAACCTAAGATATAATTAAACCTAACACTACCCTATCAATAAAATAATTAAATAAACTACCTACAATTACCTACAATTAACCTAACACTACACTATCAATAAATTCAATAAACACAATTGCTACAAATAAATACAATTAAATAAACTAGCTAAAGTACAAAAAATAAAAAAGAACTAAGTTACAGAAAATAAAAAAATATTTACAAACATAAGAAAAATATTACAACAATTTTAAACTAATTACACCTACTCTAAGCCCCCTAATAAAATAACAAAGCCCCCCAAAATAAAAAATTCCCTACCCTATTCTAAATTAAAAAAGTTACAAGCTCTTTTACCTTACCAGCCCTGAACAGGGCCCTTTGCGGGGCATGCCCCAAGAAGTTCAGCTCTTTTGCCTGTAAAAAAAAACATACAATACCCCCCCCCCAACATTACAACCCACCACCCACATACCCCTAATCTAACCCAAACCCCCCTTAAATAAACCTAACACTAATCCCCTGAAGATCTTCCTACCTTGTCTTCACCATCCAGGTATCACCGATCGGTCCTGGCTCCGATATCTTCATCCAACCCAAGCGGGGGCTAGACATCCACTGAAGAAGTCCAGAAGAGGGTCCAAAGTCTTCCTCCTATCCGGCAAGAAGAGGACATCCGGACCGGCAAACATCTTCTCCAAGCGGCATCTTCGATCTTCTTCCATCCGGTGCGGAGCGGGTCCATCTTGAAGCAGGCGACGCGGATCCATCCTCTTCTTCCGATGTCTCCCGACGAATGACGGTTCCTTTAAGGGACGTCATCCAAGATGGCGTCCCTCGAATTCCGATTGGCTGATAGGATTCTATCAGCCAATCGGAATTAAGGTAGGAATTTTCTGATTGGCTGATGGAATCAGCCAATCAGAATCAAGTTCAATCCGATTGGTTGATCCAATCAGCCAATCAGATTGAGCTCGCATTCTATTGGCTGTTCCGATCAGCCAATAGAATGCGAGCTCAATCTGATTGGCTGATTGGATCGGCCAATCGGATTGAACTAGATTCTGATTGGCTGATTCCATCAGCCAATCAGAAAATTCCTACCTTAATTCCGATTGGCTGATAGAATCCTATCAGCCAATCGGAATTCGAGGGACGCCATCTTGGATGACGTCCCTTAAAGGAACCGTCATTCGTCGGGAGACATCGGAAGAAGAGGATGGATCCGCGTCGCCTGCTTCAAGATGGACCCGCTCCGCACCGGATGGAAGAAGATTGAAGATGCCGCTTGGAGAAGATGTTTGCCGGTCCGGATGTCCTCTTCTTGCCGGATAGGAGGAAGACTTTGGACCCTCTTCTGGACTTCTTCAGTGGATGTCTAGCCCCCGCTTGGGTTGGATGAAGATATCGGAGCCAGGACCGATCGGTGATACCTGGATGGTGAAGACAAGGTAGGAAGATCTTCAGGGGATTAGTGTTAGGTTTATTTAAGGGGGGTTTGGGTTAGATTAGGGGTATGTGGGTGGTGGGTTGTAATGTTGGGGGGGGGGGTATTGTATGTTTTTTTTTACAGGCAAAAGAGCTGAACTTCTTGGGGCATGCCCCGCAAAGGGCCCTGTTCAGGGCTGGTAAGGTAAAAGAGCTTGTAACTTTTTTAATTTAGAATAGGGTAGGGAATTTTTTATTTTGGGGGGCTTTGTTATTTTATTAGGGGGCTTAGAGTAGGTGTAATTAGTTTAAAATTGTTGTAATATTTTTCTTATGTTTGTAAATATTTTTTTATTTTCTGTAACTTAGTTCTTTTTTATTTTTTGTACTTTAGCTAGTTTATTTAATTGTATTTATTTGTAGCAATTGTGTTTATTGAATTTATTGATAGTGTAGTGTTAGGTTAATTGTAGGTAATTGTAGGTAGTTTATTTAATTATTTTATTGATAGGGTAGTGTTAGGTTTAATTATATCTTAGGTTAGGATTTATTTTACAGGTAAATTTGTAATTATTTTAACTAGGTAACTATTAAATAGTTCTTAACTATTTAATAGCTATTGTACCTAGTTAAAATAAATACCAAGTTGCCTGTAAAATAAATATTAATCCTAAAATAGCTATAATATAATTATAATTTATATTGTAGCTATATTAGGATTTATTTTACAGGTAAGTATTTAGCTTTAAATAGGATTAATTTATTTAATAAGAGTTAATTTATTTCGTTATATGTAAATTATATTTAAGTTAGGGGGGTGTTAGTGTTAGGGTTAGACTTAGCTTTAGGGGTTAATACATTTATTAGAATAGCGGTGAGCTCCGATCGGAAGATTAGGGGTTAATAATTGAAGGTAGGTGTCGGCGATGTTAGGGAGGGCAGATTAGGGGTTAATACCATTTATGATAGGGTTAGTGAGGCGGATTAGGGGTTAATAACTTTATTATAGTAGCGCTCAGGTCCGCTCGGCAGATTAGGGGTTAATAAGTGTAGGTAGGTGTCGGCGACGTTGTGGGGGGCAGATTAGGGGTTAATAAATATAACATAGGGGTCGGCGATGTTAGGGCAGCAGATTAGGGGTACATAGGGATAACGTAGGTTGCGGCGGTTTACGGAGCGGCAGATTAGGGGTTAAAAGTGTAATGCAGGGGTCAGCGATAGCGGGGGCGGCAGATTAGGGGTTAATAAGTGTAAGGTTAGGGGTGTTTAGACTCGGGGTACATGTTAGAGTGTTAGGTGCAGACGTAGGAAGTGTTTTCCCATAGGAAACAATGGGGCTGCGTTAGGAGCTGAACGCTGCTTTTTTGCAGGTGTTAGGTTTTTTTTCAGCTCAAACAGTCCCATTGTTTCCTATGGGGGAATCGTGCACGAGCACGTTTTTGATGCCGGCCGCGTCCGTAAGCAACTCTGGTATCGAGAGTTGCATTTGCTGTAAAAATGCCCTACGCTCCTTTTTTGGAGCCTAACGCAGCATTTGTTTTAACTCTCGATACCAGAGTTAAATTTATGGTGCGGCCAGAAAAAAGCCCGCGGAGCGTTAACAGCCCTTTTACCGCCGAACTCTAAATCTAGGCCATAGATTGTAAATCTGTATTTACATATTTGTATTAGAGAACTGAAATGAAGCACAGCATCTATAAGATTTAATGCAAACCAACAGCATTCCCTTATTGTGTAATCTAGTGACATATATGTGATTTTCTATTTTTTCTCTCTAAATGTTTAATTAACAGATGAGTTACTTAGTTCCTTTTTAAGATAGTGTTAACTTCTGCTCCACAGCTAATATGTTTATTAAGCTTGATATGTTGCTTGGACCTATGTTTTATATTTAGTTACTCAGTGGCTCTGAAAATACAAATCTATGCCTATCTCATTGTGGCACCTATAACCATTCTAGATTATGCTCAAGATCCCGAACCCAGAGCCATAATCTTAACAATGATATTCTGTCTAAGCTATAGCTATGTTATTATGATCTTCTACTAACGCCTTTGAGGGATAGTTCATAAAGGTGACTCTGCTGTTATTTAGTTCAGGACTGTCTAGTTTGTTTGCTATTTTTTTTAATCGAGTTATGTACTCGCTAAATATCTATGCATGTTTAACCTACCCTCATACAGTGCTTATAGTCTGTCCTAATGAGAATATTAATGTATACTCATATCACAATAATGTCACAAACATTAGAATCTGTGATGGCCGTTTGCTTGAATTTCACTTGTTAAATGGGACATTTACACACATGAAGGCTCTCTACCTTAGTCTTTCCCCAAGTCTACAGAACAACCCCTTAACTAGTATTTTTGGCTCCGCCCCTCCCTCTCCCTTTCCCCTTCCCCTCTCTCTAATACGAGTGGCTCTCGCCCGCTGCATTCCCCCCCCCACATACTATGGTCCAAGAGTGACCGAAACATAAGCCATATCCCCTTATTACGCTTTGATTAACTTAGATTGTACAGAGATTTTCTTCTGTCACTTTGGGGTACATATTTTACATATTACATATTAAATTATAAAACTGAAGTTCAATTCTGATTTGTCCTCGCCTTCTCTTATGCACTGTTGGAATAAGATATGATATTATAACCTGTACTTTACTTGAATGCAATTACCTGCTTGTGGACGAATTATGTTTGTTTTTCTCTTGTTTGTTATTCTTACAACTTCAATAAAAAAACTTATATAAAAAAAAAAAAAAAGAACTGCAAAAGGGCTTTAACATAGAGATACATACATATTCATGTCTAAATATGTATATGACTGTATGTATACAGTATAAAGACATATATACACATATAAAACAGAAATATGTATGTGAACATATATAGGGGCCAATTTATCATGTGTCTGGTTGTGGACATGATCCGTTGTAGCGATCATGTCTGCCAGGCATCAATAAATACAGACAGCATATGCTGTTGGCATTTATCATTGCACAAGCAGTTCTGGTGAATCGCATGGAAACAGGGTTATACGGCTACATTCAGGCTGTGATAAATCGGCCCTATAGACATATATATATAGGTGCATTCGGGTCCTTTGCAGTTAAGTAGATGAAAGCATGAAAAAGCATATTTATGCAATGTTCAGTTTTAATAACGTGTTATACTGTATAATATTTCACATTCCAATGTTCTGCACATAGAGGATTATCTTCTAAGTATTTATAAATAGATTTTCCTTTATATATCTGTATATAACTATAACTATGTATATAGAATCATATATACAGTATATAGGTATAGGTATATATTGTACCAAAAAACATCAGATATATGTAGAAATATCTATGTGGGAATAAACATAACATATTCTGCTATGGGAAGAACATTGGAATGTGAAATATTAATTTAATTTATTTTCATGTTAGGTTAGTGCACTTGAGAATATGCAATCGGGTTTGTTCGCGAGTAGTGTTTTTTCCACTTTTTTTGCACTATTGACTTCAATGGGGGAACACGTTAATGCATTCATAATGTTCTAAGTTTGACTTTGTCGGTTTAGAGCTCAGTGAAAACTTTTTACTTTCAACTTGTAACACAAGCGCTACCCGACACGTGCAAAACCTTACTTCTAGAGTAGTTAGCGTGTGAGCTGGAGCGTTGAATACCACTCCACTTGTAATATGGCCCTAAATACATTTAACAAACATAGTATTGAGGTTATATCCCACCTCCCTCTAGTCATGGGTGCCACCATGTTGAAATCTAGTTTTCACTACATTCCAGCACTTACGTGTTTGCACATGTGCAGTAACTCTCCTTCAGATATCTGCAGTGTAACCTAAGTTCAATAATGGCAGCACTCATGATTAGAGGGAGGTGCATGAAATGTATTTAGTGCTTAATGTTCTTTTAAATGATCCCCAGAGCATAACCTTAGTTCCATTACAGGTATTTATACATTTTAACTGTCGTTTGTCAAACAACAATGGATTAAAGGGACAGTAAAGTCAAAACTAAACTTTCATGATTCAGATAGGGCATGCAATTTTAAACAACTTTCCAATTTACTTTTATCATCAAATTTGCTTTTTTTCCCTTGGTGGTATTTTTGAAAAGCTAAACCTAGCTAGGCTCAAACTGATTTCTAAACAGTTGAAAACCGCCTCCTAGCTCAGAGCATTTTGAAAGTTTTTCCCAGTTAGACTGTGCTAGTTCACATGTGTCATATAGATAACATTGTGCTCACTCCCGTGAAATTATTTAGGAGTCTTCACTGATTGACTACACTGCATGTCTGTCAAAGGCACTTAGATAAGGAGGCTGTCTGCAAAGTCTTAGATACAAGTTAATCACAGAGGTAAAAAGTATATTAATATAACTGTGTTGGTTATGCAAAACTGGGGAATGGGTAATAAAGGGATTATCTATCTTTTTAAATAAGAAAAATGTTGGTGTAGACTGTCCCTTTAATCTGTGGATATTTAATATGTATAGATACATATGTATAATCAATTACATGCTCACATTTCCCAACTCACAGTAACAAACTCTTTTTTTTTTTTTAGATAATTAACTGAGGGCAGCCCCTGAGAGTGGAAATGAGGATTTTCATGTCCCATCCTACAAAGTTTAGATCATCAGAATTTATCTTTTGTTTTTCTTAGTGAAGAAAACACTTTACATGGAAGATAGAGTTTTTATATCACTATTATAAGTATGCACTTCATTGTCTAATCATCAGCATGGCTGCCTGAGAACAACGGTGACATCACTACTAACAGAAAATTATTTTAGATAGATTTAAACTGCCTCCCTTCTGCGTTACAAAATCCTCTTAATTGTAATCAATTCAATGAAGCTGATTTTTTTTCTAAATAAATTAAATAACTAATTTTTGTGGTTCTAAGAATATTAGCTATTGAAATATAATTGAATGAGTTTCTAAAAGCACATAGTTAAGATAGTTTGTATAATTGCATTGCACGTACCAGAGCTTGACAATTCTGCTCTTTATTGAATAAAGGCAATTAGCACTGACAATATTCTAATGATGAGATCACAATTAAGCTAAATGAATCCCAACAGAATTTTGAACTTTGAAAGATGGAGTTTTATGTGCATTGTGTATATATGCACCATACTGAGATTATCAGCCTTTTATCTCTTATGTTGATATGACAAATGATTTATAGTGGAATTATAATCAAATCTGAATCTGAAAAGAAAAGCTGTCTGTGCAGACAGAAAATATAGTGGTCACATTCTATGTTTTGATGTTTGAACTTAATTATGATTGTTGTTATTATTATTAATAAATGCTGATTATAATTCTATTTATTACACATTTATTAAACATTCATGCAAAATATCCTTAGAGCATTAATTCCCTCTTACAATAGATTTCTGTAGATTGTGCTATATATTTCATGTCAGCACTCATGCAGTATTTCCCTCTTATAATAGATTTCTGTGGTGGTGGTGGTGAGGCACGCTATAAATGAAATGTCACATAGCCCTATATAGCACAAAGCTGATGGAGCATACAATTCTGTTTATTGGATTTTCTATTTTTGTCTGTGCTTTACATAAATGTAAATTGAACATAAATATTCTACACAGTTATACACACATACACGCACATACACATACACACGGATACACAAACACGCATATACACAAACACGCACATACACATACACATATATAAACACACACCCATACACATAAACACACACACACACACACATAAACATACACACATACATAAACACACATACACACATACATAAACACACACATATAAACACACACCCATACACATACACACATACATAAACACAAACCCATAAACACACACACACATAAACACACATACATACACACCATACACATACACACATACATAAACACAAACCCATAAACACACACACACATACACATAAACACACATACATACACATAAACACACACACTAAAACACCCGTTCACATAAACACACACCCATACACATAAACTCACACCCATAAACATATACACACATACATAAACACACACCCATACACATATACATACACACACATAAACATATACACACACACACACATAAGCACACACACAAGCACATATCCATACACATAAACACACACACTAAATTGCATTCAAGCAAAATAATACAATAGTTTTGTAGGGCCAAAGTTTACTAAAAGGACAGGAAATGTGTTTCATAAAGGGGCATATTTATACAAAGTAAATTATATAATTGAACACAAGTTACAATATCACATATATGAACATTATGGCTATTATATAAAGGGTAATGCAACTCTGCATTAAATGGTTACTATCACATTTTATCAAATGTTTGCAATATGTTTTTATTTTTCTGTTAGGTGTTAATATTGTAAAATCTAACTAAATAGTTTGGACTAGGGTCCTAGGGGTAAATTCAGCAGCACCTGCCCCAACAAATCATTGCCTTGAGTAAGTCTTAAAGGTTTCTGCACAATGTTGCAATTGATACTGCAGTTTTCTGAACCAGGGGTTAAGTTTAGCTTCTTTATAAGGTGTTAGACATGGATAAGGGGAATGGGGAAACAATGATCATTTTTCCGTTTGTCAAGTTTTTGATAATTACAAGCAAGGGACTAATGTTTGTCATTTATGAAAATGGGTCCACTTCCTATATAAGGGGTTTACATAAAGGAGGTATTAACCTAAAGAGATGTGTGTTTCATTACAGCCTTGTTACATATCTTACCAATATTTATTAAAGTGACAGTAAAGTCATAACTAGACATTCATGATTTAGACAGAGCATACAATTTTAAACAACTTTCCAATTTACTTCTATTATTTAATTTGCTTCATTCTCTTGTTATCCTTTGCTGAAAGGTTTATCTAGGAAAGCTCAGGAGCAGCAAAGAATCTAGGTTCTAGCTGCTGATTGGTGGCTGCATATATATACTGATTGTCATTGGCTCACACATGTGTTCAATAAGAAGCCAATAGTTCATTGCTGCTCCTTCAACAAATGATACCAAAAGAATGAAGCAGATTTGATAATAGAAGTAAACTGGAAAATTGTTTAAAATTGTATGCTCTGTCTAAATCATGAAATAAAATTTTTGGGTTTCATGTCCCTTCAAGTGACTTTATAGGAATTTTACCTGCAGCCATGCAACCTGCTGCCTGCTTCAACAAACCCTATTTACTCTAATATAACTTACTCCCACTCAATTAATTTCCTGTCATGTAGTGCTTTAGGCATGTGCACGCGACCTTCCTCTGTATCTCTTCAACAAAGAAAAACATGAGAATACAGCAAATTTGAAAATAGAAGTAAATTAAAAACTTTTTTCAAATTGTATTCTTGATCTACAAAATGAAAAATAAATGTGGGATTCACGTCCCTTTAAATGCACAGTTGCATTTTCTGGTGACTAATAGGGATATATTGTAAGTTTGCAAGTTTTTTTTCTTAGGTCTTAGGCCCATTTTTGGTTGAGAACCTGGGTTATGATTGCTTATTGGTTTGCTAAATGTAGCCACCAATAAGCAAGCATTATCCAGGGTGCTGAACCTAAAATGGGCTGGCTACTAAGCTTTAAGTTCCTGCTTTTTAAATAAAGATAGCAAGAGATGGAAGAAACATTGATAGTATGAGTAAAATAGAACATTGCTTAAAATTGCATGCTCTATCTGAATTATTAAAGAAAAAACTTGGGTTTGGTATCCCTTTAAGGAACTTTAATATGAAATCTCACAAGATTTCAGTAAAATCTCACAAGATCACAGTAATGCAAACAAAGCATGACCTCAGCACTGTTGATGCTGATTGGCTATTTTTTTCTTTTTTTTTCATCCTGCAAATGAACAGTGGCTAAAGTATAACTGTTCACTGAGCACTTACTATTGTGAGATGATGAAATTTTGAGGTAAAATCTCTTTCTTTTTACATAGAGATGTCCAGGTGATATTTTATTGAACAGGAATACGTCTATGATTCCATCTTTGGGGTGAACCTGGTATTCTATGGCAGATATATAGACAATCTTATTTTTGTCTGGAGAGGAAATGAGGAATCAGCTAGTTCTTTTGTAAGTCACCTTAACAATATTAACAGAGGAATAAAATGTATTTGCTGTATCCACCAAAATTCAATAGTTTTTCTTGACCTTAACCTAAATTTTAATCATGATAGAAATGTCATCAGTACTATCCATTTCAAAACTGTTGATTGCAACAGCTATCTAGACTTTTCAAGTAATCACTACTATCCCTGGAAGAAAAATATACCATAAGGGCAATTTAAAAGAGTATGGAGGAATTGTAGTACTCTTCAGGTTTATGAAGTACAGAGTCTAATCTTGAAAAAAAGATATCAGGAAAAAGGCTATCCCTCTAAAATTATTGAAGAAGGGTATAAAAGAGCAGAAAATTATAATAGGGTGGATTACTTTACTATTAGAAAGGAGAAAACGTCTAATATGAATAATCTAAAGAACACAACTATGTTTATAACACAATATAATTGCAATCATGACAAAATTAGACAAATAATAAATAAACATTGGAAACTCCTTAAAAAAGACCCAATTTTAGGAGATTTAACAGATGAAAGGCCGGTGCTGGTTTTTAAAAAGGCACCAAACCTATAAACCATTTTAGCACCTAGCAAAGTGGTTAAACATAGTAAGACTATTACCACTAGTATCACACCCAATCGACACAGGATTAAAAAAGGAGCCTTTAAATGTGGCATTAGGAGGTGTAAAATGTGTGCCCATATAGAAAATGGCAAATCTGCATTCCGATCATCTGATACCAGGAGGATCTTTCCCATATATCTTGTGCATCCAACTATGGAATATACCTTCTATCCTGCATTTGTAGGATTCAGTACGTGGGCTGTACCTGTAGGCGA
This sequence comes from Bombina bombina, assembly GCF_027579735.1. NCBI lineage: Eukaryota > Metazoa > Chordata > Amphibia > Anura > Bombinatoridae > Bombina > Bombina bombina. Next base: position 102,440,481 of record NC_069500.1, on the reverse strand, counting down.
CTGAGCCACAGATGGTCAAAGCATTATCGAAACATGAAAAATAATTGTAAATTACACAGTGTCCCTAGATATTGCCATTTAAAGCATCAAGGAAATTTGGCGTGCTTCACTATTTTGCCCATCGAACACATTGAAAAACCACATTTATACAATAGATTTAATAGGCTGAGACAGAGACCGACTGGATCCACAAGTTGAGAACTTTGCACCCCTCAGGTCTCAATATAAATGTGGATCTGGCAGCGTTCCACTGACTTGGCACATATTATCTACATATTAATACGTTTATTATTAGTATTAAGCATCAATTTTATCTCTGTTGATACTCATTTTAATTAATATATAGTTATTATGATATATAGCACTGTGTTTTTTCCATTATTATATGCTGGAGGTTGATCCTTATTGACTTTCCCCAACACTATATGACACATTTACACACATACATATATTCATATATCACTATATATATGTTGCCATATACATTTTATCATTTGGCAATCGAATATTTAACATTGTATTATATCCTCACATGTCACCCATTGGGGATTGACATTTTTCACACATTCACATACATCACATCACTAGTGATGTCGCGAACAGTTCGCCGGCGAACAGTTCCCGGTGAACATAGCTTGTTCTTGTTTGCAGTGGCGGGCAAACATATGCGATGTTCGATCCACCCCCTATTCGTCATCATTGAGTAAACTTTGACCCTGTATCTCACAGTCTGCAGACACATTACAGACAATCAGCAGCAGACACTCCCTCCCAGACCCTCCCAGCTCCTGGGCAGCAACCATTTTAGATTCATTCTGATCCTGCATTGTTAGTGAGAGGAGGGACAGTGTAGCTGTTGCTAATTTAATAGGGAAATTGATAGCTAGGCTAGTGTATTCAGTGTCCACTACAGTCCTGAAGGACTCATCTGATCTCCGCTGTAAGGACAGCACCCCAAAAAAGCCCTTTTTAGGGCTAAATCAGTCGTTATTTTTTTTTCTTTGTAATCTAATAGCAGTTGCCTGCCTGCAACTGCCAGCCTGTGTGTCAGGCTCAAAGAATATACTGTGCCTACTTGCTCAGTGTCACCACTCATATCTGGTGTAACAGAAGTGTAAATTAAAAAAAAAACCTTTTACTTCAGTCTGCTAGTGTAATCTAATTTCAGTAGCCAGGCCAGCCTGCCACTGCCAACCTGTGTGTCAGGCTCACAGCATATACTGTGCCTACTTGCTCAGTGCCACCAGTCATATCTGGTGTAACATTAGTGTAAATATAAAAAAAAAACACTTTTACATCAGTCTGCTAGTGTAATCTAATTTCAGTTGCCAGGCCAGCCTGCCACTGCCAGCCTGTGTGTCAGGCTCACAGCATATACTGTGCCTACTTGCTCAGTGCCACCACCAGTCATATCTGGTGTAACAGTAGTATAAATTTAAAAAAAAAAAAACTTTTTTGACTGTGAAACATCAGTCTGCTAGTGTAATCTAATTGCAGTTGCCTGCCTGCCAGCGTGTGTGCCAGACCCACTTGCCCAGTGCCACACCACTCATATATGGTGTAACAGTAGTGTAAATTTAAAAAAAAAAAAACTTTTACATCAGTATGCTGTAATCTAATAGCAGTTGCCTGCCTGCCACTGCCAGCCTGTGTGTCAGGCTCACAGCATATACTGTGCCTACTTGCTCAGTGCCACCAGTCATATCTGGTGTAACATTAGTGTAAATATAAAAAAAAAACACTTTTACATCAGTCTGCTAGTGTAATCTAATTTCAGTTGCCAGGCCAGCCTGCCACTGCCAGCCTGTGTGTCAGGCTCACAGCATATACGGTGCCTACTTGCTCAGTGCCACCACCAGTCATATCTGGTGTAACAGTAGTATAAATTTAAAAAAAAAAACTTTTTTGACTGTGAAACATCAGTCTGCTAGTGTAATCTAATTGCAGTTGCCTGCCTGCCAGCGTGTGTGCCAGACCCACTTGCCCAGTGCCACACCACTCATATATGGTGTAACAGTAGTGTAAATTTTTTTAAAAAAAAACTTTTACATCAGTATGCTGTAATCTAATAGCAGTTGCCTGCCTGCCACTGCCAGCCTGTGTGTCAGGCTCACAGCATATACTGTGCCTACTTGCTCAGTGCCACCACCAGTCATATCTGGTGTAACATTAGTGTAAATTTAAAAAAAAAAAAAACTTTTACATCAGTCTGCTAGTGTAATCTAATTTCAGTTGCCAGACCAGCCTGCCACTGCCAGCCTGTGTGTCAGGCTCACAGCATATACTGTGCCTACTTGCTCAGTGCCACCAGTCATATCTGGTGTAACAGTAGTGTAAATTTAAAAAAAAAAAAAACTTTTACATCAGTCTGCTAGTGTAATCTAATTTCAGTTGCCAGGCCAGCAAGTCCAGCCTGCCACTGCCAGCCTGTGTGTCAGACTCATAGCATATACTGTGCCTACTTTCTCAGTACCACCACTCATATCTGGTGTAACAGTAGTGTAAATTTAAAAAAAAAAAACTTTTACATCAGTCTGCTAGTGTAATCTAAATTCAGTTGCCAGGCCAGCCTGCCACTGCTAGCCTGTGTGTCAGGCTCACAGCATATACTGTGCCTACTTGCTCAGTGCCACCACCAGTCATATCTGGTGTAACATTACTGTAGTGTAAATTAAAAAAAAAAAAAACCTTTTACATCAGTCTGCTAGTGTAATCTAATTTCAGTTGCCAGGCCAGCCTGCCACTGCCAGCCTGTGTGTCAGGCTCACAGCATATACTGTGCCTACTTGCTCAGTGCCACCACCAGTCATATCTGGTGTAACAGTAGTGTAAAATTAAAAAAAAAAAACTTTTTTGACTGTGAAACATCAGTCTGCTAGTGTAATCTAATTGCAGTTGCCTGCCTGCCAGCGTGTGTGCCTGACCCACTTGCCCAGTGCCACATCACTCATATCTGGTGTAACAGTAGTGTAAATTTAAATAAAAAACTTTTATATCAGTTTGCTAGTGTAATCTAATAGCAGTTGCCTGTGATAACAAATACCATAATATCACAAAGCCAAAAAAAATGTGAAATAAATGTGATAAAGTAGTGAACAAAAAGTGATTTATAAAGTGTACTTAATGAGAACTAAATACTTATAAAAGTTCATATAAGGATATGTGTGTTCTTCCAAAATCTTCACGCTTCTATTTTCTTTTGATCCTCATATGAAAAGAAAGAAAAAAATGCCACATAGCGTAACTCTGTAACCTTTTCAAATGCAGAATGTGTGTGTACAATTGCTTACTCACATGAGATGGAGCTATAGCCAAGCTCAGGTTTAAGCGCACACCCAATGTTATACTGTTGGGTAAACAGTTGCTTGAACAGGATTTTTGAATAAAAAGGATTTATTTAAAATATAAGTATAAAAAGCGCCACAAGAGCTGCAGAGACCACCACATACAATAGGATCCGCAATACAATCAAGTAATTGCTCACATTGAGCTTATACACAATACTAGAGACCGTGGTAAGGAGTGCAGAAACTTAACCACACAACCTCCCCCTTAAGAGTCCAGCATATGTTGCTCTCCTTACTGGTGTGCAGATTCTTGGAAGGACGCCAAAGAACAAGAAACAATGTATCCGACGTACGTTTCGCAACTTTTATATGAACTTTTATAAGTATTTAGTTCTCATTAAGTACACTTTATAAATCACTTTTTGTTCACTAATAGCAGTTGCCTGCCTGCCACTGCCAGCCTGTGTCAGGCTCACAGCATATACTGTGCCTACTTGCTCAGTGCCACCACTCATATCTGGTGTAACATTAGTGTAAATTTAAAAAAAAAAAACGTTTACATCAGATTGCTAGTGAAATCTAATAGCAGTGGCCCATCTGCCACTGCCAGCCTGTGTGTCAGGCTCACAGCATATACTGTGCCTACTTGCTCAGTGCCACCACTCATATCTGGTGTAACATTAGTGTAAATTAAAAAAAAAACCACTTTTACATCAGTCTGCTAGTGTAATCTAATTTCAGTTGCCAGGCCAGCCTGCCACTGCCAGCCTGTGTGTCAGGTTCACAGCATATACTGTGCCTACTTGCTCAGTGCCACCACTCATATCTGGTGTAACATTAGTGTAAATAAAAAAAAAAAAACATTTACATCAGTCTGCTAGTCTAATCTAATTTCAGTAGCCAGGCCAGCCTGCCACTGCCAGACTGTGTGTAAATTTAACAATCAAACAGTAGTGTAAATTTAAAAAAAACTAAACTTTTTTGACTGTGAAACATCAGTCTGCTAGTGTAATCAAATTGCAGTTGCCTGCCTGCCAGCGTGTGTGCCAGACCCACTTGCCCAGTGCCACACCACTCATATCTGATGTAACAGTAATGTAAATTAAAAAACGTTTACATCAGTCTTCTAGTGTAATCTAATAGCAGTTGCCTGCCTGCCACTGCCAGCCTGTGTGTCAGGCTCACAGCATATACTGTGCCTACTTGCTCAGTGCCACCACCAGTCATATCTGGTGTAACAGTAGTGTAAATTTAAAAAAATAAATAAATTTGCATCAGTCTGCTAGTGTAATCTAATTTCAGTTGCCAGGCCAGCCTGCCACTGCCAGCCTGTGTGTCAGGCTCACAGCATATACTGTGCCTACTTGCTCAGTGCCACCACTCATATCTGGTGTAACAGTAGTGTAATTTTTTTTAAAAAAAACTTTTTACATCAGTCTGCTAGTGTAATCTAATTTCAGTTGCAAGGTCAGCCTGCCACTGCCAGCCTGTGTGTCAGGCTCACAGCATATACTGTGCCTACTTGCTCAGTGCCACCACTCATATCTGGTGTAACAGTAGTGTAAATTTAAAAAAAAAAAAACTTTTACATCAGTTTGCTAGTGTAATCTAATAGCAGTTGCCCGCCTGCCACTGCCAGCCTGTGTGTCAGGCTCACAGCATATACTGTGCCTACTTGCTCAGTGCCACCATTCATATCTGGTGTAACATTAGTGTAAATTTTTTAAAAAAACTTTTACATCAGTCTGCTAGTGTAATGTAATTTCAGTTGCCAGGCCAGCCTGCCACTGCCAGCCTGTGTGTCAGGCTCACAACATATACTGTGCCTACTTGCTCAGTGCCAACACTCTTATCTAGTTTAACAGTAGTCTAAATGTTTTAAAAAAACTTTTACATCTGTCTGCTAGTGTAATCTAATTTCAGTTGCCAGGCCAGCCTTCCACTGCCAGCCTGTGTGTCAGGCTCACAGCATATACTGTGCCTACTTGCTCAGTGCCACCACTCATATCTGGTGTAACAGTAGTCTAAATTAAAAAAAAAAAACTTTTACATCAGTTTGTAAGTGTAATTTAATTTCAGTTGCCAGGCCAGCCTGCCATTGCCAGCCTGTGTGTCAGGCTCACAGCATATACTGTGCCTACTTGCCCAGTGCCACCACTCATATTATCTTGTTTAATAGTAGTGTAAGTGTACATTTAAAAATAAAAAAACTATTTTGACTCTGAAACATCAGTCTGCTTTTTTGTGTCAGGCTCACAGCATATACTGTGCCAACTGGTCCAGTGCCACCACTCATATTATCTTGTTTTATAGTAGTGTAAGTGTAGATTTTAAAAATAAAAAAACTATTTTGACTGTGAAACATCAGTCTGCTTTTTTGTGTCAGGCTCACAGCGTATACTGTGCCCACTTGCCCAGTGCCACCACTCATATTATCTCGTTTAATAGTAGTGTAAGTGTACATTTTAAAAATAAAAAAACTATTTTGACTGTGAAACATAAGTCTGCTTTTTTGTGTCAGACTCACAGCGTATACTATGCCCACTTTTCCAGTGCCACCACTCACATTATCTTGTTTAATAGTAGTGTAAGTGTACATTTTAAAAATAAAAAAACTATTTTGACTCTGAAACATCAGTCTGCTTTTTGTGTCAGGCTCACAGCGTACACTGTGCCCACTCACAGTAGCTTGCACGCATAGTAGCACTAATTTAAAAAAAAAATTACAGGCAGAGGCAGGCCAACCCGCAGGGGCCGTCATGGTCATGGTGCTGTGATTTCCTTTGGCCATAGAATAATGCCCAGTGTTAGGCCACGTACCATGAACACAAAAAGTTCTGATGAAATAGTTGACTTTATAACACAGGACACCCAATCTTCTACAACTTCCGCTCGTAATCTTGACGCACCAGCTTCCTCCTCTAGCTTAGCTTCGGGCACCTCTCAACTTACCACTCGCCCGCCTGCTGCCACCACCGACACTAGCACCACAGCCGCCTCACTTGATCTGTCAGAGGAGTTATGTACACCTCAGTGTGAAGAAATGAGTGATGCGCAACCATCATTGACAGAGGATGTAGATAACTTTGATATGTCTCAGTCAGGCAGCATTACAGACATGGATGACGCACGGTGTGATGATAATGTTGTACCCGCCGTTGCTTCCGTTGTTGAGTTGTCAGATACAAGTGAAGGGGTTGATGATGACGATGCGTCCGTGGATGTCACGTGGGCGCCCGGTAGAAGAGAAGAAGAACAGGTGGAAAGTTCAGATGGGGAGACAGAGAGGAGCAGGAGGAATAGACGAGTTGGAAGCAGGGGGAGGTCATCACAAGGAGCTAGTGGCACAGTCAGACAGCATGCATTGGGGTCAGCCAGACAGCACTCGAATCAACGCATGCTGTTGCCACCACCAGAATGCCGTCATCGCAGAGCTCAGCAGTGTGGCATTTTTTTATGTGTCTGCCTTTGACAACAGCAATGCCATTTGCAACCTGTGCCAAAAGAAACTGAGTCATGGGAAGTCCAACACCCACCTAGGTACAACTGCTTTGCGAAGGCAAATGATCTCACATCAAAAACGTCTATGGGATGAACACATGAGGACAAGCAGCACACAAACTCAAAGCCGCCATCCTCCTCCTGGTCCAGCATCTTCAGCCACGTCAACCACTGCTGAAGCCAATGTCACCAAGTCACCCCCTTGCCCGGCGTCTGACTGCTGGCTTGTCTGAACTGTTAGCCCGCCAGCTTTTACCATACAAGCTGGTGGAGTCTGAGGAGCTATTGGGACACCGCAGTGGAAGGTACCCGGGTGAAATTTCTTTGCACAAAAGGCAATCCCCAACCTGTACTCGATTGTGCGAAAGGAAGTAATGGCATGTCTGGCACACAGTGTTGGGGCAAGGGTCCATCTGACCACTGATAGCTGGTCTGCAAAGCATGGGCAGGGCAGGTATATCACCTACACTGGGCATTGGGTAAACCTGCTGACGGCTGCCAAGCATGGAATGCCTGGCTCTGCAGAGGAGTTGGTGACACCACCACGACTTGCAGGCAGGCCTGCTGCCACCTCCTCTACTCCTCCTACTCCATCCTCTTCCATAACCTCCTCGGCTGAGTCCTCTTCTGCTGCTGCGTCTTGCTCCACATCAACGGCACCCCCCAGCTCCCCAGGTACTATTCCACATCCCGGATACGGCAGTGTCACGCCGTCTTGGGGTTGACTTGCCTGAAAGCAGAGAGTCACACCGCAGCAGCACTCCTGTCCGCCCTGAACGCACAGGTGGATCAGTGGCTGACTCCACACCAACTGGAGATCGGCAAAGGGGTTTCTGACAACGGAAGTAATTTGGTGGCGGCATTGAAATTGGGCAAGTTGACACATGTGCCGTGCATGGCACATGTGTGTAATCTGATTGTACAACGCTTTGTGCATAAGTACCCAGGCTTACAGGACGTCCTGAAGCAGGCCAGGAAGGTGTGTGGCCATTTCAGGCATTCCTACACAGCCATGGCGCACTTGTCAGATATCCAGCAGCGAAACAACCTGCCAGTGATGCGCTTGATTTGCGACAGCCCGACACGTTGGAATTCAACACTCCTAATGTTCGACCGTCTGCTCCAACAAGAAAAAGCTGTTAATGAGTATTTGTATGACCGGGGTGCTAGGACAGCCTCTGGGGAGCTGGGGATTTTTTTGCCACGTTACTGGACGCTCATGCGCAATGCCTGTAGGCCTTTTGAGGAGGTGACAAACCTAGTCAGTTGCACCGAAGGCACCATCAGTGACATCATAAAATTGTTTTCTTCCTGGAGCGTGCCCTGCGAAGAGTGCTGGATCAGGCCGTAGATGAGTGTGAAGAGGAAGAGGAAGAGTTGTGGTCTCCATCACCACCAGAAACAGCCTTATCAGCATCGCTTGCTGGACCAGCGGCAATGCAGAAAGAGGATTGTGAGGAAGAGGAGTCAGAGGAGGAATGTGGCTTTGAGAAGGAGGAGGAATACCAAGCACAACAGGCATCCCAGGGTGCCCGTTGTTGTCACCTATCTGGTACCCGTGGTGTTCTACGTGGCTGGGGGGAAGAAGATACCTTCAGTGAGATCAGTGAGGACGAGGAACAGGACATGAGTAGCTCAGCATCCAACCTTGTGCAAATGGGGTCTTTCATGCTGTCGTGCCTGTTGAGGGACACTCGTATTAAAAAGCTGAAGGAGAACGAACTGTACTGGGTGTCCATGCTACTAGACCCCCGGTATAAGCATAAAGTGACTGAAATGTTACAGAATTCCCGCAAGTCGGAAAGGATGGAGCAGTTAAAAAATAAATTAAAAAGTATGCTTTACACAGCGTATAAGGGTGATGTCACAGCACAATGGGATTCTAAAAGGGGAAGAGATGAAAGTAATACTCCTCCTCCCACGACCACGCCGGCAAAGACAGGACGCTTTCCAGACGTTTTGTTGATGGAGGACATGCGGACCTTTTTAACTCCTATGCATCGCCACAGCCCTTCGGGATCCAGCCTCAGAGAACGACTCAATCGACAGGTAGCAGACTACCTTGCATTAACTGCAGATCTCGACACTCTGAGGAGCGATGAACCCTTTGACTACTGGGTGTGAAGGCTTGACCTGTGGCCTGAGCTATCCCAATTTGCAATCGAACTTCTGGCCTGCCCCGCCTCAGGTGCCCTGTCAGAAAGGACCTTCAGTGCAGCAGGAGGTATTGTCACTGAGAAGAGAAGTCGCCTAGGTCAAAAAAATTTTCAGGCATGTGTACATGCCTATTTTTTCTGGCCTCTGGTGCTGCAGTGTGACTTCAAAACCCAATCAAAAAAAAAGGCACATAACAGGGATTAATAGATTATGAAGCAAAAAAAGTCACTAGAGGGCGCTGTGTGAATGAAGATCAATGGTTATATAACATATAAGAAATACAAAGAGGATATGATTGTAACCACAAGAGGCAAATTGGTAATGTGGCTTAAATCACGTGTAATATAATGTCATATCAAAGTCATTTAATAAGTCTTTGAATAAGTCCCAACTTTGATTAAACTTTACACCTCAGTTATCAGGAATCCAAATGTAAATAAAAGTTTCTTCCAGCGATACAAGTCCTGCACCAAAGACCAGGCTGCACTCTCCCTTCCTCCACTGCAGGGTAGTGAATCTGTAAAATATGTAAACACAAGAGAGGCGCCCAAATGTGTGTATCTGTTTTGGAAAATGGCTACAGCAGCAGTAAATCTTTGCACAGGGTACTCACAATTTCACAGAGCACACCTTTGTGCTTGTAGACGCAGGCTGGCTATCAGAGCTAACCAGCTAGCTCCCTCCGGTCTCAGTTTCCTTTCAATGCAGATGTATGGTAGTGAAGATCTCACCAAGTAAGGATCAAAGCCACGGGATAAAATCAAAGTCTTTATTATTTTGACAAGTACCTCAAAAACAGTATAATCCTTCAGGTGAGCATATGACAATATACTACGCGTTTCTCAGCTCTAACAGCCATTTCATCAGGCATATTTGACAACAGACATTGCTCGGCTTATATTGCCATTAACTACCACACATCCTAATTTCATTGGACCCTCCCTAATAGGGTATGTGTGTCTTAATCAATCGGCATCTACTGGAACCGGGGGTATGTGTTAAAAACTCCCGCTGAACCAAATTGCTTTTTAACTATTTCGTAACTTGAGCTATGGGCCTTTGCTGTATCAATAAGCTATTTGGAGACTGTTAGCTTGTCAGGTATCATGCTGATAGTGCTACTAAATATCCAGTGCATATATGTTTATCATTAACATAAATCGTAGCGTTATTATAATCTCAAGTACTGTGCTACTAAAAAATAAGTTTGCATTAATATGTGACTATATAACATAACTAACCAATTTATATGGAATTATTTAATTAAAATCTGACATTTTCCGCCAAATAAATAAAGCTGTCGCTAAACAGATTATAGACAATTCATATCGATGTCGGGCTCATAAAACCTGTACTAAAACATAATAATAATTTGCTCATATATATCTAAAAACAGTTTAACAAATTTCTATACAATTGTGAGAGGACGAGATTCTTACGCTAGTGTATATCAATGCGATTAAAAATTGTAACCCTTTGTATCATTTGCAACACTCCTCGTCAGAGCATGTTTTGACACAATATACATATTATTCTCCTTAACGAGCATTTGCGGTACCAAATAATTCAATGGCTTCAAGTTACAATAATCAGACCAATAAAATAAAATAAAATATATTATTCCATTTATATACACAAGACCCATATGTGTATGATACCTTATTTCATATATAATAATAATAAAACCCCTTACCTACTTGATATATAGACAAATGTTTGTTACCACTATCGATAAATAAAATTGATGATAGAATGCATTTTGAATCTATTACATATTCAAATAAATATACACCTCCTGTGCTCTAAATAAAACACCTATTTATGTATATAAAAAACAAACTACTAACCAGTGTTACATATTTCTAATATTAATATATATATATAAAACCGTAAGCCTTAAAAATATTGGTAGGATATATTCTATATAAATGTGATCCCTCTATATAAGCTGTATTCGTAGCTATGGATCTGCTCTCGAGTTCTAACTACTGATGTAGATATACAACTGATATATATAGGATGTTAATACAAGTATCAGGTATGACCCTATGAAATATCTAATATTTGCGAACAATATGAAATGTTGAACAAAGATACTGTGCTAACTATTAATACAATAACTGTAGCGCAGACCATTGCGCCAATACATATAACCGGTATAGCCTTAAGAAAAATGTAATATTAAATATGACCCTATGATGCATCTACTATTTGTGAACTATATCAAATGTAAAATAATGATCAGCATTGTATAATATTGTTATAGTTTTTCATTAATTAATTTTATATGTGATTCTAACTAGTTTAATAAAATTAGTTTATTGTATCAACACATTAGTACACGGATATTAAAGGTATCACTAAGATACCACAGTATCACTCATTATCACTTGTATTTCACTCGCATATTTCAGATCATCACTCTATTTTTCATTTGTTATTTTATAGATTTACAGATATATTATTATTATTATTTAGCACTTATTAGCACAATAGTTGTACTATAGCATCAGTAGGTAGCACAGTATCATTATTTTACATTTGATATAGTTCACAAATAGTAGATGCATCATAGGGTCATATTTAATATTACATTTTTCTTAAGGTTATACCGGTTATATGTATTGGCGCAATGGTCTGCGCTACAGTTATTGTATTAATAGTTAGCACAGTATCTTTGTTCAACATTTCATATTGTTCGCAAATATTAGATATTTCATAGGGTTATTATTGAATATCACATTTCGCTACGGTCATACCTGATACTTGTATTAACATCCTATATATATCAGTTGTATATCTACATCAGTAGTTAGAACTCGAGAGCAGATCCATAGCTACGAATACAGCTTATATAGAGGGATCACATTTATATAGAATATATCCTACTAGTATTTTTAAGGCTTACGGTTTTATATATATATATTTTTTTTTTTTTTTAAGATTAGAAATATGTAACACTGGTTAGTAGTTTATTTTTTATATACATAAATAGGTGTTTTATTTAGAGCACAGGAGGTGTATATTTATTTGAATATGTAATAGATTCAAAATGCATTCTATCATCAATTTTATTTATCGATAGTGGTAACAAACATTTGTCTATATATCAAGTAGGTAAGGGGTTTTATTATTATATATGAAATAAGGTATCATACACATATGGGTCTTGTGTATATAAATGGAATAATATATTTTATTTTATTTTATTGGTCTGATTATTGTAACTTGAAGCCATTGAATTATTTGGTACCGCAAATGCTCGTTAAGGAGAATAATATGTATATTGTGTCAAAACATGCTCTGACGAGGAGTGTTGCAAATGATACAAAGGGTTACAATTTTTAATCGCATTGATATACACTAGCGTAAGAATCTCGTCCTCTCACAGTTGTATAGAAATTTGTTAAACTGTTTTTAAATATATATGAGCAAATTATTATTATGTTTTAGTACAGGTTTTATGAGCCCGACATCGATATGAATTGTCTATAATCTTTTTAGCGACAGCTTTATTTATTTGGCGGAAAATGTCAGATTTTAATTAAATAATTCCATATAAATTGGTTAGTTATGTTATATAGTCACATATTAATGCAAACTTATTTTTTAGTAGCACAGTACTTGAGATTATAATAACGCTACGATTTATGTTAATGATATTCATATATGCACTGGATATTTAGTAGCACTATCAGCATGATACCTGACAAGCTAACAGTCTCCAAATAGCTTATTGATACAGCAAAGGCTCATAGCATAAGTTACAAAATAGTTAAAAGAGAATTTGGTTCAGCGGGAGTTTTTAACACATACCCCCGGTTCCAGTAGATGCCGATTGGTTAAGACACACACACCCTATTAGGGAGGGTCCAATGAAATTAGGATGTATGGTAGTTAACGGCAATATAAGCCGAGCAATGTCTGTTGTCAAATATGCCTGATGAAACGGCAGTTAGAGCTGAGAAACGCCTAGCATATTGTCATATGCTCACCTGAAGGATTATACTGTTTTTGAGCTACTTGTCAAAATAATAAAGACTTTGATTTTATCCCGTGGCTTTGATCCTTACTTGGTGAGATCTTCACTACCATACATCTGCATTGAAAGGAAACTGAGACCGGAGGGAGCTAGCTGGTTAGCTCTGATAGCCAGCCTGCGTCTACAAGCACAAAGGTGTGCTCTGTGAAATTGTGAGTACCCTGTGCAAAGATTTACTGCTGCTGTAGCCATTTTCCAAAACAGATACACACATTTGGGCGCCTCTCTTGTGTTTACATATTTTACATAACAGGGATTAAACTGCTAAGAATAGTACTACTTAACACACCACTCATATCTTTTGGCACAGTAGATTGCACGCGCAGTGCCCCAAATTTGAAGTAGGAGGACCGACCAAGCATCTTTTTCCATCTCCCAGTTCCTAAAAATTATCTCCGGGTTCCTAAAAACGATGCCATACCTGTACTCGATTGTGCAAAAGGAAGTCATGGCATATGGGGTTTTTCATGCTGTCGTGCCTGTTGAGGGTCGGGGACCCTCGTATAAAAAGGCTGAAGGAGAACGACCTGTACTGGGTGTCCAAGCATCTTTTTCCATCTCCCGGTTCCTAAAATCCATGCCATATACTTGTCCCCTGATAGGGGACGTAACAGGGATTAAACTGATAAGAATAGTACTAGTTAACACACCATTCCTATCTGGTGGTACAGTAGATTGCACTCGGTGCTCTGACAAAATGCAGAAAGACATTTGGCAGACGGACATTTGGCAGACGGACATTTGGCCGACAGGCAGAAAGCTAAAGTATGTTCCGATTTCGGCCGAGGGCAGATACACAGAGTGCTCTGTTCTAATCAGAGCCTCGGGCGCCGCAACTGCCTCTGGGAACCTTACCATGGGTCCCAGACCGCCCGTCTTGTAATTCTCTCTCTGGGAAATTATCTATCTATCAAATCTATCTATTTATCTATCAAATCTATCTATTGTATCTATCATCAAATGTATCTATTGCATCTACTGATCTATGGGGAGTTTGCGGTTGTGCAAATGGACTGTTTGCGGTTGTTTGTGGTGCGTTAAATGGGGAGTTTGGTCTGTCACTGTGAAGCGGGTGTAACCCTTACACTACATGAACAATACAACATCATACCTGATGTTTTAAAGCACGTTATTCCAAACAATTTAGGAATTTTAGGTGATTTATGCCCTTTATGGATTAAAAACAGACTCTGCATCAACTATGTAATTTTCCATGGGAGTTTTGCCATGGATCCCCCTCCGGCATGCCACAGTCCAGGTGTTAGTCCCCTTGAAACAACTTTTCCATCACTTTTGTGGCCAGAAAGAGTTCCTGTGGGTTTTAAAATTTGCCTGCCTATTGAAGGAAATGGCGGTTTGCCCGCAAAAATTTAGGTTCGCGACATCACTACACATCACATATTCATACACATGTACAAATTAGCACATATTTATTATCATACACATTTTAGCATTTTGATTAAATAGTATAAGGATTCACATTCACGATATCCAGTTAGCAACTGTGTCATATATGATTATTTCATATTAATAATAGACTTATAATATAGACCTGATTAATATCCATTTTTGGATGTTTATATGTATTTGGACTTACATCATATACGATTTATATTTTACCAATAGTGAAGCACTCTGATTTATATAAGATTTCCTAATCAATATATTCATGCAATTTTGTTATGATTGAGATGTGGTGATCAATACTTTAGACCCAGGACTATATGCGATCATATATGACCATCTGCACTTTTGTATAATTGTGGGTCTTTGGCACCCATAGGAGATTTAGTTTTGCAGTGCGTTTTCAACATTTGCATCTAAGAAATGCCATCATTTATTACAGTCTAGGTACTTACCATTGGTGGATGTTGTGCGGGCATTGCAAAACATGGATCTACAATTATGTTCAGGGTATTGGTATCCCAGTTTTGCATTATATTTTTTATCACCTAGCCTGTAGTATACCTAATGTATTAGAGGTGGGTTCTCTAGAGGCGCATATTGATGCCCACTTGTGATTGGTGGAAGGAGTGTACATAAAGGAGCGTGGGGTTCTTAAAGCTTACAGCCTGATGAAACGGCATATGTAGCCATGAAACACATTGTTGTTTCCATTGTTTTAAAACTTTTAATAAAACTATTTTTTTATTATCATCCTCCTTTTTGAGTACTTGATCTGCGTGACTTCCCGGACTCCGATCGTGTTCCTATTGGATGCTTGGATTGGTCGATCTTACCGGATACTCCCTCTGATGTGGCTAGTGAGATCCATTGAGATTCACTGACATTTTCTTACATGACTGACTGAGTGTTTCCGGGAGTCTGCCAAGCGACTAAGGGGTCTCAGCCTGCTGTTAATAGCACTGTGTGTGCTCCCAAAATTTGCACCTCTTTCTTGTTTTCCAGAACTTGTCACACTATTCACTATTTGGAGTGCTGCCTTACATCTTCAAATCTACTGTGGGAAGGGTCAGCCTATTGGAGGATTGTACCCTGGACTCATATATTGTGAACTGTCTCACAAAAAATATATATATAGTTTATAGTCATCTGTGAGCACCTCTCCTAGGTTCCTATACCTTTTTGTGAGATTTTCTTGTGAGATTTTTAAAATTATACTGAATCACTTTCAAGTATCATGTCCCTTTAAATATGTTTCTGTTATAACAAGAAAACAATGAGTTGCTTCGTAATTTCAGACATTTCCTACAGCAGTAAAACACAAGCAGGCAGGAACAGGGGTCAAAGGAGTCACTGAAGTGGAGTCATTAGCTTATTATTATTATTATTATTATTATTATTATTATTATTATTATTATTATTGACAGCAGTCTGGTGGTAACGTTAGCACTATCATTCTCTATAGACAGGAAGCTCACAGCTCATATTTATTTTTTAATGTGCCACATGTGCAGTATAAGCATGTACTGTAGGAAAGAATCAGATACAACAATCCTTTGAGCTGTTAGTGTCCAACACACAAATACTTATAAGTGTAGTTTTACAGGTACCCGCTATAACCCACCCATTTCTGGATAAGTGCCATTTGTGTAAAAGTAGGAATTAGCATGAACCCAATTTATGTGTTCATATTGTGCATCTCATATATAGAAGTATAATCAACAGAAGTTTCCAATTACAGATTCCTTGTTAAGCTGCTCCATTAGTGTAAATTGAAACTGCACAAGCCTTTTCACTATTACACAGTCCCATGAAAAGAACCTCTCCTAACTCAGTGGTACAAGTATCCAAGGTATAAAATCTTGTATCACATGTAACACATACACACACTGATATGAAACAGGCAAATAGGTAATGCTTGAAGCAGCTAATAACTCACGGTACCGGCCTCACTATGCGGGAGAGTAATATCCTGTCTCTTACGATCACCCAATAGTCCGAGAGCACTGCAGCTGAGCAGGGACGGACGTAATCTTCTGGCGATTTCCTAATCGCCTAGCATATAAATTTCAGGGAATAAAAAGAAGAAAAACAATCCCAGACATGACTGCAGATAAAAACATCCAATGCTTTATTTCACAAGTTGAATCCAACAAACAGACACCACTCCTAACGCCACAGCTGAGATCCAACGCGTTTCCTGCCGCAATCCGCACTTCATCAGGGATACACACAGATGCATCATTCCTCCCTTAAATACACAACTTGTTAACCCTTAACTTAAAGGTCAACATAAAATAAAAAGTATGAAAAATCCAAACGGATCATAAAGGAAAATATAACTTTGTGTCAATTGTTATACAGTTTTCAAAAATAAAAGAGAATATACACTTCTTATAAACCCTTACAGTAAATATCAATACAATGTACATATAATATCATATTCTTACATATTTAATAGAGGGGGTGTTTACTTGAATATATAAGTGTGCAATACATTTTATTAGTCAATGATAAATAAACTTAGTACACTTAGTATACTTAGTATTTTCACTTGGACAATTAACAGTGCTATACTAAACTAGTGCTGAATACCTTATGCTCACAGTTATATGCCAAGTGGCTTAAGGGATTTTAAAAAAGCATAATTGTATCAGATTTGGAAAACACCAAATTCTTATTATCCCTCAACTCTTTAAGGGCTATGTATTCACTTCCTTTCAAATTGCCAGTTCTCATTTTTTACCATCTTTTTTGCTTTTTCTCAAATAATTGCGTAAGTTCTTCCTCAACCACAGTGTGGAACACTTCTATTAAACCTCCCCTCGCCTATACTGGATAGAATGATTTATTTGTGCTAATTTTCTTTGAACCTGGAACACACAAAATAAACTCATCATGTCTTAGACTGTCACTAGCCAATCTCCTAAGACTATGCACATCACAGAGTTCATCAAATTTGTGCTTATCCTTATTTCTAAATGTTTGCTGATGCTTTTTTAAAATCCCTTGAGCCACTTGGCATATAACTGTGAGGATTAGGTATTCAGCACTAGTTTAGTATAGCACTGTTAATAGTCCAAGTGAAAATACTAAGTATACTAAGTGTACTAAGTTTATTTATCATTGACTAACAAAATATATTGCACACTTATATATTCAAGTAAACACCCCTCTATTAAATATGTAAGAATATGATAGTATATGTACATTGTATTGATATTTACTGTGAGGGTTTAGAAGAAGTGTATATTCTCTTTTTCTTTTTCAAACTGTGAAACAATTGACACTCAATGAAAGTTGTTTTTTAAAGGGACAGTCAAGTCCAATAAAACTTTCTTGATTCAGATAGGGCGTGTAATTTTAAACAACTTTCCAATTTACTTTTATCACCAATTTTGCTTTGTTCTCTTAGTATTCTTAGTTGAAAGCTAAACCTAGGAGGTTCATATGCTAATTTCTTAAAACTTGAAGGCCGCCTCTAATCCTAAATGCATTTTGATAGTTTTTCACCAGTAGACGGCATTAGTTCATGTGTTTCATATAGATAACATTGAGCCCATGCACGTGAATTTATCATGGAGACAGCTCTGATTGGCTAAACTGCAAGTCTGTCAAAAGAACTGAAATAAGGGGGCAGTCTGCTGAGGCTTAGATACAAGGTAATTACAGAGGTAAAACGTGTATAATTATAACTGTGTTGGTTATGCAAAACTGGGGAATTGGTAATTAAGGGATTATCTATCTTTTTAAACAACAAAACTTCTGGTGTTGACTGTCCCTTTAAGTTATATTTTCCTTTATGATCCGTTTGGATTTTTTGTACTTTTTATTTTATGTTGTACTTTAAGTTAAGGGTTAACAATGTGTGTATTTAAGGGAGGTATGATGCAGCTGTGTGTATCCCTGATGAAGTGCTGATTGCGGCAGGAAACGCGTCGGATCTCAGCTGTAGCGTTAGGAGTGGTGTCTGTTTGTTGGATTCAACTTGTGAAATAAAGCATTGGATGTTTTTATCTGCAGTCATGTCTGGGATCGTTTTTCTTCTTTTGGTTCCCTGGATAAGCATGTACTCTACTGTACTCTGGCTTTTGTACATAAAGAAGAAGGAATAGGTCAGTGTATAAGGAAATTAAGCTGCGGCTTTGACACCATGCTGTGACAGGCCCTTTGGCAAGCAAAAGAAGGGAAGGCTTCCGGTGTAGGGGACTACAATGTCACAGACTCCCGGCTGCTTTGGTATGATGTCACATTCAAATTTGAAATAGTATTTTTAGTCTACAACAGTGTTTTATAAATGTAATATTCAAATTCGAATGTCACATTCAAATTCGAATGTCATATTCAGATTCAAAATAGTATTTCTAGTCTAGTATTGTGTTTTATAAATCTTATATTCGAATTCGAAATAGTATTTCTTGTCTACATCTGTGTTTTGTAAATGTAGAATTCAAATATTACATTCAAATTCGAAATAGTATTTCTAGTCTACAACTGTGTTGTATAAATGTAATATTCGAATGTCACATTCAAATTCGAATGTAACATTCAAATTTGAAAATTATTATCATGTATTTGTATTTCTAGTTAACATCTGTGTTTTACAAATGTAATATTCAAATTTGAAAGTAATATTCAAATTTGAATGTCCTTTTCGATTTTGAATGTCACATTTGATTAGAAAGAGACATTCGAAAACTGTAAATAACATTCGATAATAGAATATCAACATTCAATTATGTAAATCGAATTTCTACAATAACATTCGTTCTAACATTCAAATTAGAATATAAACACATTTGCCCATCCCTAGTGACAGTGCTATGGTCAGGTTATTGTAATTCAGTGTGTTTTTGTGTGTCAGTTGGTGTCAATAGATTTGTGTGTCTATGGCCTCTAGTTATCAAGCCGCCAACCTCAAATACGCTGGAATTCCGCAGCGTATTTGTGGCGAGGCTGATTCGCCTAAGTTATCAAGCCCTACACACCGGCAAAAGTAGAATATAGTGACGTAAGCTTCGATCCGCCGGACTCAGTCCGACACAGATCGATTCTTACGTCACTCCAGATGTTTCGAATGCAAGTTCGGCACAATCTGACTACTTTTGGGAGTTATCAAAAAACTAGCAGGTAAGCTCGCCACTTTTCCGGCCCAGCGTACCTGGTTTTCAATCCACCGCCCTGAAGGTGGCGGATCCCATAGGAATCAATGGGAGTCTGACCATAGCGAAAGTTCATGTTCGCTGCTGCCCGACATCCCATTGATTCCTATGGGAGATGTCTGCACCTAACACCCTAACATGTACCCCGAGTCTAAACACCCCTAATCTGTCCCCCCTTCAACGCCGCCACCTATATTAAACATGCTAACCCCTAAACCGCCGCTCCCAGACCCCGCCACAACTATAATAAATATATTAACCCCTAAACCGCCGCTCCCAGACCCCGCCGCAACTATAATAAATATATTAACCCCTAAACCGCCGCTCCCGTACCCCGCCGCAACTATAATAAATATGTTAACCCCTAAACCGCCGCTCCAGGACCCCGCCGCCACCTACATAATACCTATTATCCCCTATCCTGCCCAAACTATACCGCCGTCACCTATAATTAATTTATTAACACCTATCCTGCGGATACCGGACCCCGCCGCAACTAAATAAATTGTTTAACCCCTAAACCGCCGCTCCCGAATCCCGTCACCACCTATATTAAACTTATTAACCCCTAATCTGCCCCTCTACACCGTTGCCACCTATAATAAATTTATCAACCCCTATCCTGCCCCCCTACACCGCCGCAACCTATAATAAAATTATTAACCCCTAAACCTAAGTCTAACACTAACCCTAACACCCCCCTATCTTAAATATTAATTAAATAAATCTAAATAAATATTACTCTTATTAAATTAATTATTCCTATTTAAAACTAAATAATTACCTATAAAATAAACCCTAATACAGCTACAATATTACTAATAATTATATTGTAGCTATTTTAGGATTTATTTTTATTTTACAGGCAAATTTAAATTTATTTTAACTAGGAACAATAGCTATTAAATATTTATTAACTATTTAATAGCTACCTAGATAAAATAAATCATATTTACCTGTAAAATAAAAACTAACCTAAGTTTCAATTACACCTAACACTATACTATCATTAAATAAATTATTCCTATTTAAAACTAAATACTTACCTGTAAAATAAACCCTAAGATAGCTACAATATAATTAATAATTACATTGTAGCTATCTTAGGATTTAACTAGGTACAATAGTTATTAAATAGTTATTAACTAGCTAAAAGAAATACAATATTACCTGTAAAATAAATCCTAACCTAAGTTACAATTAAACCTAACACTACACTATCATTAAATTAATTAAATTATTTAACTACAAATACCTACAATTAAATACAATTAAATAAACTAACTAAAGTACAAAAAATAAAAAAAACTAAGTTACAAAAAATAAAAAAAACTAAGTTACAAAAAATAAAAAATATTACAAGATTTTTAAGCTAATTACCCCTAATCTAAGCCCCCTAATAAAATAACAAAGCCCCCCAAAATAAAAAAAATGCCCTACCCTATTCTAAATTACAACAGTTAACAGCTATATAACCAGCCCTTAAAAGGGCCTTTTGCGGGGCATGCCCCAAAGTATTCAGCTCTTTTGCATGTACAAAAAAATACAACCCCCCAACATTAAAACCCACCACCCACATACCCCTACTCTAACCCACCCAACCCCCCCTTAAAAAACCTAACACTTACCCCCTGAAGATCTCCCTAACTTGAGTCGTCTTCAGCCAGCCGACCACTGATGGAACAGAAGAGGACATCCTCAGCGGCCGAAGTCATCATCCAAGGGACACTGAAGAGGTCTTCCATCCGATAGAAGCCTTCATCCATGCGGCGTCTTCAATCTTCATCCATCCGGAGTGGAGCCTTCTTCAAACGAACCGACGCGGAGCCATCCTCTTCCAACGACGCCTACCCGACAAATGGATATTCCTTTAAGTGACGTCATCCAAGATGGCGTCCCTCGAATTCCGATTGGCTGATAGGATTCTAGCAGCCAATCGGAATTAAGGTAGGAAAAATCTGATTGGCTTATGCTTATCCAATTATCTGTTCCGATCAGCCAATAGAATGCGAGCTCAATCTGATTGGCTGATTGCATCAGCCAATCAGATTTTCCTACCTTAATTCAGCCAATCGGAATTTGAGGGACGCCATCTTGGATGACGTCACTTAAATGAATATACATTCGTCGGGTAGGAGGATGGCTCCGCGTCGGCTCGTTTGAAGAAGGCTCCACTCCGGATGGATGAAGATTGAAGACGCCGCATGGATGAAGACTTCTATTGGATGGAAGACCTATTCAGCGCCTCTTGGATGATGACTTTGGCCGCTGCGGATGTCCTCTTCTGTTCCATTGGTGGTCGGCTGGCTGAAGACGACTCAAGGTAGGGAGATCTTCAGGGGGTTAGTGTTAGGTTTTTTTAAGGGGGGTTTGGGTGGGTTAGAGTAGGGATATGTGGGTGGTGAGTTTTAATGTTGGGGGGGGTTGTATTTTTTTTTTATATGCAAAAGAGCTGAATACTTTGGGGCATGCCCCGCAAAAGGCCCTTTTAAGGGCTGGTAATAGAGCTGTTAACTTTTGTAATTTAGAATAGGGTAGGGCATTTTTTTATTTTGGGGGGCTTTGTTATTTTATTAGGGGGCTTAGATTAGGTGTAATTAGCTTAACTTTTTGTAACTTAGTTTTTTTTATTTTTTGTA
Source organism: Bombina bombina (assembly GCF_027579735.1). Taxonomy (NCBI): domain Eukaryota; kingdom Metazoa; phylum Chordata; class Amphibia; order Anura; family Bombinatoridae; genus Bombina; species Bombina bombina. The sequence continues at coordinate 102,418,289 of NC_069500.1, read as the reverse complement.
CTTTAGTTTATTTAATTGTATTTAATTGTAGCTACTTTTAGTTAATTAATTTAATTTATTTAATGATAGTGTAGTGTTAGGTTTAATTGTAACTTAGGTTAGGATTTATTTCACAGCTAATTTTGTATTTCTTTTAGCTAGGTAGTTATTATATAGTTAATAACTATTTAATAGCTATTGTACCTAGTTAAAATAAATTTAAATTTGCCTGTAAAATAAAAATAAATCCTAAAATAGCTACAATATAATTATTAGTAATATTGTAGCTATATTAGGGTTTATTTTATAGGTAAGTATTTAGTTTAAAATAGGAATAATTAATTTAATAAGAGTAATATTTATTTAGATTTATTTAATTAATATTTAAGATAGGGGGATGTTAGGGTTAGTGTTAGACTTAGGTTTAGGGGTTAATAATTTTATTATAGGTTGCGGCGGTGTAGGGGGGGCAGGATAGGGGTTGATAAATTTATTATAGGTGGCGACGGTGTAGGGGGGGAGATTAGGGGTTAATAAGTTTAATATAGTGGCGGCGGGGTCCGGGAGCGGCGGTTTAGGGGTTAAACAATTTATTTAGTTGCGGCGGGGTCCGGGATCCGCAGGATAGGTGTTAATAAATTTGCCTGTAAAATAAAAATAAATCCTAAAATAGCTACAATATAATTATTAGTAATATTGTAGCTATATTAGGGTTTATTTTATAGGTAAGTATTTAGTTTAAAATAGGAATAATTAATTTAATCAGAGTAATATTTATTTAGATTTATTTAATTAATATTTAAGATAGGGGGATGTTAGGGTTAGTGTTAGGCTTAGGTTTAGGGGTTAATAAATTTATTATAGGTGGCGGCGGTATAGGGGGGGCAGGATAGGGGTTAATAGGTATTATGTAGGTGGCGGTGGGGTCCGGGAGCGGCGGTTTAGGGGTTAATACATTTATTATAGTTGCGGCGGGGTCTAGGAGCGGCGGTTTAGGGGTTAATAACTTTATTATAGTTGAAGCGGGGTCTAGGAGCGGCGGTTTAGGGGTTAATAACTTTATTTAGTTGCGGGGGGCTACGGGGGCGCCGGTATAGGTTGTAAAACAGTGTAGTTTAGTGTGGGTGCTTAGTGACAGCTTATCAATAAAGCTGGGAAAAAGCCGAAGAGTAGCGAGATCGGATGAGTGATAACTATCACAGTCCGCTGCTCATCGCCCCGTACTTGGTGCGCGGCTTTTTGACAGCTTTTTTGATAATATTCAGGTCCGCGGCGGCGATGTGAGGCGAGCTTAGGCGGGCGTATTAGGGCCGGCGAAGGCAGGTAAGTAGACGGCTTGATAACTAGAGGCCCAAGTGTATGTGTGAGAGCGCATCTGAGTTTCTGTGTTTATTTTAGTGTGTTATTAGTTTTACAAAAGTTAAAAGTTTGACTACAATCAAGAATATTGTGCACACATTACAATTCCTTAACCAAAAATTGCACAGATCAAAGGGGTAAAGGAGGCCCCAATCATTGGTCTAGAAAGGGGCCCCCATATTTCTAGTGGCAGTCCCTCAAGCAGGTATCCTTATGGATGTAATATGATTTATCTTTGTTTAAATATAGGTTCTTTACATTGCACCATAGCTAAGGAGGCATACCAAGAAAACTAATTCTATTTAATTTTATGTAATATTTTAAAATTTTAGCTTGTATATGAATAATGAAATTAAAATGTCATGTCCCTTTACTTTTTAATATCCTGTCCCTTTATATATGATTAATTATTTATTTTAATGTCTCTGTATGTAACGGCTTCTCTGTCATAAGCATGTTTAATATAATGTCCCTTTAAATCAGAATTAAAAACTAATTATAGTGAACATATCTATACAAATATAATATACATTTTATTAGGGCCGCATCTAACGATTATTTTAATAATTGATTAATCGGCAGATTATTTTTTCAATTAATCGACTAATCGGATAAAAAACATTTTTTCCTATATTTAAAATAAAATCCACATACTGAGTGTTACAAATATAAACTTCAGTCTAAAACTTTACATTAACAAAATTGTCAATCATAAAAATATCTTGAATATCTATATGCAATGGTAAAAAAACAGCTATAAGGTAATGGAAAAAATATCTAGTCCGCACTTAAAATAACAGATATAGGGGCGTGTTTGGACAGCGACCTAATATGGCCGCAATATCAGGAGATCTGGAAGAGGCATAAGATATCCGCCGTATATCTCTTATAAACAGCTACATCCACATCAGAAAATAAGAGATTTAAACTCCCTACATTGCAGTGAATCTAATGATGTTGAGATCACTATGCGTAAATGACTACAGAAGACTGATCCGGATCATTAAGTTCTCTAGCGGCGGCCTTACCTCGAGATTCTGATACCAACCCCCCCCCAGTAATCTGGGTAGTGCAGTTGCTTCGGAACTGCTCAAATCAACATTGATATCCTAACCAGCAATTATCTTAGATATGGAGAAGCCTCACGATACTCTAAGATCCTTACTACACGATTTTGAGCATAAAATGCACAGCAGATTTGATGATCTTATTATGCTCTGCACCTCAATTACTAAATGTGGAGACCCATCTCCTGCTAACACTCTAAGCAAGCAGGCTGAGATAACTACCTTCCTGACACCTCAGGACGAAATGTTGATGCCAATGGGGTCACTAAGCGGAGACCAAGAAGAAGTTGGCACAATTCAAAAACACGTGGCAGCTCTGAGAGGCTGTTGGCCCATGTTGATTGCATCAGTGAAGCAGAGGCAGATATGTCCCTTAGTTGCTACCGGGAGGAAATGGGGGAAATGAAACTCTGTGCTCTCTATCTGCTCTTGAGTCTTTGGAACTATGGCTGAACACTCATTTGAAACCCCTAACGATATGGAAACAGGGAATGGGCTGACCTACATATAACCATTAGATATTCTGGCAGTGGGAGTACTTAACATCGTTTTTGCTACCACAGAGACTTGGCCACCCATGAGGACTTTCCAGTCTGAAACACTGGGCTGAGTATAGATCTGTATAAGACCATAGCTATCTGTGTTCATTGTAATTATATAACTAGTTATCATCCTGTTGTATTCTGTGTGAGAGGTATATTTTCCTGATATGTAGGGATTTATTTGTTCCCTATCTAAGTGTCCTTTATTGCACCTGCACATATTCTTCAAAATATCCAGTTAATTATTAGGCTGGCATGCAAAGTTCCTCTCTAAACTATGTTTTTTTTATTTTTGTTTATGAGTCACAAATCTCAGCCTAATATGAAGCTACAGGATACTAATGCTTACATTTTCCTCATTATAGGGTTTGACGGACCCGTTTAGCAAAAAAAGTTGCTTTAGTTGGTTGCTCTCTTACATCTTTTATTATCCTTATGTATTTTATCTACTTATTATGATTTAAGCACCTGGATAGGGATATTCTCTTACTGTTTCCAATTTTAGAAATTATATCAGACCCACGCTCTTAATACAAGATTGATACTCTTCTTTCCAATAGCCTTTCAGCTTAATTTAGGCATCCTTTACATAACTTCCTATTATAGTTGGAACTTGGGAGACCTATATATATATATATATATATATATATATATATATATATATATATATAATCTTTATATGTATTAAGCTCTGCCATGACTGAAGTAACACTGTTATCATTGGCACGGTCTATACTCAGCCATGCTGTGAACCATAAATTACTTGTCTTTTACATAATGCTGGTTGCCTAAGGTACATACCAAAACCACAAGTACATTTAGTAATATATCTGCATCATCGTTTCTGAGCTGACTGCATAATGTAAATGTCAACTTGCCTTGACCCTACCTACTACTAGGTTCATTTAGCTGCCCCATATATAATACCAAATTGGAGAAAACAGAAGGCCTTGTCTGGGCTTTCTTATATCTGTATACACCCTTATTTAGTCTTACGCTACCCCACGTAACTTGCAGCACATAGAATAAAATATACTTAGAGCATCCCTTCTCAATAAGACAGGTCGTGCTCTTTTTAAGCAGGATTATATATACACAGTGGCCCTACCACTCAATTCGCTATCATGGAGAAATACTCACTATATAACTGTTGTGCAACGCAGTCCTTCAAAATAGCTTTTCTGGTGTTACCCATGTCTTGTATGCTTGTTTATTATGCTCTCATTAGAGCTCCAACACTGTGTTATTATAAGTAATTCAATAAAGAACTTTGGTGTCTACATGGGTATTAGTACTAGCTTTACTACCATAGTGTAAGTATATTCCTAATATTTTATCTAGATGATATTGTACATGTTGAATTGTGATATTCATGCCAAGCACTGCAGTAGTTTCTTACTAATTAATTTCATTTTATAGTCCCAGCCCTGAAATATTTTTATAGAGCTTACTGAGCACGGGCGTGACTTATGAGCCTAAAAGTGACCCTATGTTTTCACTATTGAGCATATGTTATAGTACTATAAATAGTAGTTTTATAATATTTGCTCGTTTTTGGTTCTAGAGGTCCAAAAGCGGCCTATACATTTTGCGTATTATACCTTTTATTAAAGTTCTATATTAGGTCCTGAAGCCCAAAAGAGCTTTCAATTAGTGAGGGGGATTTCCTCCCATATCTATAATATTACCTGTTTTGTGAGTTTTGGGGTCCCAGAGGGGGCCCTACAATCTACATATTATCCCTCCTATTGCGATGCCATAATGTACAATTTCTATATATTTTTTTTTTCTCATAGTCTATTTTCTACTATACTAGTTATTTGCCCTCTTAATAACTTAAGCTTTCTGGACCCTCTTGAGGTTCTAGTAGCCATGGGAGGTGCACCTGAGCAGTATAGGTCCAAAAGTGACCTATTGCACTTAAAAACCCTTTGCTTAGGCACTCAATTTAATTGGGGATCCAAGAGTGGCCTCTGCTGCTTCAGAGGGGTAAAAAAGAGGGAAGCTTACAGGTTTGCTCTCCAAATACTTCCTGCTTGATCCAGTTTAGTTTAACAAAAGATTATCACCTAGATTACGAGTTTTGTGTTAGAGGCTGTGCAGTGCTAACGAGCAGTTTATGTTCACCGCTCACTTACAGACAGCGCTGGTATTACGGGGTTTTACAACCCAGACAAGAAGTGAGCGTTGAGCAAAATTTTGCTCCTTACCGCACTCCAATACCAGTGCTGCTTACGTTAGCAGTGAGCTGGTGTAACATGCTTCTGCACAATTTCCCCATAGGAATCAACGGGGAGAGCGGCTGAAAAAAAGTCTAACACCTGCCAAAAAGCAACGTAAAACTCCTTAATGCAGCCCCATTTATTCCTATAGGGAAATACATTTTATGTCTACACCTAACACCCTAACATTAACCCCAAGTCTAAACACCCCTAATCTTATACTTATTAACGCCTAATCTGCCGCCCCCGACATCGCCGCAACCTACATTATATTATTTACCCCTAATCTGCCGCTCCAGACACCGCCGCCACCTACATTATACTTATGAACCCCTAATCTGCTGCCCCCAACATCGCTGACACCTACATCATATTTATTAACCCCTAATCTGCCGCCCCAACGTAGCCGCCAACTACCTACATTTATTAACCCATAATCTGCCGCCCCCAACGTCACCGCCACTATATTAAAGTTAGTAACCCCTAAACCTAAGTCTAACCCTAAACCTAACACCCCCTAACTTAAATATAATTAAAAGAAATCTAAATAAAATTACTATGATTAACTAAATTATTCTTATTTAAAACTAAATACTTACCTGTAAAATAAACCCTAAGATAGCTAAAATATAACAAATAGTTACATTGTAGCTATTTTAGGATTTATTTTTATTTAACAGGCAAGTTTGTATTTATTTTAACTAGGTACAATAGTTATTAAATAGTTATTAACTATTTAATAACCACCTAGCTAAAATAAATACAAAAGTACCTGTAAAATAAAACCTAACCTAAGTTACAATTACACCTACCACTACACTACAATTAAATTATTTCCCTAAATTAAATACAATTAAGTTAAATTATCTAAAGTACAAACCCCCCCCACTAAATTACAGCAAATAATAAACAAATTGCAAGATTTTTAAACTAATTACACCTAATCTAATCCCCCTAACAAAATAAAAAAGCCCCCCAAAATAAAAAGCCCTACCCTACACTAAATTACAAATAGCCCTTAAAAGGGCCTTTTGCAGGGCATTGCCCCAAAGTAATCAGCTCTTACTCTAACAACCTCCCAATACCCCCTTAAAAAAACCTAACACTAACCCCTTGAAGATCACCTTACCAGGAGAAGTCTTCATCCAACCGGGCCAAAGTCCTCAATGAAGCCGGGAGAAGTCTTCATCCAAGCCGGGCAAAGTGGTCCTCTAGACGGGCAGAAGTCTTCATCCAGATGGCATCTTCTATCTTCATCCATCCGGCGCGGAGCAGGTCCATTTTCAAGACATCCGACGCGGAGCATCCTCTTCTAATGACGGCTAACACTGAATGAAAATTCCTTTAAATGACGTCATCCAAGATGGCTTCCCTTCAATTCCGATTGGCTGATAGAATTCTATCAGCCAATCGGAATTAAGGTAGAAAAAATCCTATTTGCTGATGCAATCAGCCAATAGGATTGAACTTCAATCCTATTGGCTGATCCAATCAGCCAATAGGATTGAGCTCGCATTCTATTGGCTGTTCCAATCAGCCAATAGAATGCAAGCTCAATCCTATTGGCTGATTGCATCAGCCAATAGGATTTTTTCTACCTTAATTCCAATTGGCTGATAGAATTCTATCAGCCAATCGGAATTGAAGGGACACCACCTTGGATGACGTCATTTAAAGGAACCTTCATTCAGTCTTAGCCGTCATCAGAAGAGGATGCTCCGCGTCGGATGTCTTGAAGATGGACCCGCTCCGCGCCGGATGGATGAAGATAGAAGATGCCGTCTGGATGAAGACTTCTGCCTGTCTGGAGGACCACTTTGCCCGGCTTGGATGAAGACTTCTCCCGGCTTCGTTGAGGACTTTGGCCCAGTTGGATGAAGACTTCTCCCGGTAAGGTGATCTTCAAGAGTTAAGTGTTAGGTTTTTTAAGGGGGTATTGAGTGGGTTTTAGAGTAGGGTTGGTTGTGTGGGTGGTGGGTTTTACTGTTGGGGGGGATTTGTACTTTTTTCTACAGGTAAAAGAGCTGATTACTTTGGGGCAATGCCCTTCAAACGGCCCTTTTAAGGGCTATTTGTAATTTAGAGTAGGGTAGGGCTTTTTTAATTTGGGGGAGCTTTTTTATTTTGTTAGTGGGATTAGATTAGGTGTAATTAGTTTTAAAATCTTGCGGCTGGATTTAGAGTTCTGCAGCCAAAGGGGTGCGTTAGCTACGCATGCTTTTTTCCCCCGCACCTTTTAAATACCGCTGGTATTTAGAGTTCACAGAATGGCTGCGTTTTCAGTGCGTTAGGCTCCAAAAAGGGAGCGTAGAGCATAATTTACCGCCACTGCAACTCTCAATACCAGCGGTGCTTACGGATGCGGCCAGCTTCAATAACGTGCTCGTGCATGATTCCCCCATAGGAAACAATGGGGCAGTTTGAGCTGAAAAAAAATCTAACACCTGCAAAAAAGCAGCGTTCAACTCCTAATGCAGCCCCATTGTTTCCTATGGGGAAACACTTCCTAAGTCTGCACCTAACACTCTAACATGTACCCCGAGTCTAAACACCCCTAACCTTATACTTATTGACCTCTAATCTGCCGCCCCCGCTATCGCTGACCCCTGCATATTATTATTAACCCCTAATCTGCCGCTCCTTACACCGCCGCAACCTACGTTATCCCTATGTACCCCTAATCTGCTGCCCCTAACACCGCCGACCCCTATATTATATTTATTAACCCCTAATCTGCCGCCCCCAACGTCGCCTCCACCTACCTACACTTATTAACCCCTAATCTGCCGACCGGACCACACCGCTACTATAATAAATGTATTAACCCCTAAAGCTAACACTAACACCCCCCTAAGTTAAATATAATTTAAATCTAACGAAATAAATTAACTCTTATTAAATAAATTATTCCTATTTAAAGCTAAATACTTACCTGTAAAATAAATCCTAATATAGCTAAAATATAAATTATAATTATATTGTAGCTATTTTAGGATTAATATTTATTTTACAGGCAACTTTGTAATTATTTTAACTAGGTACAATAGCTATTAAATAGTTAAGAACTATTTAATAGCTACCTATTTAAAATAATTACAAAATTACCTGTAAAATAAATCCTAACCTAAGTTACAATTAAACCTAACACTACACTATCAATAAATTAATTAAATAAAATACCTACAATTATCTACAATTAAACCTAACACAACACTATAAATAAATTAATTAAATACAAGGAGTGCAGAATTATTAGGCAAGTTGTATTTTTGAGGATTAATTTTAGGATTATGTTCTCAATGAACCCAAAAAACTCATTAATATCAAAGCTGAATAGTTTTGGAAGTAGTTTTTAGTTTGTTTTTAGTTATAGCTATTTTAGGGGGATATCTGTGTGTGCAGGTGACTATTACTGTGCATAATTATTAGGCAACTTAACAAAAAACAAATATATACCCATTTCAATTATTTATTTTTACCAGTGAAACCAATATAACATCTCAACATTCACAAATATACATTTCTGACATTCAAAAACAAAACAAAAACAAATCAGTGACCAATATAGCCACCTTTCTTTGCAAGGACACTCAAAAGCCTGCCATCCATGGATTCTGTCAGTGTTCTGATCTGTTCACCACCAACATTGCGTGCAGCAGCAACCACAGCCTCCCAGACACTGTTCAGAGAGGTGTACTGTTTTCCCTCCTTGTAAATCTCACATTTGATGATGGACCACAGGTTCTCAATGGGGTTCAGATCAGGTGAACAAGGAGGCCATGTCATTAGATTTTCTTCTTTTATACCCTTTCTTGCCAGCCACGCTGTGGAGTACTTGGACGCGTGTGATGGAGCATTGTCCTGCATGAAAATCATGTTTTTCTTGAAGGATGCAGACTTCTTCCTGTACCACTGCTTGAAGAAGGTGTCTTCCAGAAACTGGCAGTAGGACTGGGAGTTGAGCTTGACTCCATCCTCAACCCGAAAAGGCCCCACAAGCTCATCTTTGATGATACCAGCCCAAACCAGTACTCCACCTCCACCTTGCTGGCGTCTGAGTCGGACTGGAGCTCTCTGCCCTTTACCAATCCAGCCATGGGCCCATCCATCTGGCCCATCAAGACTCACTCTTATTTTATCAGTCCATAAAACCTTAGAAAAATCAGTCTTGAGATATTTCTTGGCCCAGTCTTGACGTTTCAGCTTGTGTGTCTTGTTCAGTGGTGGTCGTCTTTCAGCCTTTCTTACCTTGGCCATGTCTCTGAGTATTGCACATCTTGGGCTTTTGGGCACTCCAGTGATGTTGCAGCTCTGAAATATGGCCAAACTGGTGGCAAATGGCATCTTGGCAGCTGCACGCTTGACTTTTCTCACTTCATGGGCAGTTATTTTGCGCCTTGGTTTTTCCACACGCTTCTTGCGACCCTGTTGACTACTTTGAATGAAACGTTTGATTGTTCGATGATCACGCTTCAGAAGCTTTGCAATTTTAAGAGTGCTGCATCCCTCTGCAAGATATCTCACTATTTTTGACTTTTCTGAGCCTGTTAAGTCCTTCTTTTGACCCATTTTGCCAAAGGAAAGGAAGTTGCCTAATAATTATGCACACCTGATATAGGGTGTCGATGTCATTAGACCACACCCCTTCTCATTACAGAGATGCACATCACCTAATATGCTTAATTGGTAGAAGGCTTTCGAGCCTATACAGCTTGGAGTAAGACAACATGCATAAAGAGGATGATGTGGTCAAAATACTCATTTGCCTAATAATTCTGCACTCCCTGTACAATACCTACAAATAAATACAATTAAATAAACTAACTAAAGTACAAAAAATAAAAAAGAACTAAGTTACAAAAAATAAAAAAATATTTACAAACATTAGAAAAATATTACAACAATTTTAAACTAATTACACCTACTCTAAGCCCCCTAATAAAATAACAAAGACCCCCAAAATAAAAAAATGCCCTACCCTATTCTAAAATTAAAATAGAAAAGCTCTTTTACCTTACCAGCCCTGAAAAGGGCCCTTTACGGGGCATGCCCCAAAGAATTCAGCTCTTTTGCCTGTAAAAAAAAACATACAATACCCCCCCCCAACATTACAACCCACCACCCACATACCCCTAATCTAACCCAAACCCCCCTTAAATAAACCTAACACTATGCCCCTGAAGATCTCCCTACCTTGTCTTCACCACGCCGGGTTCACTGATCGATCCAGAAGAGCCTCCGATGTCTTGATCCAAACCCAAGCTTGGATCATTAGATTTAAATTATAGCTTTAGGGGTTAATACATTTATTATAGTAGCGGTGAGGTCCGGTAGGCAGATTAGGGGTTAATAAGTGTAGGTAGGTGTCGGCGACATTGAGGGGGGCAGATTAGGAGTTAATAAATATAATATAGGGGTCGGCGGTGTTAGGGGCAGCAGATTAGGGGTACATAAGTATAACGTAGGTGGCGGCATTGTGCGGTCGGCAGATTAGGGGTTAAAAAAATGTATTATAGTGGTGGCGATGTGGGGGGACCACGGTTTAGGGGTACATAGGTAGTTTATGGGTGTTAGTGTACTTTAGAGCACAGTAGTTAAGAGGTTTATGAACCGGCGTTAGCCCAAAAAGCTCTTAACTCCTGTTTTTTTTTCTGCTGCTGGAGTTTTGTTGTTAGATTTCTAATGCTCACTTCAGCCACGACTCTAAATACCGGCATTAGAAAGATCCCATTGAAAAGATAGGATACACAATTGGCGTAGGGGGATCTGCGGTATGGAAAAGTCGCGGCTGCAAAGTGAGCGTTAGACCCTTTAATGACTGACTCCAAATACCAGCGGGCGGTAAAGACCAGCGTTAGGACCCCCTAACGCTGGTTTTGACGGCTACCGCCAAACTCTAAATCTAGCCGTTGTAATTTGTTTATTATTTTCTGTAATTTAGTGTTTGTTTTTTTCGTACTTTAGATAATTTAATTTAATTGTATTTAATTGTATTTAATTTATGGAAGTAATTTAATTGTAGTGTAGTGTTAGGTATAATTGTAACTTAGGTTAGGTTTTATTTTACAGGTACTTTTGTATTTATTTTAATTAGGTACCTAGTTAAAATAAATACAAACTTGCCTGTAAAATAAAAATAAACCCTAAGCTAGATATAATTTAACTATTAGTTATATTGTAGCTAGCTTAGGGTTTATTTTATAGGTAAGTATTTAGTTTTAAATAGGAATAATTTAGTTAATTATAGTAATTATATTTATTTTAATCATATTTAAGTTAGGGGGTGTTAGGGTTAGACTTAGGTTTAGGGGTTAATAACTTTAATATAGTGGCAGCGACGTTGGGAGCGGCAGATTATGGGTTATTAACTGTAGGTAGGTGGCGTTGATGTTAGGGACGGCAGATTAGGGGTGAATAATATTTAACTAATGTTTGTGATGCAGGAGTGCGGCGCTTTAGGGGTTAATATATTTATTATAGTGGCGGCGATGTCCGGTTCGGCAGTTTAGGGGTTAAAAAAATGATTTTTAGTGTTTGCGATGTGGGGGCCTCGGTTTAGGGGTTAATAGGTAGTTTATGGGTGTTAGTGTACTTTTTAGCACTTTAGTTAAGAGTTTTATGCTACAGCGTTGTAGTGTAAAACTCTTAACTACTGACTTTAAAATGCGGTACCAGTCTTGACAGGAGAGGGTGTACCGCTCACTTTTTGCCAGACTCGTAATACCGGCCCTATGCAAGTCCCATTGAAAAAATAGGATACGCAATTTACATAAGTGGATTTGCGGTATTTACAAATCTGACCACAAAAGTGAGCGGTACACCCGTACCTGCAAGACTCATAATACCAGCGGCTAACGCTGCTTTTTAAGCCTAACGCACAACTTGTAATCTAGCCGTATGTTTGGTATAATGTGTGATGTTTAAGTTCTGGCATATATTTTATGTATTTTTGCATGAGCAAGCTGAATTTTCTTTTTCTTCTCTGTAATTTCTTAATCCTCAATAATAAAAAAATAATTAAAAAAAAATAAGATATATACTTATACAGATTGAATTTGGCACATATTACAATTAATTATATATATATAAAATAAACAAACAAAAAAAGTAAAAAAGAGCTAAGGACTTGATATATATTAATAACAGGACAAAGCCTTACACATTTATCTATACAGTACATTTAATCAGCAATAGCAAGCAACCCGCTAATAATTGCGCAAACAGATAATAGTGCACATCAATTTAAATAAAAAATCCCCTCAATCTAGGGCTAAGTGTAATTAACAAGCTTGGCACTATATCATGCAAAGCATAGTCCCAAATCACCTGATTTAGTATAAGCAATCCAAACAATGACTCCTATTTTATTTCTGGGTTGCAGATAAGCCAGAAGTAGTTGTAAACTTATACTGTCCTGAAAAAGAGAAGAGTAAATGTCTTTTTTAAAGGCATAACTATAACACACAATACTATGTGCACAAAATGTTTGTATTGAAGCAGCTGGTGCCGTGCACAGACCAACTAATTGCAAACCAACTAATCGCAGACCAACTAAACGATTATGAGATTTGTTGACAACTATTTTCATAATCGATTATTATCGATCCTATTGAATAGTTGTTGCAGCTCTACATTTTATACTTACACAGCTGCCTTTCAGTAGCCTTGTGTCTTCTTCCTTAGGGGCTGCAGCTGCAGTCATCCTATCCCTCAGCAGCTCATCCCACCCACTGTATACAACACATTTGCCTCCCCTATGTTGTCTGTTATACTCTATCTCCAGTGAGAGTTATTATTTTACCACTCACTGACAGTATTTGCACCAGTGCTTGACGCTGCCTATTTTATGTGGTCTATTTGCTACTGGAAAACATGGCTTCCTGATCTCCTCCCAAAACCTAGTGCAGGTGGTGCTCGGCAAATTAGGCCTCTCCAAATTTGTTGCCCTCTGCAAAGCACATAAGCCTCTATAAGAGCCAATTTCTCTGACTCACTTTACTAAACTTCTCTCACCTTGGGCCTTTGAGGATCCCCAGCATATTTGTGCCCTTCCGTTTGTGATGACCAGCCTTCTCTCCCTGATCTTTCTCTAAGGCCTGACTCTTATCCCCTTCCCCAATCACTGCAGACCCATACCTAGGCCTTCCTCTCTCTGTCCCTACTCTAGATCTATCTGTCCCTTTTCCCTGTCCTAGGGTGGGACACTCTGTCTCCCAACTGGTCCTCTCATTCTAGGTAGCACTAACTCAACGCCTCTAAAATACCAACAAGCAGAACTAGCTACACTATTGCTCCCTATCTCCCTCTAATCCTCCCCCCTCCACCTATTTCCACCCCTATCAATAACTATACAGAAACCAGTCTAGAAAACAATATGGGAAAATTACCTAAACGCTGATATAAAACTACCCTTAAAAATAAAGCTTTCTTTTCTTTCTATTGGCTGATTTGAATTTGATGATTCAGTCAGCCAATAGGAATGCAAGGGTACCCCCATATAAAAGGGTTGCCTTGCATTGACAATTCAGTGTGCGGCTGGGGACCACATAAAGAAGACCTCCATGTTCAAGCTCGCAAGATGAGGACCAATGCTGCTGCCACATCTGGATGAAGATGGACCGCCGCCACCATCATCATCGCTTTATTATGCAACCCAATTGTAGGCAGTGGTGGAACAGAGTCCTGGCAAATATTTTAACCCTCTAATGTGTTTCAAAGGTATATAAGAATGTTTCCTTCATCAGGGACATTGTTATATACCTTTGAAACACGTTAGTGGGTTAGCACATTTATCAGGACTCTATTCTACCGCTGCCTACAATTACCTCATATATCATTGAGGGAAGTTTAATGCTCCATACCATACTGCAGGAAGCACTGAAGGTACTATACTGACACCACAATATGAATCTGGTGGCAGATATCGTCGTTGTGCTACATAAGGCTATCCTGGATTACACTCTACTTATCTCATATCGATTGAGGTAGACGTTTGTAAGTAGACACTACATTCATTGGAACTGTCCACTATCAATTGTTCTTCCTGTGAGGTGACGTTTGTTCTAAATCATAGAGACTTGCACAATTGTGTACAAAATATTACAATAACTTTTATGTATGTATTTATTTATTTTAAGTTACCCTTACTGATGTTTCACTACATATAGATTATTTTTCTAATTCATGAACCAATACTGATGGCTTCGTGACAGCGCTTTCCCACCCTCTTTCTTGCTTCTGTACTAACGCTAGGTATACTGGAGTTGGGAATTCCACTATACAAAGCCCAGGGATATAGCTGCAGTCGTGAAACTATATATGCCAACTATATATGCCAAATAGGCTAAGTGCTATTTATAGATCTACAGGGAGTGCAGAATTATTAGGCAAATGAGTATTTTGACCACATCATCCTCTTTATGCATGTTGTCTTACTCCAAGCTGTATAGGCTCGAAAGCCTACTACCAATTAAGCATATTAGGTGATGTGCATCTCTGTAATGAGAAGGGGTGTGGTCTAATGACATCAACACCCTATATCAAGTGTGCATAATTATAAGGCAACTTCCTTTCCTTTGGCAAAATGGGTCAAAAGAAGGACTTGACAGGCTCAGAAAAGTCAAAAATAGTGAGATATCTTGCAGAGGGATGCAGCACTCTTAAAATTGCAAAGCTTATGAAGCGTGATCATCGAACAATCAAGCGTTTCATTCAAAATAGTCAACAGGGTCGCAAGAAGCGTGTGGAAAAACCAAGGCGCAAAATAACTGCCCATGAAGTGAGAAAAGTCAAGCGTGCAGCTGCCAAGATGCCACTTGCCACCAGTTTGGCCATATTTCAGAGCTGCAACATCACTGGAGTGCCCAAAAGCACAAGGTGTGCAATACTCAGAGACATGGCCAAGGTAAGAAAGGCTGAAAGACGACCACCACTGAACAAGACACACAAGCTGAAACGTCAAGACTGGGCCAAGAAATATCTCAAGACTGATTTTTCTAAGGTTTTATGGACTGATGAAATGAGAGTGAGTCTTGATGGGCCAGATGGATGGGCCCATGGCTGGATTGGTAAAGGGCAGAGAGCTCCAGTCCGACTCAGACGCCAGCAAGGTGGAGGTGGAGTACTGGTTTGGGCTGGTATCATCAAAGATGAGCTTGTGGGGCCTTTTCGGGTTGAGGATGGAGTCAAGCTCAACTCCCAGTCCTACTGCCAGTTTCTGGAAGACACCTTCTTCAAGCAGTGGTACAGGAAGAAGTCTGCATCCTTCAAGAAAAACATGATTTTCATGCAGGACAATGCTCCATCACACGCGTCCAAGTACTCCACAGCGTGGCTGGCAAGAAAGGGTATAAAAGAAGAAAATCTAATGACATGGCCTCCTTGTTCACCTGATCTGAACCCCATTGAGAACCTGTGGTCCATCATCAAATGTGAGATTTACAAGGAGGGAAAACAGTACACCTCTCTGAACAGTGTCTGGGAGGCTGTGGTTGCTGCTGCACGCAATGTTGATGGTGAACAGATCAAAACACTGACAGAATCCATGGATGGCAGGCTTTTGAGTGTCCTTGCAAAGAAAGGTGGCTATATTGGTCACTGATTTGTTTTTGTTTTGTTTTTGAATGTCAGAAATGTATATTTGTGAATGTTGAGATGTTATATTGGTTTCACTGGTAAAAATAAATAATTGAAATGGGTATATATTTGTTTTTTGTTAAGTTGCCTAATAATTATGCACAGTAATAGTCACCTGCACACACAGATATCCCCCTAAAATAGCTATAACTAAAAACAAACTAAAAACTACTTCTAAAACTATTCAGCTTTGATATTAATGAGTTTTTTGGGTTCATTGAGAACATGGTTGTTGTTCAATAATAAAATTAATCCTCAAAAATACAACTTGCCTAATAATTCTGCACTCCCTGTATATAGACATATGAATCATATCATTAGGTCTCTTCCTATATAATACTCAAACCTTGACGTTACAGCTAGGGATGGGCGAATGTGTTTATATTCGAATTTGAATGTTAGAATTAATGTTATTGCAGAAAACTGTTTTCAAATGTCACTTTCGAATTTGAATGTCACTTTCGAATTCGAATACTACATTTAAATTCAAATGTTACGTTAGAATATTACATTTATACAACACAGTTGTAGACTAAAAATACTATTTTGAATTTGAATGTGACATTTGAATTCGAATGTCACATTTGAATTTGAATATTAAATTTATAAAACACAGTTGTAGACTAAAAATACTATTTCGAATTCAAATGCTACATTCAAATTCGAATGTAACATTCGAATTTGAATATTACATTTATACAACACAGTTGTAGACTAGAAATACTATTTTGAATTTTAATGTCACATTCGAATTCGAATGTCAAATTCGAATTTGAATATTACATTTATAAAAAACAGTATTAGACTAAAAATACTATTTTTTATTCGAATGTGATATTCAAATTAGAATTTAGCATTCAAATTCGAATATTACATTTATTAAACACAGTTTTAGACTAAAAATACTATTTCAAATTCGAATGTTACATTCGTTTTAAATTTAAATTTTTTAGCAACATTCGCCCATCCCTTGTTACAGCACCTGATACTCCTTTCCTAACTATATATATATATATATATATATATATATATATATATATCACACAGAGAAAACCCAGCACTCAATTACAAGCTCTCAGCTAAGTTTTAAAAACAAAAATGGAAAGGTTAGTCACCGCATCTGGCCAAATGGGACAAGCTCAGGTACCACGTCAAGGTCCTTTCCAATACCTGAGACCCTAAAACAGCCACACAATGCAAGCTTTCAAATCCAAACAAACTGAAAACAAGGGAAGGGTGCACAGGAATATGTAACCACCCTAGACATATACAAAACACGGAAGGGAACTGCACTCTCATACCGGACCGGGTACACATCCCATGACCCTGCAACATGCTCAGCCAATTTTCCCTATGGTTCTTGCACCCAGACCTGTCTGGGGTTAACTGCTTGTGGCTCTGGGGACAGCACAGCTTCCTGTGAGTGCCAGTGGCACCCAGGGCTAAGCATGTTGCAGGGTCATGGGATGTGTCCCCGGTCCGGTATGAGAGTGCAGTTCCCTTTCGTGTTTTGTATATGTCTAGGGTGGTTACATATTCCTGTGCACCCTTCCCTTGTTTTCAGTTTGTTTGGATTTGAAAGCTTGCATTGTGTGGCTGTTTTAGGGTCTCAGGTATTGGAAAGGACCTTGACGTGGTACCTGAGCATGTCCCATTTGGCCAGATGCGGTGACTAACCTTTCCATTTTTTATTTTAAATCTTAGCTGAGAGCTTGTAAGTGAGTGCTGGGTTTTCTCTGTGTGTTGTATTAATTTGTTTTGTAATTGTCCCTATGGTTCTTGCACCCAGACCTCTCTGGGGTTAACTGCTTGTGGCTCTGGGGACAGCACAGCTTCCTGTGAGTGCCAGTGGCACCCAGGGCTGAGCATGTTGCAGGGTCATGGGATGTGTACCCGGTCCGGTATGAGAGTGCAGTTCCCTTCCGTGTTTTGTATATGTCTACGGTGGTTACATATTCCTGTGCACCCTTCCCTTGTTTTCAGTTTGTTTGGATTTGAAAGCTTGCATTGTGTGGCTGTTTTAGGGTCTCAGGTATTGAAAGGACCTTGACGTGGTACCTGAGCTTGTCCCATTTAGCCAGATGCGGTGACTAACCTTTCCATTTTTGCTTTTAAATCTTAGCTGAGAGCTTGTAAGTGAGTGCTGGGTTTTCTCTGTGTGTTGTATTAATTTGTTTTGTAATTGTCCCTATGGTTCTTGCACCCAGACCTTTCTGGGGTTAACTGCTTGTGGCTCTGGGGACAACACAGCTTCTTGTGAGTGCCAGTGGCACCCAGGGCTGAGCATGTTGCAGGGTCATGGGATGTGTTCCCGGTCCGGTATGAGAGTGCAGTTCCCTTCCGTGTTTTGTATATGTCTAGGGTGGTTACATATTCCTGTGCACCCTTCCCTTGTTTTCAGTTTATTTGGATTTGAAAGCTTGCATTGTGTGGCTGTTTTAGGGTCTCAGGTATTGGAAAGGACCTTGACGTGGTACCTGAGCTTGTCCCATTTGGCCAGATGCGGTGACTAACCTTTCCATTTTTGCTTTTAAATCTTAGCTGAGAGCTTGTAAGTGAGTGCTGGGTTTTCTCTGTGTGTTGTATTAATTTGTTTTGTAATTTTCCCTATGGTTCTTGCACCCAGACCTGTCTGGGGTTAACTGGTTGTGGCTCTGGGGACAGCACAGCTTCCTTTGAGTGCCATTGGCACCCAGGGCTGAGCATGTTGCAGGGTCATGGGATGTGTACCCGGTCCGGTATGAGAGTGCAGTTCCCTTCCGTGTTTTGTATATGTCTAGGGTGGTTACATATTCCTGTGCACCCTTCCCTTGTTTTCAGTTTGTTTGGATTTGAAAGCTTGCATTGTGTGGCTGCTTTAGGGTCTCAGGAATTGAAAAGGACCTTGACGTGGTACCTGAGCTTGTCCCATTTAGCCAGATGCGGTGACTAACCTTTCCATTTTTGCTTTTAAATCTTAGCTGAGAGCTTGTAAGTGAGTGCTGGGTTTTCTCTGTGTGTTGTATTAATTTGTTTTGTAATTGTCCCTATGGTTCTTGCACCCAGACCTTTCTGGGGTTAACTGCTTGTGGCTCTGGGGACAGCACAGCTTCTTGTGAGTGCCAGTGGCGCCCAGGGCTGAGCATGTTGCAGGGTCATGGGATGTGTACCCGGTCCGGTATGAGAGTGCAGTTCCCTTCCGTGTTTTGTATATGTCTAGGGTGGTTACATATTCCTGTGCACCCTTCCCTTGTTTTCAGTTTATTTGGATTTGAAAGCTTGCATTGTGTGGCTGTTTTAGGGTCTCAGGTATTGGAAAGGACCTTGACATGGTACCTGAGCTTGTCCCATTTGGCCAGATGCGGTGACTAACCTTTCCATTTTTGCTTTTAAATCTTAGCTGAGAGCTTGTAAGTGAGTGCTGGGTTTTCTCTGTGTGTTGTATTAATTTGTTTTGTAATTTCCCCTATGGTTCTTGCACCCAGACCTGTCTGGGGTTAACTGCTTGTGGCTCTGGGGACAGCACAGCTTCCTTTGAGTGCCATTGGCACCCAGGGCTGAGCATGTTGCAGGGTCATGGGATGTGTACCCGGTCCGGTATGAGAGTGCAGTTCCCTTCCGTGTTTTGTATATGTCTAGGGTGGTTACATATTCCTGTGCACCCTTCCCTTGTTTTCAGTTTGTTTGGATTTGAAAGCTTGCATTGTGTGGCTGCTTTAGGGTCTCAGGAATTGAAAAGGACCTTGACGTGGTACCTGAGCTTGTCCCATTTAGCCAGATGCGGTGACTAACCTTTCCATTTTTGCTTTTAAATCTTAGCTGAGAGCTTGTAAGTGAGTGCTGGGTTTTCTCTGTGTGTTGTATTAATTTGTTTTGTAATTGTCCCTATGGTTCTTGCACCCAGACCTTTCTGGGGTTAACTGCTTGTGGCTCTGGGGACAGCACAGCTTCTTGTGAGTGCCAGTGGCGCCCAGGGCTGAGCATGTTGCAGGGTCATGGGATGTGTACCCGGTCCGGTATGAGAGTGCAGTTCCCTTCCGTGTTTTGTATATGTCTAGGGTGGTTACATATTCCTGTGCACCCTTCCCTTGTTTTCAGTTTATTTGGATTTGAAAGCTTGCATTGTGTGGCTGTTTTAGGGTCTCAGGTATTGGAAAGGACCTTGACGTGGTACCTGAGCTTGTCCCATTTGGCCAGATGCGGTGACTAACCTTTCCATTTTTGCTTTTAAATCTTAGCTGAGAGCTTGTAAGTGAGTGCTGGGTTTTCTCTGTGTGCTGTATTAATTTGTTTTGTAATTTTCCCTATGGTTCTTGCACCCAGACCTGTCTGGGGTTAACTGCTTGTGGCTCTGGGGACAGCACAGCTTCCTTTGAGTGCCATTGGCACCCAGGGCTGAGCATGTTGCAGGGTCATGGGATGTGTACCCGGTCCGGTATGAGAGTGCAGTTCCCTTCCGTGTTTTGTATATGTCTAGGGTGGTTACATATTCCTGTGCACCCTTCCCTTGTTTTCAGTTTGTTTGGATTTGAAAGCTTGCATTGTGTGGCTGTTTTAGGGTCTCAGGAATTGAAAAGGACCTTGACGTGGTACCTGAGCTTGTCCCATTTAGCCAGATGCGGTGACTAACCTTTCCATTTTTGCTTTTAAATCTTAGCTGAGAGCTTGTAAGTGAGTGCTGGGTTTTCTCTGTGTGTTGTATTAATTTGTTTTGTAATTGTCCCTATGGTTCTTGCACCCAGACCTTTCTGGGGTTAACTGCTTGTGGCTCTGGGGACAGCACAGCTTCTTGTGAGTGCCAGTGGCGCCCAGGGCTGAGCATGTTGCAGGGTCATGGGATGTGTACCCGGTCCGGTATGAGAGTGCAGTTCCCTTCCGTGTTTTGTATATGTCTACGGTGGTTACATATTCCTGTGCACCCTTCCCTTGTTTTCAGTTTATTTGGATTTGAAAGCTTGCATTGTGTGGCTGTTTTAGGGTCTCAGGTATTGGAAAGGACCTTGACGTGGTACCTGAGCTTGTCCCATTTGGCCAGATGCGGTGACTAACCTTTCCATTTTTGCTTTTAAATCTTAGCTGAGAGCTTGTAAGTGAGTGCTGGGTTTTCTCTGTGTGTTGTATTAATTTGTTTTGTAATTTTCCCTATGGTTCTTGCACCCAGACCTGTCTGGGGTTAACTGCTTGTGGCTCTGGGGACAGCACAGCTTCCTTTGAGTGCCAGTGGCACCCAGGGCTGAGCATGTTGCAGGGTCATGGGATGTGTACCCGGTCCGGTATGAGAGTGCAGTTCCCTTCCGTGTTTTGTATATGTCTAGGGTGGTTACATATTCCTGTGCACCCTTCCCTTGTTTTCAGTTTGTTTGGATTTGAAAGCTTGCATTGTGTGGCTGTTTTAGGGTCTCAGGTATTGAAAAGGACCTTGACGTGGTACCTGAGCTTGTCCCATTTAGCCAGATGCGGTGACTAACCTTTCCATTTTTGCTTTTAAATCTTAGCTGAGAGCTTGTGAGTGCTGGGTTTTCTCTGTGTGTTGTATTAATTTGTTTTGTAATTTTCCCTATGGTTCTTGCACCCAGACCTGTCTGGGGTTAACTGGTTGTGGCTCTGGGGACAGCACAGCTTCCTGTGAGTGCCAGTGGCACCCAGGGCTTAGCATGTTGCAGGGTCATGGGATGTGTACCCGGTCCGGTATGAGAGTGCAGTTCCCTTCCGTGTTTTGTGTATATATATATATATATATATATATATATATATATATATATATATATATAAACCTGCTTAGAGAGGTTGAGGGAAGAATAATATGAGTTCAAGATGAACTTGTAGTGAAGAAAGTCAGCTAAACACTTTCTCCAATGTCATCATATATTTTTATTAAAAGTGTATATATGTGTGTAATACTTTATTTCAATGTGGTTTTGATGTGTTTTGTTAATTTTTTTAACCCTAACAGATTGTCTTGGAATACTTGCAAAGATGTCCAAAAAAGCAATTTTAGTTTTTTTTTTTCAAGTGCCTTGAGTTGTATAATTAGAAAAGGCAAAAATTATCTTGAAAAGCTGTTAAAATAACTTCTGAAAATAGATTATGATTCCCAAGAACTTTTTGACTCCATTTTAAAATTAGGGATTTTCTTTACATGATCACGGATGCAGTAAATATCTGAAAAAACACGCTATTGTGATCGTAGCCTTTTCGGACAGAAAGAGTGGAGAATACCTCAGTCAGTAGATTGTGATCGACCCATTTGTTTGCTGACGCAATAAGGTTTATAAAATAAACAGTGGCAAGTGGAACAAGATTCATGTTCAGAGGTATTCTGTAGCAAAAGCAGATAACATTGCATTATACTGTACATTTATGATTATATTTGTTTTGTTTTCCTTAATTTAAACTTTTATTGTGGATTAACTTTCAAATTTAATGTTCCTTTAAAAATAAATTTAGGCATCCAATTCAGGTCAAATCAAAGCATCTTGTTTCTAACTGCATTTTTAAATATTTATTCCTCTTTCTACGTCTTTTGTTTTTCCTCAAAAAAAAGTCTTCAATAAAAAACAATTACTGTTTATAAAAATTGATAATAAAACTATTTGAAAAGGAAAAGAGCAATTAAAAGGAAATTATTACACCCTATTTGTTGGGTGCTCATTTTAGTTGTCCACAATTGGCCTCACCAGAGGGGATAAGATAAGGACAAAATGCTTTTAAACCCAGGAAAGCTTCATGGGACACAAAACCAAACATTTGTTTTCCTTGATTCAGATACAAAATACAATTTAAAACAACTTTCCAAATTTCTTCTATTATCTAACTTTAAATTGCTTAATGAAGAAGCAGCAATGGGTGAGCCATTAACATGAGGCATATATATGCAGCCACTAATCAGCAGCTCCTACCTAGGTATGCTTTTCAATAAAGGATACAAACAATAAGAAACAAACAAGATAAGAGAAGTAAATTGGAAAGATCCTTAAATGATACGCTCTCTCTGAATCATGAAAGAAAACATTTGGGTTTCATGTCCCTTTAAGATGCAATATGGTGGCACCCATATCTTTAAAAACTAAAACTTTACACATATCTGCAACATTTGAGAAAGAAAAGTAATGTAATTTTATAAAATACATCTACATATTTTTCTCAGACTAAACTTTGCTTTGAAAAAATAATTTCAAACATAAATCAATAAAGCCATTTATTTAGAGCTAGATGACAAGTGGAGCGCTAATTAATCAACCGCCCCCAAATGTGCCATTTTACGGGTGCGCAATAAATAACCAGCCATTACAAGTGGCTGGTTATTGCTACCGCAAGCTAGCGGTAGCAATAATGCTTAGAAAATTAACAAGAGATAAGATCTCTGGTTCATTTTTCTAAATGTCCTCCAATTGCCCCCAAAATACAGTGGTGTTTTTTATTTTCTTAAAATATAACTGCTAAAAGGAGTTATAAGGGGTTAAAGTGGCGGGTGTAGGGTGTTAGAAAAAAAAAAAAGCCACTGAAAAATGCCTTAACATTGCGGTCTAATATGTGTTATTTCTGTAAATATATATGTATTTGCTTATATACATATATATTTATGTGTTAATATGTGTATATACACATATTAACACTTAAATATGTACATATTCATATATATTTATATCTGCTGTCATCACTGCGTTACTTACCCCCTTCACTGCGCTAGTTCTCATGACCATTGGATACTAAGGAAGAGCGCCCGCGAGAGCACAATGCTCCCGTGCAATTCGAATGCAAGGTTGCATTGCACCACACTTGTAATACCGCCGCACATTTGCTAGCGCTGGTATTACTCTGTTGAGCGCAAATATAACTTTTGAAGAAGCAATATTTTGTGCTCAACTTGTAATCTGGCCCTTAGTATGTAATGTCTCTTTAGATCAAGACTGGTTATTGAAGTTTTGGTTTTGAAAAATGAACAGTAAAAAAAGTAAAAAATGTTCCTTCATAATTCAGATAGAATATGCAATGTAGAAAAGCATACCTAGGTAGGGACAATGGCAGCAATGCACTTCTTGGATTCAGCTGCTGATTGGTGGTTGCACATATATGCCTCTTGTCATTGGCTCAAATGATGTGTTCAGCTAGCTGCTCTTTTAACAAAGGTTATCAAGAGAATAAACCAATGTTGATATTAGAAGTAAATTGGAAAGTTATTTAAAATTGTATGCTCTACCTGAATCATGAAAGAAAAAATGTGGGATGAACACTCCCCCTTAAAACTTGGGATATTCTCAGGTTAGCGCAACTTGAACGTTTTTGCAAAGGGTGGGGGAAGAAAAAAAGATATTATTTTTTAAAAATTATTAAAAAAGCTATCAGGGCTAAAAAAAGGTATATTGTGTAATGGTGTTTAAAAAAAGAGGCTGCAAAGGAATTTAACATATATATGCACACACAGACATATCTAAATATGTTTGTGCATGTATCTATACATGTATAAATGTGTGTACAGATGTATTAATGTATTTATATGTATTTATACATACAGTATATACACATATAAATGCATATATACACATGTATGTATGTATATATATATATATATATATATATATATATATATATATAAAAAAACACACATTGGAGCCCTTTCCAGTCAAATAACTAAAAACATGAAAAGTCACATTAATTAATCTTTAACCACTTAACGACCAGCGGCGTACACTGTAAGGCGCTGCTGTCCTGGGCCTCTCTCTGCCGCAATCTCGCTAAAAGAAACAAGATCACGCTATTTCTGCATGCCCCATGAGTGGGGCAGTGCAGTTCTAGACATGCAGAGTAACTGATGCCGAGAAGGACACTCTGTGGTCGATTTATCATAGTGCCAGCGGACATGATACAATGTAGCATATCATGTCCGCTGCACATCGATAAATGCCGACAGCATACGCTGTCGGTATTTATTATTGCACCAGCAGTTCTTGTGAACTGCTGGTGCAATGCCGCCCCCCGCAGAGTCGTAACCAATTGGCTGCTAGCAGGGGTTGTCAATCAACCCAATCGTATTAGATCGGGTTGATTTTGTCCGCGGCCTCAAAGCATGCAAACAAGTTATGGAGCAGCATGGAAACAGGGGCATCAAACTACATATCGGGCAGCGGTGGTGCCGATCGTTGGTGGTGTGGGAGGGTTAGGAGGGAGGCGAGTGGGCAGCCCATTGCAGGAGGGGGAAGGAGGGAGGGGGAAGGAGGTAGAGGAGGATCCTATGGTGGTGGGGCCGATTAGAGGGTAGGGAAAGGATCTTATGGGGGGTAAATGAGAGAGGGAGGGAGTTGGGCAGCTACACTACAGAAAAAAATGTTAATTTTTTTATTTTTATTAAAATAAATGAAAAAAATAGAAAACTGGGTATAGACTGCCAGTATCTAAGAAGGAGGGAATTGGTTAGAGGAAGGGTTAGAGAGCTTTCTTTCTAATGACACAGTGGGGGGTAGTTATCAAGCCGTCTACTTTTCTGACTTCGCCGGCCCAATACGCCCGCCTAAGCTCGCCTACCTTCGCCGCCGCGGACCTTGAATACGTTCCCCTAAGTTATCAAAAAAAGCTGTCAAAAAGCTGCGGGGCGATGAGCAGCGGACTGTGATAGTTATCACTCATCCGATCTCGCTGCCCTTCGGCTTTTTCCCAGCTTTATTGCTAGCCTGTCACTAAGCACCCACACTAAACTACACTGTTCTACCCCCTATACCGGCGCCCCCGGAGCCCCCCGCGACTAAATAAAGTTACTAACCCCTAAACCGCCGCTCCTAGACCCTGCCGCAACTCTTATAAATGTATTAACCCCTAAACCGCCGCTCCTAGACCCTGCCGCAACTCTTATAAATGTATTAACCCCTAAACCGCCGCTCCCGGACACCGCAGCCACCTACAGTATACCTAGTAACCCCTATCCTGCCCCCCCTACACCGTCGCCCTCTATAATAAAATTATTAAACCCTATCCTGCTGATCCCGCACCTCGCCGCAACTAAATAAATAGTTTAACCCCTAAATCGCCGCTCCCTGAACCCGCCGCAACCTATATTAAACCTATTAACCCCTATCCTGCCCCCCTACACCGTCGTCACCTATAATAAATTTATTAACCCCTATCCTGCCCCCCCTACACCGTCGTCACCTATAATAAATTTATTAACCCCTATCCTGCCCCCCACTACAACGCCGCCACTGTAATAAAATTATTAACCCCTAAACCTAAGTCTTACCCTAACGCCCCCCTAACTTAAATATTAATTAAATAAATCTAAATAATATTTCTATTATTAACTAAATTAATCCTATTTAAAACTAAATACTTACCTTTAAAATAAACCCTAATATAGCTACAATATAAATAATAATTATATTCTAGCTATTTTAGGATTTATTTTTATTTTACAGGCAACTTTCAATATATTTTAACTAGGTACAATAGCTATTAAATAGTTATTAACTATTTAATAGCTTACCTAGCTAAAATAAACTGAAATTTACCTGTAAAATAAATCCTAACCTAAGTTATAATTACACCTAACACTACACTATACTTTAATAAATTATTCCTATTTAAAACTAAATACTTACGGGGGGTGGAGCCAACTGGGGAACTAGATGGTCGCATTTTTCAGCAGCTCCTACCATACTCTTTATAAAAGATAAACTTAGCGACCGTCTATGCCCAAATTCTTCACTATAAAGCAACTTTAGCTGGCCTGAAATCATAGCCGTTCCTGACAACCACCTCTAAAGGGAGTAATTCCTCTTCCATGGATCTCCATAACCCTGATGTGTTCTCACTGAATGCATAACCTAAAGCAGCCATCTTGCGGCCTACTTGTCACCTTCATTCGGAAGCAAGACTAACAGAGGGATATTTTCTTTAACCTCCACATCATTAGACCGCCACTCTATCCCACCATGGAGGACGCAGAACACACTTTGGCACAAATGCATAAGCTCCTGGATGTGTGCAGAGTTGCGTTCAGTTGCCAACCTGTAATGGAGTCTTGGCAGCCAGTTGCGATACTCCCATCTCACACTGCCCCGCCTCGGGAAATAGTGGCCTCAGAGATACAGGGAGCTGAATTTGCGCAGATCCCTGATATGGAGCAGCATGACCAGCAGGCAGAGGCTCTTAGCCCAAGAGAAGCACCGCTAACTATCCACACTATAATAGGGATCGCGGGTGAGTCCCGGAGCAACTGCAGTGTTAATGTGGCCCTATACCTACCCACGCACTTAGGCCTGCTTGACTGGCTAGCGCAGCATACTAGAGGGGAGAGCCTACAGCTGTGCTGGGACCTTCAGAACTTAGTTTGTGCTGTAGTATGGCGACCATTGGAGGGGCTCATAAAACAAGCTCAAGTTGTCCCTCGTGGCCTCAGGAGAGGAATCGGATAATACAGGAATACCTTTTACGCTCACTCTGGAAGGACCCTGTGTGGACACTGGCTCTTTGGGCAAGACATGTGTGGGGTAAACTGAGTGTTTGCTATTACATTTTATTGGATCAAGAGTGGACACCTAAGGTTTTGTTACGGACATGGTATGGGATATTTAGCTGGGTTGAACGCCCTTTTTGTTTTGTTTTCTCTGCCAGTTCCAAAGTCAGTTAATAGGGCACAGTGTTTTATAGCTGAAAGGTGTTAATTATCTCTCTATTAACGCCATTACAGCTGTTCTGCTTTTATGATTATTTAACCTTGTTTGGGGTAATTTTGCTATGATATTTGTGATTTTATACACATACTGCTTCACATGTGATATATAGATCATAATAGTTTACATATGAAGTATAAGTACTATGTTGCTTGCATTCAGATTCTATCATATTGGGGTGCTATACTGATAATCTGACTCCTATACCATACACAAACCTCTGCTTCTCCATGCTTATTACACTGCATGTTTATGCCCCTTATTGTTTACTACCATGTTATAAGTATATTTTAAACAGCTCATCACATAATAACCCTATGTCTGTATTTTGTGCTTGTGACGTTCCGTGCCTGCGGCCTGGGTGACGGGACGCCTATATTTTATAAATGTATAGATCTAAAGCATAATTCTAGACATAGTTTTCCGCCAGAATGCATATTACTGTACTTGAGTGATGTTTATATTGCGCTTTATGGTAAAACTCTTGCCATGTTTCTAATATTCCATTTATATCTGCCATATAACCACTACTGACAGATGCGATCTCAGTATTATTAATATTAAATTGATTTTCTTTGCCTATATATACAGGAGTGCTAGAATCATAATAGTAAGAGAGCACTCTGGTTTACTCAGATGAAACATGTGACACCTACTTAGCAGGCTAGTCCTATCTGTTGGACTGGAGTTGCCCTCAGATCCACCTTAATTATTATATAGTGACTACCATATATTGTCAAATTAATATCCCACCTAGTTGGAGCTTAGCTGATTTGGAAAGAGATTAGAAGTTACAAATAACTTGTCCTCAGGCTTAGCAGCTTAGCCCACAAGTACCCTACTAGGTGCTCCTCCGGTTTAACTTAAGATTTAGTGTGTAAACTCATAATTTGATGGGGGGAACATAGCTATGCTGCGATGCACAGTTATAGCCAGAAGCTTATCACTTATCACTATGTCTCTGGTGTAGGCAGGTCCTGCAAAATTATTAACATCTACGCCCTTATTATATACAGCATCTTGATTAAGCTCCATAAACTAAGTTTGCCCTTTGAATATAATACTGAATATAATACTTGAGGCCCTCCGGACCAGGCATACCCTTTAGCCCAATATTTATTTAGAATATAAGGCGTCTACCACACTTCAATTGACCACCTCCCCCTCCTCCCCTCCCCCATTCACCACTATCTTATAATGTACCTCCTAGGTAAGGAGGCCTATCTATGCGGTCTTTCTAACCAGTACCGCAACCTATCCCATCTATTTTTTATGTTTTATATGCAGCTTTTCACTCTACCATAAAATTGACTTCATCAAGCGAAACTGTTAAGCTTCACTTACAAATTGAGTTACAAGTTTTAAGTTTAGTATTTTCAATTTCATCACACTACTTATATATTACAAAAACTTGTTTTGCTGTGTTATAAAATATAAATAAGGAAGACACATGAAGACCATTCACTACTTACACATTGTGAAATATGTGCCATAACTATTGTTTATATTTAACTTACTTAATTTTGAATACATTTCATAGGCGAGTTTGTGTATTATAAATATTCCTATAGATCTAGCTTATGTATAATTTTACATTCCTGTATATTCTCATGTTTATATGGCTTCGTGATAATATGCATGTAACCTTATTGCTTTTTATTTGTCTTCAATAAAAAACAAAAACAAAAAAAAAAAAAAAACTAAATACTTACCTGTAAAATAAACCCTAAGATAGCTACAATATAAATAATAATTATATTGTAGCTATCTTAGGATTTATATTTATTTTACAGGTAACTTTGTATTTATTTTAGCTAGGTAGAATAGTTATTAAATAGTTATTAACTATTTAATAACTACCTAGCTAAAAGAAATACAAATTGACCTGTAAAATAAATCCTAACCTAAGTTACAATTAAACCTAATACTACACTATCATTAAATTAATTAAATAAACTACCTACAAATAACTACAATTAAATACAATTACATAAACTAACTAAAGTACAAAAAATAAAAAAAGCTAAGTTACAAAAAATAAAAAAATAAGTTACAAACATTTTAAAAATATTACAACAATTTTAAGCTAATTACACCTAATCTAAGCCCCCTAATAAAATAACAAACCCCCCCAAAATAAAAAATGCCCTACCCTATTCTAAATTAAATAAAGTTCAAAGCTCTTTTACCTTACCAGCCCTTAAAAGGGCCATTTGTGGGGGCATGCCCCAAAAAGTTCAGCTCTTTTGCCTGTAAAAGAAAAATACAACCCCCCCCCAACATTAAAACCCACCACCCACATACCCCTAATCTAACCCAAACCCCCCTTACAAAAACCTAACACTAATCCCCTGAAGATCATCCTACCTTTAGTCGTCTTCACTCAGCCAAGCAGCGATGGAACCGAAGTGGACATCCGGATCGGAAGAAGTTAATCCTCCAAGCGGCGCTGAAGAAATCTTCCATCCGATGAAGTCATCATCCAGGCGGCGATGAAGAAGTCTTCGATCCGGGCGATGTCATCTTCAAAGAGGCGCTGAAGAGGTCTTCTATCCGGGCGATGTCATCTTCCAAGCCGGGTCTTGAATCTTCCTCCCGCCGACGCGGATTCTATCAGCCAATCGGAATTAAGATTGGAAAAATCTGATTGGCTGATGTTCCGATCAGCCAATAGAATGCGAGCTCAATCTGATTGGCTGATTCCATCAGCCAATCAGATTTTTCCTATCTTAATTCCGATTGGCTGATAGAATCCTATCAGCCAATCGGAATCGAGGGGACGCCATCTTGGATGACGTCCCTTAAAGGAGCCTTCATTCTTCGTAGTCCGTCGGTGAAGAAGGAGGTTCCGCGTCGGCGGGAGGAAGATTCAAGACCCAGCATGGAAGATGACATCGCCCGGATAGAAGACCTCTTCAGCGCCTCTTTGAAGATGACATCGCCCGG
Source organism: Bombina bombina (assembly GCF_027579735.1). Lineage (NCBI taxonomy): Eukaryota > Metazoa > Chordata > Amphibia > Anura > Bombinatoridae > Bombina > Bombina bombina. The sequence goes on along the minus strand of NC_069500.1, from coordinate 102,387,897 downwards.
ATCGAAGACTTCTTCATCGCCGCCTGGATGATGACTTCATCGGATGGAAGATTTCTTCAGCGCCGCTTGGAGGATTAACTTCTTCCGATCCGGATGTCCACTTCGGTTCCATCGCTGCTTGGCTGAGTGAAGACGACTAAAGGTAGGATGATCTTCAGGGGATTAGTGTTAGGTTTTTGTAAGGGGGGTTTGGGTTAGATTAGGGGTATGTGGGTGGTGGGTTTTAATGTTGGGGGGGTTGTATTTTTCTTTTACAGGCAAAAGAGCTGAACTTTTTGGGGCATGCCCCCACAAATGGCCCTTTTAAGGGCTGGTAAGGTAAAAGAGCTTTGAACTTTATTTAATTTAGAATAGGGTACGGCATTTTTTTATTTTGGGGGGTTTGTTATTTTATTAGGGGGCTTAGATTAGGTGTAATTAGCTTAAAATTGTTGTAATATTTTTAAAATGTTTGTAACTTATTTTTTTATTTTTTGTAACTTAGCTTTTTTTATTTTTTGTACTTTAGTTTATGTAATTGTATTTAATTGTAGTTATTTGTAGGTAGTTTATTTAATTAATTTAATGATAGTGTAGTATTAGGTTTAATTGTAACTTAGGTTAGGATTTATTTTACAGGTAATTTTGTATTTCTTTTAGCTAGGTAGTTATTAAATAGTTAATAACTATTTAATAACTATTCTACCTAGCTAAAATAAATACAAAGTTACCTGTAAAATAAATATAAATCCTAAGATAGCTACAATATAATTATTATTTATATTGTAGCTATCTTAGGGTTTATTTTACAGGTAAGTATTTAGTTTTAAATAGGAATAATTTATTAAAGTATAGTGTAGTGTTAGGTGTAATTATAACTTAGGTTAGGATTTATTTTACAGGTAAATTTCATTTTATTTTAGCTAGGTAAGCTATTAAATAGTTAATAACTATTTAATAGCTATTGTACCTAGTTAAAATAAATTGAAAGTTGCCTGTAAAATAAAAATAAATCCTAAGATAGATAGAATATAATTATTATTTATATTGTAGCTATATTAGGGTTTATTTTAAAGGTAAGTATTTAGTTTTAAATAGGATTCATTTAGTTAATAATAAAAATATTATTTAGATTTATTTAATTAATATTTAAGTTAGTGGGGCGTTAGGGTTAGGGTTAGACTTAGGTTTAGGGGTTAATAATTTTATTACAGTGGCGGTGGCGTAGTGGGGGGCAGGATAGGGGTAAATAAATTTATTATAGGTGGCGACGGTGTAGGGGGGGCAGATTAGGGGTTAATAAATTTATTATAGGTGGCGACGGTGTAGGGGGGGCAGGATAGGGGTTAATACATTTATTATAGTTGCGGTGGGCTCCGGGAGCGGCGGTTTAGGGGTTAATATGTATAGAGTAGCTTGCGGTGGGCTCCGGGAGCGGCGGTTTAGGGGTAATAACTTTATTTAGTTGCGGCGGTGTAGGGGGGCAGATTAGTGGTGTTTAGACTCGGGGTACATGTTAGGGTGTTAGGTGCAGACAGCTCCCATAGAAACCAATGGGATGTCTGGCAGCAGCGAACTTGTACTTTCGCTATGGTCAGACTCCCATTGATTCCTATGGGATCCGCCGCCTCCAAGGGTGGCGGTTTGAAAACCAGGTACGCTGGGCCGTAAAAGTGCCGAGCGTACCTGCTAGTCATTTGATAACTAGCAAAAGTAGTGAGAATGTGCCGCACTTGTGTGCGGAACATCTGGAGTGACGTATGAATCGATCTGTGTCGGACTGAGTCCGGCGGATCGAAGCTTACGTCACTAAATTCTACTTTAGCCGGTCTCGAGCCTTTGATAACTAAGGCGAATCAGCCTCGCCACAAATACGCTGCGAAATTCCAGCGTATTTGAGGTTGACGGCTTGATAACTACCCCCCAGTGAGTCCACGGATCATCATCAATTACTGTTGGGAATATCACTCCTGGTCAGCACGAGAAGGCAAAGAGCACCACAGCAAAGCTGTTAGGAATCACTTCCCTACCCACAATCCCCATTCATTCTCTTTGCCTCTAATGCAAAGAGGAGGTAAAGTAATTAGGTGTCCTGATTTGGATTCTTCTATCAAGAATTTTTTATTTTGAAGTCAGGGCAGGATTTCTCTGATCTTCCATCACAATTTGGGCTGTACTCCACGTTAGTCTCTTTAGCAGGTGTGGTAGCTTTAAACCAGTTAGGAACTTGTAAAATGGACTTTGCTGCGTTTTACTAACATGTTGCTGTCCTGGTATAGAAAGTCTGAGTAAGTTTACTCTGTCTTTCTTTTAACACAGGTTTCTGTGAGGAGTGGTATCCTCTCAAACTTTGTGAGTCGTCTGACTGCCGGACAACTAGAAGGCAGGTAAGTGCCTTTGTTCTTCTGGGGCTAGAAGGCTGGCACTGATGGGGTTATGGACTCTAAGCTTATTTGGGACACAAACCCCTTAGTAAGGGTGTTCCTGGCAGCATGCAGGCACTATAGGTTTTTATGATGGGGACTTAAGGGTTAATCTCCTGCAAGGCATGGAGTTAACACCTTTTTGAGGCTCAATTTTAAAAAATATGTATACTCTGGTAAGCTAGTAAGGTGCCTTTGCAAACGAACGAGCACCATTGCTATGAGGAGAATATTATGCCTGAATGAGTGTAGTGCATAGTGCCTCTGTAGCTTAGAGTTTCCTTTTTTGGAACAAAGTGAAGTATGGTTGATTCTCTGCTGGGACAGACTTATTTTAATGAATGTGACAGAGAAAATGCTGTTTAGTAACGGCAGGATGAAGCACAATTTTTGCGCGCTTCATCTCCATGCCTTTTTTTGGGATGTCTCAGCCTTCTTTTTATCTCCATGCCATTTTGGGATATCTCTTATAGTAAGCACTCTGATTTTCATGTAGCCCCGCCTTGGCTCTGGTTGTGATCGGAGCGGTGATCTTATGTGTCAGTGTCTGAGTCGGCTCGGTTAAAAAAGAATAGACACGGGTTACTTGTGCAGATTTTCCTGAACCCGGACAATGGCCTCAAGTTATACAGATATAGAGCTAGTCACACAACATTAAGAAGTGTAACAATCATGTATTATTGAACGGTCCATTTTGGGGAGTTTAATTGCACTATGTTTTAATTTTTTAGGTATCCCTCTGTAGTTACTGCTAAACAACCACGGTGGGTTTCATTTATTCTTAAAGCAAAAATTAATGCAGGATCTGTTCTTAAGAAAATACATTTTTCTTGTCACATGTATTTTTTCAACAATAAAGTTTTGTTTTGTTTATTGTTTTCTTGATACTCTGAAATGTTTAACTATAATTGTATATTTAACCTTTTAACGCCGTTATGCCGTTCCATTCCGTCATAATTACACTGGGCTTTAGAGCCGTTATGATGGAATAGAACGGCATAACGGTTTTCAGCTCCTGTGCCCCCTCCGATATTTTGTTTGTTGTGGATCCGGTTGGTGGATGTGCCTAGCACCTCTGGCACTCCCCCAGGATCCAATAAGCATGGAGGGGGTGTATCGATTGTCCCCTGTAAAAGAAGCCCCGGAAGGAATGAATTGAGAGCAGGGGCATGTGACCACACTACAGGCCAATAGCAGTGGGTTGCTAGGCAGAGTTTAGGGGAGGAGGAGCTGGTATAAGTGTTGAGGGTTGTGAGGCGGAAGCCAGCATCAGTTTCCCTTTTGAAGCGGGAAAAGCTGACAGTCAGAATGGAGAGCGTGAGCCTTTTGCTGAAACAGGTAAGGACCTTGGTAGAGGAAAAAGGTGTTACCTGGCTCCAGCAGAGGCTCTTTTTAGAGGACAGCGGTTCCGGTGCAGGGACGACGGCAGTCGAGCCAGCGGGGACATCAGGTCAGGAGCGGTACGGTCGGCCAGTGAGGCGGTCAAAGCCGCCGGTGCGGCTTAGTCCGGATGACAGGAGGGGAGCTTTGGGACAAGAGAGGTCTGATACGGCCAGAGGTGGAGGTAGCGGAAGGTCGGGAGGCAAGAGAAGGGCTGTGGAGGAACTGCGCACATCTCCAGTGTCAGCAGGGAGTAGGAGGGGAACACTGAGGCCTAGGTTGCTGGGGACGAGCTTAGGCAGCGGTGAGGGAGGAGTAATTGAGGCACAAGAGGTTTGTTCGGGGAGCAGGGAGGGTGCGGTGGCAGTAGCCAGGAGCGGTATAAGTAGAAAGGGGGGTGAGAGGGGGGGAGATGGTTTGGTCATTGAGGGTGCTAGTGTGAATAGAAGGAGAGGAGGGGAGGGGATGAGTGAGAATGAGAGAAGCGTTAGGGTTATTGGAGGAGCAGACGTAAGCTTCGGGAGCAGTGAGGGGAGGGATAAGGAAACTGTAAGGGCTGCGAGTGGCAGCGGAGGAATTGGAGGGAACATTAGGAGAGGGGAGGGGAGGGAAAAGGAGGATAGGAATGTTGTCAGGGGCAGTGGGGTATTGGGGGAGAATAGTGGAAGATGTAGGGGCAGGGGAAGAGGAGGTGCTGGAAAAGGGCAAGCTAAGGGGAGAGGCCAAAAAGGAAAAGGGATAGGTGTGGAAAGGGGAGCTGAGGCGGACAGGGCTGGCAGGCATAGTGCAGGGGGAATATCAAGTGGGATAGGAGAGGCCGTTGAGGTGTTGGTGCAGGATATAAGGGAAAGGGATAGGGTTACAGGGGGTAGGGGGGATGGGGAAAAAAGGGGTACAGAGACAGAGAGGAGCAGGGAGAACAGAAGTGGGGGTAAAAGGACTGAAAAAAGGAATAATCTGGAAGTTAATGATTGTGTTTCAGAACCGGAGGAGTCGGACGGCGTCCCGGTGGAAAGGCCGGGGTTGCCTGCGGAGCAGTCTTCATTACAGGAGCTGGAGGACGTCCTGTGGATGAATGAATCTTACAGTGACTTCGCTGGAGAAGAGTCGCAGTTGGGACAGCAGACGGAACCGGAGAGATCAGCACAGGTAGGAGAGATGGCTACTTTAATGCAGCTGCTCAATTCACTGGTGCCTGGGGGGGGACACGTAACTCAGAGTGAGGGACAAATTGGGGGGATTAGGGAGGAACGAGAGAGGGGTAGGGGAAGAGAGAGGGAGGACACTAGGGGGCAGAGACATCATGTTAATCATTCTTCACAGAGATCAGGTGGAGGTTCAGGTGGTCAGAGCAGAAGGGACAGGAGCAGGAGCAGAGGGGCACGGCAGAGGGAGAGATCCCGGACGCCAAGGATAGACTACAGGGAGCGGGAAAGGCACACGTCCCCCACATGGAGTGTATGAGACGGTGATGAAAGGTCTGAAGGAGCTGGTGGCTCAATTAGAAGACAAAAGGAAGGTTGGGGGTGATGTGGGGACAGCAGCGGGAGCATGGGTACCGGCAGTGAAGGAGGTTAGTGTACTGGTGGTGGGAACCCCTTTGGGGAGTGGGGGAGATAAAGGAGGCTCGGTGCCGGTTGCAAGCGGTGAAGTGTTAATTGTGGAGGATCAAGCTTTGCGAAGGCCTTGCTTGTGCTCGGTAGGACCGCTTGGGATCCATCTGAGTAAAGAGGTTAAAGAAAATATATGGAAACGAGAGTTTGTAGAGGTTTTTTCATTGTTGCCGTTGGACCACTTTATTGAGATAAAGGAGGATCCAAAGGGGGAACAGGGCAAAAAGGAAGAGGAGGAGAGAAAGAAAAAGTGGAGGAAATTACCTAAAACTTTTTCAAACTGGACGAGGGCCTTTTGCATATTAGCCAGCGTGATCGGGGAGAAATTCCCCGAGCAGAGTTCGGCTATGTTTTGCTATTTTGATGAAATAGCAGGGGCTCAGAGGACATATGGGGGTCTTGCCTGGTGGCGGTACGATGAACAGTTCCGCCAGAGGCTGGCGGTACGACCAGAGATGCGGTGGGATGACAGGGAGATGGGGGTGTGGTTGGAGTTGATGACTCCTTTGAGGGGGCAGTCCTTTCGGAGCGGAGGAACGGGGGCTAGCAGCGGTGGCAATTAAAAAAGGCCTCTGCTTCCAGTTTAATGAAGGGGTGTGTAGGTTTGGAGGGGCGTGCAAATACAAGCACGAGTGCTCAGGATGCAGAGGTGCTCACTCTTGGGCAAAATGTTTCCGGAAAGGAAAAGGGAATGGAAAAGGAGGTGAGGGTGCTGCTGCGGGCTCGGACCCCGGTGAGGGTAAGAGAGATGGCCCCGTGGCTAAGACAGTACGGTAAGACAAAGGGTAGAGCGGGGGATGCAGAGCTGTTACTGACGGGCTTCAGTTCAGGGTTTCGTATCCCGTTCGAGGGGTCAAAGGGATCGGGTGTGCCTGGGAATTTGAAATCGGCTGAGCAATTCCCAGAGGTGGTTCAAGTTAAGTTGGAAAAGGAGGTGGCGCTGGGGAGAATGGTGGGCCCCTTCAAGGACCCTCCATTCCCGAACTTGAGGGTGTCCCCGCTAGGGGTGGTCCCAAAGAAGACGGCGGGACAATTTAGGATGATTCACCACCTGTCTCATCCTAAGGGCTCTTCTGTTAACGATGGGATTGACCCGTCTTTGACTGCAGTACGTTACGCATCATTTGATAAGGCGGTGAGTGTGGTCAGGAGAGCCCGGGTAGGAGCATTGTTGGCAAAGGTGGATGTTGAGGCAGCCTTTGGGCTTTTACCAGTCCATCCGGTGTGTCATCATTTATCGGGTTGCCAATTTAAAGGGGAATTCTTCGTGGATTTGTGTTTACCCATGGGATGCTCCATATCCTGTGCGTATTTTTAAAAATTTAGTACGTTCGTGGAATGGGTGGTGAAGAAAAAGGCGGGCAGGTCATCGGTGGTCCATTATTTGGACAATTTCCTGTTTGTGGGGGAGGCTGGTTCTGGAGTTTGTGAAACATTGTTGGAAACATTTGTTGAAGTGGCTGAGCAATTCGGGATTCCGATTGCACCAGGAAAGACGGAAGGGCCTGTGACTAAGTTGAGTTTTCTGGGAATCCAGATTGACTCAGTCTTGATGGAGTGCTCGTTACCTTGGGAGAAGGTGGTAGATCTGAGAAAGGTCATAAATGGGATGCTTGGGAAGGTGAAAGTGTCGTTGCGAGAGTTGCAATCGCTACTGGGCAAGCTTAATTTTGCCTGTCGGGTGATCCCAGTTGGAAGGGTGTTTGGAAGGCGCCTGGCATTGGCTATGGTTGGGGTGAAGGAACCGCACCACAGGATCCGGCTTTCAAATGATTTGAAGGAGGATCTAAGAGTGTGGTTGGTGTTTCTGGAGGAGTTCAATGGGCGGTCGCTCATTCAGGAGGGGCCGGTATCGGATGAGGTGTTGCACCTATACACGGATGCTTCAGGAGCCCATGGCTTTGGGGCATATTTTGACGGCAGATGGTGTGTGGATACATGGCCTGAGGAATGGAGGGAACAAGGTTTAACCAAGAACTTGGTGTTTCTAGAATTGTTTCCGTTGGTGGTGGCTGTGATGGTATGGAATGGTGAGCTGAGGGATAGGAAGGTGACTTTCCACTCTGACAATCTGGGAGTGGTATTTGCGATCAATAAGTTGACAGCGAAGTCGAGGCCGGTGATTCGGCTTCTCCGAGTGTTTGTCCTGGAATGCTTGAGGGGGAATGTGTTTTTTCGGGCGGTGCATGTACCCGGGAAGCAAAATGTGATTGCTGACTCTCTTTCCCGGTTGCAGTGGCAGAAGTTTCAGGAAGCAGCCCCGGAGGCGAAGTTGGATGGGGAAGAATGCCCAAGGGCATTGTGGCAGATGGACTTCTTAAAGGTTTGAAATTGGCGAGAGGGGCTTTAGCCCAGAGTACGTTAAGAGCTTACGTGCCAGTATGGAAACGGTGGTTTTGTAGGCTGTACAGGGATGGGATCAGGCTGTCAAAAGAGAATGGGTATGGTACTTAGTTGATTGGGTGCAGGAATGGAAAGAGGCGAAGATGTAAAAATCCATGGTGAATTGTCAGGTGGCGGCGTTAGCCTTTCTGTTTAAGCTGATGGGATAGGTCGATTTAACAAAGGAGTTTTGGGTAAAATTGGCGGTGAGAGGTGTTTGTAGAGGTGGAGCTATGGGGGACAAAAGACGTCCACTTGTATTTGGTTTACTATTAAAGGTAGTTGGGGCTTTGGAGGAGGTGTGCAATTTGAAGTTTGAGTATTATTTGTTCCGGGTGGCTTTTGTATTAGCTTTTTTCGGGGCTTTTAGGGTGTTGGAATTGGTAGGGGCCAATAGAAAGGACAATGGTGGTATCGGGTTGAGAGATGTGGTGATATCAAGGGAGGAAGTGTCTATTTGGCTTAGAAAATCTAAGACAGATCAGGAGGGTGTGGGCCGCTTAATCAAGTTATTCGCTATCGGGGGTGTTTGTTGCCCGGTAGGTTCACTGGTGGACTATCTGAGGATCAGGCCAAGAGGTGAGGGCCCTCTTCTGAGGCATGAGGATGGAGGAGCATTGTCAAAATACCAGTTTGGGGCGGTGCTTAGGAGGGCTTTGTCCGTGGCAGGGGTGGATCCGAAAGACTTTGGATGCCATTCGTTTAGAATAGGCGCGGCAACTGAGGCGCATGAATTGGGTTTGAGTGAGGAAGTTGTGAAGAAGGTGGGAAGGTGGAAGTCGGGGTGTTTAAAACGTTATGTTCGGCCAAACATGATAGTATAGTTTTGTTTTTCTTGACAGGTCCAGTTTAGTGTTGGATAGTTGGACATTCTTTCATTTATTGGGCGAGAAAGGCAGCAGCAACAAAGGAAGGGGGAATCCAGTTGGGACTTCCTCGGGAACAGGTTGGGGTAAAGTGGTTTGGGGTAAGAGGTCTCAGATGGGAAGGGGTAGTGGCTACAGTGAGTAAGTATGCCAGGCTGTACAAGCCTCCTGACATTTTGGTGATACACGCTGGAGGAAATGACTTGGGGTTTATGGCTCAAAAAGATTTGATTGACCAGTTGAAGGGTGGCATGCGTAGGTTGAAGGTTTTGTTCCCGAAGGTGATAATTGTGTGGTCAGAAATTGAGACAAGGTTGGAATGGCGTTCAGCTTGGGATGTCAGGAGGCTGGATTTATCCAGAAGAAAGGTTAACAGGACTCTATCAGGTTTTGTTTCTCAGTTGGGGGGTTTTGGCATTCGCCATGTTGAATTTGAAGGGGAATCAGGCAGATGCTTTTTTATTAAGGATGGGGTGCATCTCAACGAAGTAGGGTTGCACTTATTTAATTTTAACCTAAAAGAAGGGGTACAGAAGGCCTTAGCCCGGTTGGGCGGTGTCCGACGGTAAGTCGGTCTGTGGCGGGTGCTGGCCTTATCAGGCGAGTTTTATGTGGTAATGGTACCTCATCGGATGATGGGGAGAGTTTAAGAAAAGGGGCCGTGCCTGGCAGCAGCCAGTGGAAGGCACGTGTGGTGGATGATGGACAGCACCCCAGGGTTTTTTGTAACCACATTGGTTAGGTGGTTGTGTTATTTGTAAACATTTGTTTGTTTAATAAATGCGGGCTGCGGCCTTTTGTACCCAAAACTTGGTCATGTTTGGTTATTGGTTCACAAGAAGAGTGCCGAATGTGTGAGTCACACTGTAGCAGCCAATGAGTGGAATCATTGGCTGTTACAAGTGTATCCGCTTCCTCTCTGCTCTCAGTGCGATCTGAGAGAGAGAGGAAGACAGTTTAGTGTTTGTAGTGCTAGAGAGGGGAAAATATATATAAAAAAAAATAATACAATATATATATATATATATATATATATATATATATATATATATATTTTTGCTGCTGATCACAGAGCTGCTACTGTGATCAGCCTAATATAACTTTGTTATCCAGTTAGGGCTTTGATCAGTGTTGATCAAAAGCATTGGGGGTTTATTTGTGGGGGTTACAAATATATATATATATATATATATATTGTTTTTGCTGCTGATCACTGAGCTGCTACTGTGATCAGCCTAATATCACAGTGATCAGCCTGTCAGGGCTTTAATCAGTGCCCAAAAGTTCATCTCCATGCCTTTTTTTGGGATGTCTCAGCCTTCTTTTTATCTCCATGCCATTTTGGGATATCTCTTATAGTAAGAACTCTGATTTTCATGTAGCCCCACCTTGGCTCTGGTTGTGATTGGAGCGGTGATCTTATGTGTCAGTGTCTGAGTCGGCTCGGTTAAAAAAGAATAGACACGGGTTACTTGTGCAGATTTTCCTGAACCCGGACAATGGCCTCAAGTTATACAGATATAGAGCTAGTCACACAACATTAAGAAGTGTAACAATCATGTATTATTGAACGGTCCATTTTGGGGAGTTTAATTGCACTATGTTTTAATTTTTTAGGTATCCCTCTGTAGTTACTGCTAAACAACCACGGTGGGTTTCATTTATTCTTAAAGCAAAAATGAATGCAGGATCTGTTCTTAAGAAAATACATTTTTCTTGTCACGTATTTTTTCAACAATAAAGTTTTGTTTTGTTTATTGTTTTCTTGATACTCTGAAATGTTTAACTATAATTGTATATTTAACCTTTTAACGCCGTTATGCCGTTCCATTCCGTCATAATTACACTGGGCTTTAGAGCCGTTATGATGGAATAGAACGGCATAACGGTTTTCAGCTCCTGTGCCCCCTCCGATATTTTGTTTGTTGTGGATCCGGTTGGTGGATGTGCCTAGCACCTCTGGCACTCCCCCAGGATCCAATAAGCATGGAGGGGGTGTATCGATTGTCCCCTGTAAAAGAAGCCCCGGAAGGAATGAATTGAGAGCAGGGGCATGTGACCACACTACAGGCCAATAGCAGTGGGTTGCTAGGCAGAGTTTAGGGGAGGAGGAGCTGGTATAAGTGTTGAGGGTTGTGAGGCGGAAGCCAGCATCAGTTTCCCTTTTGAAGCGGGAAAAGCTGACAGTCAGAATGGAGAGCGTGAGCCTTTTGCTGGAACAGGTAAGGACCTTGGTAGCGGAAAAAGGTGTTACCTGGCTCCAGCAGAGGCTCTTTTTAGAGGACAGCGGTTCCGGTGCAGGGACGATGGCAGTCGAGCCAGCGGGGACATCAGGTCAGGAGCGGTACGGTCGGCCAGTGAGGCGGTCAAAGCCGCCGGTGCGGCTTAGTCCGGATGACAGGAGGGGAGCTTTGGGACAAGGGAGGTCTGATACGGCCAGAGGTGGAGGTAGCGGAAGGTCGGGAGGCAAGAGAAGGGCTGTGGAGGAACTGCGCACATCTCCAGTGTCAGCAGGGAGTAGGAGGGGAACACTGAGGCCTAGGTTGCTGGGGACGAGCTTAGGCAGCGGTGAGGGAGGAGTAATTGAGGCACAAGAGGTTTGTTCGGGGAGCAGGGAGGGTGCGGTGGCAGTAGCCAGGAGCGGTATAAGTAGAAAGGGGGGTGAGAGGGGGGGAGATGGTTTGGTCATTGAGGGTGCTAGCGTGAATAGAAGGAGAGGAGGGGAGGGGATGAGTGAGAATGAGAGAAGTGTTAGGGTTATTGGAGGAGCAGACGTAAGCTTCGGGAGCAGTGAGGGGAGGGATAAGGAAACTGTAAGGGCTGCGAGTGGCAGCGAGGAATTGGAGGGAACATTAGGAGAGGGGAGGGGAGGGAAAAGGAGGATAGGAATGTTGTCAGGGGCAGTGGGGTATTGGGGGAGAATAGTGGAAGATGTAGGGGCAGGGGAAGAGGAGGTGCTGGAAAAGGGCAAGCTAAGGGGAGAGGCCAAAAAGGAAAAGGGATAGGTGTGGAAAGGGGAGCTGAGGCGGACAGGGCTGGCAGGCATAGTGCAGGGGGAATATCAAGTGGGATAGGAGAGGCCGTTGAGGTGTTGGTGCAGGATATAAGGGAAAGGGATAGGGTTACAGGGGGTAGGGGGGATGGGGAAAAAAGGGGTACAGAGACAGAGAGGAGCAGGGAGAACAGGAGTGGGGGTAAAAGGACTGAAAAAAGGAATAATCTGGAAGTTAATGATTGTGTTTCAGAACCGGAGGAGTCGGACGGCGTCCCGGTGGAAAGGCCGGGGTTGCCTGCGGAGCAGTCTTCATTACAGGAGCTGGAGGACGTCCTGTGGATGAATGAATCTTACAGTGACTTCGCTGGAGAAGAGTCGCAGTTGGGACAGCAGACGGAACCGGAGAGATCGGCACAGGTAGGAGAGATGGCTACTTTAATGCAGCTGCTCAATTCACTGGTGCCTGGGGGGGGACACGTAACTCAGAGTGAGGGACAAATTGGGGGGATTAGGGAGGAACGAGAGAGGGGTAGGGGAAGAGAGAGGGAGGACACTAGGGGGCAGAGACATCATGTTAATCATTCTTCACAGAGATCAGGTGGAGGTTCAGGTGGTCAGAGCAGAAGGGACAGGAGCAGGAGCAGAGGGGCACGGCAGAGGGAGAGATCCCGGACGCCAAGGATAGACTACAGGGAGCGGGAAAGGCACACGTCCCCCACATGGAGTGTATGAGACGGTGATGAAAGGTCTGAAGGAGCTGGTGGCTCAATTAGAAGACAAAAGGAAGGTTGGGGGTGATGTGGGGACAGCAGCGGGAGCATGGGTACCGGCAGTGAAGGAGGTTAGTGTACTGGTGGTGGGAACCCCTTTGGGGAGTGGGGGAGATAAAGGAGGCTCGGTGCCGGTTGCAAGCGGTGAAGTGTTAATTGTGGAGGATCAAGCTTTGCGAAGGCCTTGCTTGTGCTCGGTAGGACCGCTTGGGATCCATCTGAGTAAAGAGGTTAAGAAAATATATGGAAACGAGAGTTTGTAGAGGTTTTTTCATTGTTGCCGTTGGACCACTTTATTGAGATAAAGGAGGATCCAAAGGGGGAACAGGGCAAAAAGGAAGAGGAGGAGAGAAAGAAAAAGTGGAGGAAATTACCTAAAACTTTTTCAAACTGGACGAGGGCCTTTTGCATATTAGCCAGCGTGATCGGGGAGAAATTCCCCGAGCAGAGTTCGGCTATGTTTTGCTATTTTGATGAAATAGCAGGGGCTCAGAGGACATATGGGGGTCTTGCCTGGTGGCGGTACGATGAACAGTTCCGCCAGAGGCTGGCGGTACGACCAGAGATGCGGTGGAATGACAGGGAGATGGGGGTGTGGTTGGAGTTGATGACTCCTTTGAGGGGGCAGTCCTTTCGGAGCGGAGGAACGGGGGCTAGCAGCGGTGGCAATTAAAAAAGGCCTCTGCTTCCAGTTTAATGAAGGGGTGTGTAGGTTTGGAGGGGCGTGCAAATACAAGCACGAGTGCTCAGGATGCGGAGGTGCTCACTCTGGGGCAAAATGTTTCCGGAAAGGAAAAGGGAATGGAAAAGGAGGTGAGGGTGCTGCTGCGGGCTCGGACCCCGGTGAGGGTAAGAGAGATGGCCCCGTGGCTAAGACAGTACGGTAAGACAAAGGGTAGAGCGGGGGATGCAGAGCTGTTACTGACGGGCTTCAGTTCAGGGTTTCGTATCCCGTTCGAGGGGTCAAAGGGATCGGGTGTGCCTGGGAATTTGAAATCGGCTGAGCAAATCCCAGAGGTGGTTCAAGTTAAGTTGGAAAAGGAGGTGGCGCTGGGGAGAATGGTGGGCCCCTTCAAGGACCCTCCATTCCCGAACTTGAGGGTGTCCCCGCTAGGGGTGGTCCCAAAGAAGACGGCGGGACAATTTAGGATGATTCACCACCTGTCTCATCCTAAGGGCTCGTCTGTTAACGATGGGATTGACCCGTCTTTGACTGCAGTACGTTACGCATCATTTGATAAGGCGGTGAATGTGGTCAGGAGAGCGGGGGTAGGAGCATTGTTGGCAAAGGTGGATGTTGAGGCAGCCTTTGGGCTTTTACCAGTCCATCCGGTGTGTCATCATTTATCGGGTTGCCAATTTAAAGGGGAATTCTTCATGGATTTGTGTTTACCCATGGGATGCTCCATATCCTGTGCGTATTTTGAAAAATTTAGTACGTTCGTGGAATGGGTGGTGAAGAAAAAGGCGGGCAGGTCATCGGTGGTCCATTATTTGGACAATTTCCTGTTTGTGGGGGAGGCTGGTTCTGGAGTTTGTGAAACATTGTTGGAAACATTTGTTGAAGTGGCTGAGCAATTCGGGATTCCGATTGCACCAGGAAAGACGGAAGGGCCTGTGACTAAGTTGAGTTTTCTGGGAATCCAGATTGACTCAGTCTTGATGGAGTGCTCGTTACCTTGGGAGAAGGTGGTAGATCTGAGAAAGGTCATAAATGGGATGCTTGGGAAGGTGAAAGTGTCGTTGCGAGAGTTGCAATCGCTACTGGGCAAGCTTAATTTTGCCTGTCGGGTGATCCCAGTTGGAAGGGTGTTTGGAAGGCGCCTGGCATTGGCTATGGTTGGGGTGAAGGAACCGCACCACAGGATCCGGCTTTCAAATGATTTGAAGGAGGATCTAAGAGTGTGGTTGGTGTTTCTGGAGGAGTTCAATGGGCGGTCGCTCATTCAGGAGGGGCCGGTATCGGATGAGGTGTTGCACCTATACACGGATGCTTCAGGAGCCCATGGCTTTGGGGCATATTTTGACGGCAGATGGTGTGTGGATACATGGCCTGAGGAATGGAGGGAACAAGGTTTAACCAAGAACTTGGTGTTTCTAGAATTGTTTCCGTTGGTGGTGGCTGTGATGGTATGGAATGGTGAGCTGAGGGATAGGAAGGTGACTTTCCACTCTGACAATCTGGGAGTGGTATTTGCGATCAATAATTTGACAGCGAAGTCGAGGCCGGTGATTCGGCTTCTCCGAGTGTTTGTCCTGGAATGCTTGAGGGGGAATGTGTTTTTTCGGGCGGTGCATGTACCCGGGAAGCAAAATGTGATTGCTGACTCTCTTTCCCGGTTGCAGTGGCAGAAGTTTCAGGAAGCAGCCCCGGAGGCGAAGTTGGATGGGGAAGAATGCCCAAGGGCATTGTGGCAGATGGACTTCTTAAAGGTTTGAAATTGGCGAGAGGGGCTTTAGCCCAGAGTACGTTAAGAGCTTACGTGCCAGTATGGAAACGGTGGTTTTGTAGGCTGTACAGGGATGGGATCAGGCTGTCAAAAGAGAATGGGTATGGTACTTAGTTGATTGGGTGCAGGAATGGAAAGAGGCGAAGATGTAAAAATCCATGGTGAATTGTCAGGTGGCGGCGTTAGCCTTTCTGTTTAAGCTGATGGGATAGGTCGATTTAACAAAGGAGTTTTGGGTAAAATTGGCGGTGAGAGGTGTTTGTAGAGGTGGAGCTATGGGGGACAAAAGACGTCCACTTGTATTTGGTTTACTATTAAAGGTAGTTGGGGCTTTGGAGGAGGTGTGCAATTCGAAGTTTGAGTATTATTTGTTCCGGGTGGCTTTTGTATTAGCTTTTTTCGGGGCTTTTAGGGTGTTGGAATTGGTAGGGGCCAATAGAAAGGACAATGGTGGTATCGGGTTGAGAGATGTGGTGATATCAAGGGAGGAAGTGTCTATTTGGCTTAGAAAATCTAAGACAGATCAGGAGGGTGTGGGCCACTTAATCAAGTTATTCGCTATTGGGGGTGTTTGTTGCCCGGTAGGTTCACTGGTGGACTATCTGAGGATCAGGCCAAGAGGTGAGGGCCCTCTTCTGAGGCATGAGGATGGAGGAGCATTGTCAAAATACCAGTTTGGGGCGGTGCTTAGGAGGGCTTTGTCCGTGGCAGGGGTGGATCCGAAAGACTTTGGATGCCATTCGTTTAGAATAGGCGCGGCAACTGAGGCGCATGAATTGGGTTTGAGTGAGGAAGTTGTGAAGAAGGTGGGAAGGTGGAAGTCGGGGTGTTTAAAACGTTATGTTCGGCCAAACATGATAGTATAGTTTTGTTTTTCTTGACAGGTCCAGTTTAGTGTTGGATAGTTGGACATTCTTTCATTTATTGGGCGAGAAAGGCAGCAGCAACAAAGGAAGGGGGAATCCAGTTGGGACTTCCTCGGGAACAGGTTGGGGTAAAGTGGTTTGGGGTAAGAGGTCTCAGATGGGAAGGGGTAGTGGCTACAGTGAGTAAGTATGCCAGGCTGTACAAGCCTCCTG
Organism: Bombina bombina; assembly: GCF_027579735.1. Lineage (NCBI taxonomy): Eukaryota > Metazoa > Chordata > Amphibia > Anura > Bombinatoridae > Bombina > Bombina bombina. Next base: position 102,371,960 of record NC_069500.1, on the reverse strand, counting down.
ACATTTTGGTGATACACGCTGGAGGAAATGACTTGGGGTTTATGGCTCAAAAAGATTTGATTGACCAGTTGAAGGGTGGCATGCGTAGGTTGAAGGTTTTGTTCCCGAAGGTGATAATTGTGTGGTCAGAAATTGAGACAAGGTTGGAATGGCGTTCAGCTTGGGATGTCAGGAGGCTGGATTTATCCAGAAGAAAGGTTAACAGGACTCTATCAGGTTTTGTTTCTCAGTTGGGGGGTTTTGGCATTCGCCATGTTGAATTTGAAGGGGAATCAGGCAGATGCTTTTTTATTAAGGATGGGGTGCATCTCAACGAAGTAGGGTTGCACTTATTTAATTTTAACCTAAAAGAAGGGGTACAGAAGGCCTTAGCCCGGTTGGGCTGTGTCCGACGGTAAGTCGGTCTGTGGCGGGTGCTGGCCTTATCAGGCGAGTTTTATGTGGTAATGGTACCTCATCGGATGATGGGGAGAGTTTAAGAAAAGGGGCCGTGCCTGGCAGCAGCCAGTGGAAGGCACGTGTGGTGGATGATGGACAGCACCCCAGGGTTTTTTGTAACCACATTGGTTAGGTGGTTGTGTTATTTGTAAACATTTGTTTGTTTAATAAATGCGGGCTGCGGCCTTTTGTACCCAAAACTTGGTCATGTTTGGTTATTGGTTCACAAGAAGAGTGCCGAATGTGTGAGTCACACTGTAGCAGCCAATGAGTGGAATCATTGGCTGTTACAAGTGTATCCGCTTCCTCTCTGCTCTCAGTGCGATCTGAGAGAGAGAGGAAGACAGTTTAGTGTTTGTAGTGCTAGAGAGGGGAAAATATATATAAAAAAAAATAATACAATATATATATATATATATATTTTTTTGCTGCTGATCACAGAGCTGCTACTGTGATCAGCCTAATATAACTTTGTTATCCAGTTAGGGCTTTGATCAGTGTTGATCAAAAGCATTGGGGGTTTATTTGTGGGGGTTACAAATATATATATATATATATATTGTTTTTGCTGCTGATCACTGAGCTGCTACTGTGATCAGCCTAATATCACAGTGATCAGCCTGTCAGGGCTTTAATCAGTGCCCAAAAGTTCATCTCCATGCCTTTTTTTGGGATGTCTCAGCCTTCTTTTTATCTCCATGCCATTTTGGGATATCTCTTATAGTAAGAACTCTGATTTTCATGTAGCCCCGCCTTGGCTCTGGTTGTGATTGGAGCGGTGATCTTATGTGTCAGTGTCTGAGTCGGCTCGGTTAAAAAAGAATAGACACGGGTTACTTGTGCAGATTTTCCTGAACCCGGACAATGGCCTCAAGTTATACAGATATAGAGCTAGTCACACAACATTAAGAAGTGTAACAATCATGTATTATTGAACGGTCCATTTTGGGGAGTTTAATTGCACTATGTTTTAATTTTTTAGGTATCCCTCTGTAGTTACTGCTAAACAACCACGGTGGGTTTCATTTATTCTTAAAGCAAAAATTAATGCAGGATCTGTTCTTAAGAAAATACATTTTTCTTGTCACATGTATTTTTTCAACAATAAAGTTTTGTTTTGTTTATTGTTTTCTTGATACTCTGAAATGTTTAACTATAATTGTATATTTAACCTTTTAACGCCGTTATGCCGTTCCATTCCGTCATAATTACACTGGGCTTTAGAGCCGTTATGATGGAATAGAACGGCATAACGGTTTTCAGCTCCTGTGCCCCCTCCGATATTTTGTTTGTTGTGGATCCAGTTGGTGGATGTGCCTAGCACCTCTGGCACTCCCCCAGGATCCAATAAGCATGGAGGGGGTGTATCGATTGTCCCCTGTAAAAGAAGCCCCGGAAGGAATGAATTGAGAGCAGGGGCATGTGACCACACTACAGGCCAATAGCAGTGGGTTGCTAGGCAGAGTTTAGGGGAGGAGGAGCTGGTATAAGTGTTGAGGGTTGTGAGGCGGAAGCCAGCATCAGTTTCCCTTTTGAAGCGGGAAAAGCTGACAGTCAGAATGGAGAGCGTGAGCCTTTTGCTGGAACAGGTAAGGACCTTGGTAGCGGAAAAAGGTGTTACCTGGCTCCAGCAGAGGCTCTTTTTAGAGGACAGCGGTTCCGGTGCAGGGACGACGGCAGTCGAGCCAGCGGGGACATCAGGTCAGGAGCGGTACGGTCGGCCAGTGAGGCGGTCAAAGCCGCCGGTGCGGCTTAGTCCGGATGACAGGAGGGGAGCTTTGGGACAAGGGAGGTCTGATACGACCAGAGGTGGAGGTAGCGGAAGGTCGGGAGGCAAGAGAAGGGCTGTGGAGGAACTGCGCACATCTCCAGTGTCAGCAGGGAGTAGGAGGGGAACACTGAGGCCTAGGTTGCTGGGGACGAGCTTAGGCAGCGGTGAGGGAGGAGTAATTGAGGCACAAGAGGTTTGTTCGGGGAGCAGGGAGGGTGCGGTGGCAGTAGCCAGGAGCGGTATAAGTAGAAAGGGGGGTGAGAGGGGGGGAGATGGTTTGGTCATTGAGGGTGCTAGTGTGAATAGAAGGAGAGGAGGGGAGGGGATGAGTGAGAATGAGAGAAGTGTTAGGGTTATTGGAGGAGCAGACGTAAGCTTCGGGAGCAGTGAGGGGAGGGATAAGGAAACTGTAAGGGCTGCGAGTGGCAGCGGAGGAATTGGAGGGAACATTAGGAGAGGGGAGGGGAGGGAAAAGGAGGATAGGAATGTTGTCAGGGGCAGTGGGGTATTGGGGGAGAATAGTGGAAGATGTAGGGGCAGGGGAAGAGGAGGTGCTGGAAAAGGGCAAGCTAAGGGGAGAGGCCAAAAAGGAAAAGGGATAGGTGTGGAAAGGGGAGCTGAGGCGGACAGGGCTGGCAGGCATAGTGCAGGGGGAATATCAAGTGGGATAGGAGAGGCCGTTGAGGTGTTGGTGCAGGATATAAGGGAAAGGGATAGGGTTACAGGGGGTAGGGGGGATGGGGAAAAAAGGGGTACAGAGACAGAGAGGAGCAGGGAGAACAGGAGTGGGGGTAAAAGGACTGAAAAAAGGAATAATCTGGAAGTTAATGATTGTGTTTCAGAACCGGAGGAGTCGGACGGCGTCCCGGTGGAAAGGCCGGGGTTGCCTGCGGAGCAGTCTTCATTACAGGAGCTGGAGGACGTCCTGTGGATGAATGAATCTTACAGTGACTTCGCTGGAGAAGAGTCGCAGTTGGGACAGCAGACGGAACCGGAGAGATCGGCACAGGTAGGAGAGATGGCTACTTTAATGCAGCTGCTCAATTCACTGGTGCCTGGGGGGGACACGTAACTCAGAGTGAGGGACAAATTGGGGGGATTAGGGAGGAACGAGAGAGGGGTAGGGGAAGAGAGAGGGAGGACACTAGGGGGCAGAGACATCATGTTAATCATTCTTCACAGAGATCAGGTGGAGGTTCAGGTGGTCAGAGCAGAAGGGACAGGAGCAGGAGCAGAGGGGCACGGCAGAGGGAGAGATCCCGGACGCCAAGGATAGACTACAGGGAGCGGGAAAGGCACACGTCCCCCACATGGAGTGTATGAGACGGTGATGAAAGGTCTGAAGGAGCTGGTGGCTCAATTAGAAGACAAAAGGAAGGTTGGGGGTGATGTGGGGACAGCAGCGGGAGCATGGGTACCGGCAGTGAAGGAGGTTAGTGTACTGGTGGTGGGAACCCCTTTGGGGAGTGGGGGAGATAAAGGAGGCTCGGTGCCGGTTGCAAGCGGTGAAGTGTTAATTGTGGAGGATCAAGCTTTGCGAAGGCCTTGCTTGTGCTCGGTAGGACCGCTTGGGATCCATCTGAGTAAAGAGGTTAAAGAAAATATATGGAAACGAGAGTTTGTAGAGGTTTTTTCATTGTTGCCGTTGGACCACTTTATTGAGATAAAGGAGGATCCAAAGGGGGAACAGGGCAAAAAGGAAGAGGAGGAGAGAAAGAAAAAGTGGAGGAAATTACCTAAAACTTTTTCAAACTGGACGAGGGCCTTTTGCATATTAGCCAGCGTGATCGGGGAGAAATTCCCCGAGCAGAGTTCGGCTATGTTTTGCTATTTTGATGAAATAGCAGGGGCTCAGAGGACATATGGGGGTCTTGCCTGGTGGCGGTACGATGAACAGTTCCGCCAGAGGCTGGCGGTACGACCAGAGATGCGGTGGGATGACAGGGAGATGGGGGTGTGGTTGGAGTTGATGACTCCTTTGAGGGGGCAGTCCTTTCGGAGCGGAGGAACGGGGGCTAGCAGCGGTGGCAATTAAAAAAGGCCTCTGCTTCCAGTTTAATGAAGGGGTGTGTAGGTTTGGAGGGGCGTGCAAATACAAGCACGAGTGCTCAGGATGCGGAGGTGCGCACTCTGGGGCAAAATGTTTCCGGAAAGGAAAAGGGAATGGAAAAGGAGGTGAGGGTGCTGCTGCGGGCTCGGACCCCGGTGAGGGTAAGAGAGATGGCCCCGTGGCTAAGACAGTACGGTAAGACAAAGGGTAGAGCGGGGGATGCAGAGCTGTTACTGACGGGCTTCAGTTCAGGGTTTCGTATCCCGTTCGAGGGGTCAAAGGGATCGGGTGTGCCTGGGAATTTGAAATCGGCTGAGCAATTCCCAGAGGTGGTTCAAGTTAAGTTGGAAAAGGAGGTGGCGCTGGGGAGAATGGTGGGCCCCTTCAAGGACCCTCCATTCCCGAACTTGAGGGTGTCCCCGCTAGGGGTGGTCCCAAAGAAGACGGCGGGACAATTTAGGATGATTCACCACCTGTCTCATCCTAAGGGCTCGTCTGTTAACGATGGGATTGACCCGTCTTTGACTGCAGTACGTTACGCATCATTTGATAAGGCGGTGAGTGTGGTCAGGAGAGCGGGGGTAGGAGCATTGTTGGCAAAGGTGGATGTTGAGGCAGCCTTTGGGCTTTTACCAGTCCATCCGGTGTGTCATCATTTATCGGGTTGCCAATTTAAAGGGGAATTCTTCGTGGATTTGTGTTTACCCATGGGATGCTCCATATCCTGTGCATATTTTGAAAAATTTAGTACGTTCGTGGAATGGGTGGTGAAGAAAAAGGCGGGCAGGTCATCGGTGGTCCATTATTTGGACAATTTCCTGTTTGTGGGGGAGGCTGGTTCTGGAGTTTGTGAAATATTGTTGGAAACATTTGTTGAAGTGGCTGAGCAATTCGGGATTCCGATTGCACCAGGAAAGACGGAAGGGCCTGTGACTAAGTTGAGTTTTCTGGGAATCCAGATTGACTCAGTCTTGATGGAGTGCTCGTTACCTTGGGAGAAGGTGGTAGATCTGAGAAAGGTCATAAATGGGATGCTTGGGAAGGTGAAAGTGTTGTTGCGAGAGTTGCAATCGCTACTGGGCAAGCTTAATTTTGCCTGTCGGGTGATCCCAGTTGGAAGGGTGTTTGGAAGGCGCCTGGCATTGGCTATGGTTGGGGTGAAGGAACCGCACCACAGGATCCGGCTTTCAAATGATTTGAAGGAGGATCTAAGAGTGTGGTTGGTGTTTCTGGAGGAGTTCAATGGGCGGTCGCTCATTCAGGAGGGGCCGGTATCGGATGAGGTGTTGCACCTATACACGGATGCTTCAGGAGCCCATGGCTTTGGGGCATATTTTGACGGCAGATGGTGTGTGGATACATGGCCTGAGGAATGGAGGGAACAAGGTTTAACCAAGAACTTGGTGTTTCTAGAATTGTTTCCGTTGGTGGTGGCTGTGATGGTATGGAATGGTGAGCTGAGGGATAGGAAGATGACTTTCCACTCTGACAATCTGGGAGTGGTATTTGCGATCAATAAGTTGACAGCAAAGTCGAGGCCGGTGATTCGGCTTCTCCGAGTGTTTGTCCTGGAATGCTTGAGGGGGAATGTGTTTTTTCGGGCGGTGCATGTACCCGGGAAGCAAAATGTGATTGCTGACTCTCTTTCCCGGTTGCAGTGGCAGAAGTTTCAGGAAGCAGCCCCGGAGGCGAAGTTGGATGGGGAAGAATGCCCAAGGGCATTGTGGCAGATGGACTTCTTAAAGGTTTGAAATTGGCGAGAGGGGCTTTAGCCCAGAGTACGTTAAGAGCTTACGTGCCAGTATGGAAACTGTGGTTTTGTAGGCTGTACAGGGATGGGATAAGGCTGTCAAAAGAGAATGGGTATGGTACTTAGTTGATTGGGTGCAGGAATGGAAAGAGGCGAAGATGTAAAAATCCATGGTGAATTGTCAGGTGGCGGCGTTAGCCTTTCTGTTTAAGCTGATGGGATGGGTCGATTTAAAAAAGGAGTTTTGGGTAAAATTGGCGGTGAGAGGTGTTTGTAGAGGTGGAGCTATGGGGGACAAAAGACGTCCACTTGTATTTGGTTTACTATTAAAGGTAGTTGGGGCTTTGGAGGAGGTGTGCAATTCGAAGTTTGAGTATTATTTGTTCCGGGTGGCTTTTGTATTAGCTTTTTTCGGGGCTTTTAGGGTGTTGGAATTGGTAGGGGCCAATAGAAAGGACAATGGTGGTATCGGGTTGAGAGATGTGGTGATATCAAGGGAGGAAGTGTCTATTTGGCTTAGAAAATCTAAGACAGATCAGGAGGGTGTGGGCCGCTTAATCAAGTTATTCGCTATTGGGGGTGTTTGTTGCCCGGTAGGTTCACTGGTGGACTATCTGAGGATCAGGCCAAGAGGTGAGGGCCCTCTTCTGAGGCATGAGGATGGAGGAGCATTGTCAAAATACCAGTTTGGGGCGGTGCTTAGGAGGGCTTTGTCCGTGGCAGGGGTGGATCCGAAAGACTTTGGATGCCATTCGTTTAGAATAGGCGCGGCAACTGAGGCGCATGAATTGGGTTTGAGTGAGGAAGTTGTGAAGAAGGTGGGAAGGTGGAAGTCGGGGTGTTTAAAACGTTATGTTCGGCCAAACATGATAGTATAGTTTTGTTTTTCTTGACAGGTCCAGTTTAGTGTTGGATAGTTGGACATTCTTTCATTTATTGGGCGAGAAAGGCAGCAGCAACAAAGGAAGGGGGAATCCAGTTGGGACTTCCTCGGGAACAGGTTGGGGTAAAGTGGTTTGGGGTAAGAGGTCTCAGATGGGAAGGGGTAGTGGCTACAGTGAGTAAGTATGCCAGGCTGTACAAGCCTCCTGACATTTTGGTGATACACGCTGGAGGAAATGACTTGGGGTTTATGGCTCAAAAAGATTTGATTGACCAGTTGAAGGGTGGCATGCGTAGGTTGAAGGTTTTGTTCCCGAAGGTGATAATTGTGTGGTCAGAAATTGAGACAAGGTTGGAATGGCGTTCAGCTTGGGATGTCAGGAGGCTGGATTTATCCAGAAGAAAGGTTAACAGGACTCTATCAGGTTTTGTTTCTCAGTTGGGGGGTTTTGGCATTCGCCATGTTGAATTTGAAGGGGAATCAGGCAGATGCTTTTTTATTAAGGATGGGGTGCATCTCAACGAAGTAGGGTTGCACTTATTTAATTTTAACCTAAAAGAAGGGGTACAGAAGGCCTTAGCCTGGTTGGGCGGTGTCCGACGGTAAGTCGGTCTGTGGCGGGTGCTGGCCTTATCAGGCGAGTTTTATGTGGTAATGGTACCTCATCGGACGATGGGGAGAGTTTAAGAAAAGGGGCCGTGCCTGGCAGCAGCCAGTGGAAGGCACGTGTGGTGGATGATGGACAGCACCCCAGGGTTTTTTGTAACCACATTGGTTAGGTGGTTGTGTTATTTGTAAACATTTGTTTGTTTAATAAATGCGGGCTGCGGCCTTTTGTACCCAAAACTTGGTCATGTTTGGTTATTGGTTCACAAGAAGAGTGCCGAATGTGTGAGTCACACTGTAGCAGCCAATGAGTGGAATCATTGGCTGTTACAAGTGTATCCGCTTCCTCTCTGCTCTCAGTGCGATCTGAGAGAGAGAGGAAGACAGTTTAGTGTTTGTAGTGCTAGAGAGGGGAAAATATATATATAAAAAAATAATACAATATATATATATATATATATATATTTTTTTTTTTGCTGCTGATCACAGAGCTGCTACTGTGATCAGCCTAATATAACTTTGTTATCCAGTTAGGGCTTTGATCAGTGTTGATCAAAAGCATTGGGGGTTTATTTGTGGGGGTTACAAATATATATATATATATATATATATATATTGTTTTTGCTGCTGATCACTGAGCTGCTACTGTGATCAGCCTAATATCACAGTGATCAGCCTGTCAGGGCTTTAATCAGTGCCCAAAAGTTTATTTGTGGGGATCTTTAGTTATTATTAACCCCTTCCTTGCTGTTCCCAATCACTACCCTTCCCAGTTCCTTTTTTTTTTTTAGTTTATAAAAAAAAATAATATATATATATATATATATATATATATATATATATATATATAAAGAAAAAATCATATTTTTTTTTTTAAAAAAAATCTGAGGGAATAGGGTGGGTGGGAATAGGTGGGTGGTAATTGGGAGGTGGTAATTGGGGTGGTTTAGTGGGATTTTGGGGAAGGTGAAGTGGGAATTGGTGGGGGTGAAGTGGTAATTTGTACTGAAAAAAATCCCTTATGGCACGCTATTCAGCTGAAGAGGCTTATGCCATTCTTGCCGCAGATTCAGGGAGTGAAACCCTCTCTGCTCTGTCATACAGCGCAACCCTTACGGCATCAGATATAGAGCCCCTGAGTGATACATCTGATGCTGGTGCTCCCTGCCCGCCACCTAAAAGGAGGCGTCGCACAAATGACCAAAATTGGATACCCCCAAATTTCACTGCCCCAGAAATGCCAGAATTTACTGAGACTCCTGGCATCACAAGTGATGTTCCAGTATGTGAGCCAATAAACTATATGTCCCTGATTCTGACAGATACCATGTTTGAGCATATAGTTGCTCAAACAAATTTATATGCCAGCCAGTATCTGTCCAAAAATCCCCAATCTCTGTATGTCAGAAAAAATAGCTGGCACCCCACTGACATACCAGAGATTAAAAAGTTTTGGGCCCTGACATTAATAATGGGGATTGTGAAGAAACCCAGCATTCGTTCATACTGGAGCCAGAACCCCATCCTGGCTACCCCTCTTTTTCCAGGGGTTATGAAGAGGGACAGATATGAACAATTGCTGCGGTTTCTCCATTTTAATGATAATACCAAGTGCCCCCCCAAAAATGACCCCCTGCATGACAGGTTATATAAACTAAGGCCCCTGATAAGCCACCTGCCACAAAAATTTTAAGAAGTTTACATACCTGAGCAGGACATTTGCATTGATGAGTCCCTCATGAAATTTAAGGGGAGATTGCTTTTCAAGCAATATATACCATCCAAGAGGCCCCGCTATGGGGTAAAATTTTATAAGCTCTGTGAATGCAGTACTGGGTATACCTGGGCATTTCGCATCTTCCAGGGAAAGGATAGCCACTTGGATCCACCTGGCTGCCCAGATTCGGTTGGCACAAGTGGGAAAATTGTGTGGGATCTCCTACTACCCCTGCTAAATAAAGGGTACCATTTGTGGCTCGATAATTTTTACACCAGCACAGAGCTATTAAAATTTTTATCTTATTTTGAAACCGTGGCCTGTGGCACAACAAGAAAAAATCGCAAAGGTTTCCCCCAGAAGCTGACATATGGAAAAAAAAGTAGGGGCACAACGTCAGCTTTACACCACAATGAGCTACTGGCCCTTCGGTACACTGATAAAAAAGATGTGTACATGCTCTCCACAATGCACGATGAAGCTACAGTGCCAGTGTCTGTGAAGGGAAGATCTGCACAGATCCTAAAGCCAAAGTGCATTGTGGAGTACAACAAAAACATGGGGGGGGGGGGTAGATTTAGCTGACCGGTGCCTGCAGCCATATCTAATTCAAAGAAAAACTAGAACTTGGTACAAAAAAGTAGCCTTTTATATTATGCAGATCGCAGTATATAATGCATATGTGCTGTACAAAAAAACAGGCACAGGGAAAACTTATACTTTTTTGGAATTTGTGTTAAATGTAACATCTGATATTTTGTTTAACCAGACCCCTAATCCTCCCACTGTTCAATCTGAAAATGTCGAGTGACTCTGTGGCAGGCATTTTCCCACTAGGATCCCCCCCACTGCCTGCAAATTAACACCCCAGAAAAGATGCAGAGTCTGCTATAAAAAAGGAGGGAGGAGGGATTCTAGTTGCCATTGCCCTGACTGCCCCTCTCAACCTGGCCTCTGTATCACTGATTGCTTTCGAATATATCACACAGAGTTAAACTTTTAATTTGAAAGCAATCTGTATGTGTTCCTAATTTATTTTATTTTATTTTATTATTCTGTATTCCTAACTTCATAAATCCCCTGACCTTGTCCTGTCCCTTTATATGTTAAGCCCATCCACTCTAAGGCCATTATAAGTTATACAAAATAACTAAAATACTCCTTTTAGAATATCCTGAGTTATCCACTTTTGCAAATGGTATGTCATGAGGGGGGTAATTTTCATTCCTGGGCTGCCATACTGTCTCAAAGGCAACATAGGTCCAGAAAATCAATGTGCTAAATTTTCTATGCAGACCCTATATTGGGCCCTGTAACTTCCTAAAACCACATAAAACCTGTGCATAGGGGGTATTGTTGTACTCATGGGAGATCACTGAACACAGATATGGGTGTATTATAGCAGTAAAAAATATAATGATGTTGATCTAAATAGAAAAATGGCAAAGTCTGTGTGAAAAATAAAAAATATGACCACTAAATTTGACCAGGTTTTGTGACTAAGTGGCTACAAAAAAAAGACTAAACATAGTCCTTTTTCAATACCCTGGGTTGTCTACTTTTGCAAATGGTATGCCATGGTGGGGTAATTTTCATTCCTGCGCTGCCATACTGTCTCAAAGGCAACAAAGGTCCATAAAATCAATGTGCCCAATTTCCATTCAAATTGGCAGACCCTATATTGGGCGCTGTAACTTCCTGAAACCACATAAAACCTGTACATAGGGGGTATTGTTGTACTCCTGGGACATTGTGGAACACAAAGATGGGTGTATTATAGCAGTAAAACATACAAGGATGATATAAACAGCAAAAAGGCAGTGTTTTTGTGATAAGCTAAAACTGAAATATGAACATTACCTTTGGCCAGATGTTGTGACTAAGTGGCTACAAACAAAGACTAAACATAGTCCTTTTTCAATACCCTGGGTTGTCTACTTTTATAAATGGTATGCCACGATGGGGTAATTTTCCTTCCTGGGCTGCTATAATGTCTCAAAGAGGACAAAGGCCCATAAAATGAATGTGCCAATTTTCCATGTAAATGGGCAGATCCCATATTTGGCCCTGTAACATCTGTAAACCCCATACAACCTGTACATGGGGGGTACTGTTTTACTCTTAGGACATTGACAAACACAAATATGTGTGCTTTATAGCAGCAAAACATAAAAGGTTGATGACAGAAACAACCAAAGTGCAGTGTTTGTGCAAAAAACGCATACAAAAAAAAATGAGCACTACATTTGGCCAGGTGTTGTGACTAAGGGGCTTCACAAAAAAATGTGACATGGGCCTTTTGGAATACCCTAGGGTGTCTTCTTTTGAAAATGGTATGCCATGATGGGGTAATTTTAATTCCTGGGCTGCTATAATGTCTCAAAGAGGACATAGGCACAGAAAATTAAGGTGCCAAATTTCCATGCATAAAAACTGAAATGGGCAGACCCCATATTTGGCCCTGTAACTTCTGTAAACCCCATAAAACCTGTACATGGGGGTACTGTTTTACTCGTAGGACCTTGAAAAACACTAATATGTGTGTTTTATAGCAGCAAAATATAAAAGGTTGATGACAGAGACAGCCAAAGTGCAGTGTTTGTGCAAAAAACGCATACAAAAAAAATGACCATTACATTTGGCCAGGTGTTGTGACTAAGGGGCTTCACAAAAAGATGTGACATGGGCCTTTTGGAATACCCTAGGGTGCCTTATTTTGAAAATGGTATGCCATGATGGGGTAATTTTCATTCCTGGGCTGCTATAATGTCTCAAAGAGGACATAGGCACAGAAAATGAAGGTGCCAAATTTCCATGCATAAAAACTGAAATGGGCAGACCCCATATTTGGCCCTGTAACTTCTGTAAACCCCATAAAACCTGTACATGGGGGGTACTGTTTTACTCATAGGACCTTGATAAACACAAATATGTGTGTTTTATAGCAGTAAAACATAAAAGGTTGATGACAGAGATAGCCAAAGGGAAGTGTTTGTGCAAAAAACGCATGCAAAAAAAAATGACCATTACATTTGGCCAGATGTTGTGACTAAGGGGCTTCACAAAAAGATGTGACATGGGCCTTTTGGAATACCCTGGGGTATCTTCTTTTGAAAATGGTATGCCATGATGGGGTAATTTTCATTCCTGGGCTGCTATAATGTCTCAAAGAGGACATAGGCACAGAAAATTAAGGTGCCAAATTTCCATGCATAAAAACTGAAATGGGCAGACCCCATATTTGGCCCTGTAACTTCTGTAAACCCCATAAAACCTGTACATGGAGGGTACTGTTTTACTCGTAGGATCTTGACAAACACTAATATGTGTGTTTTATAGCAGCAAAACATAAAAGGTTGATGACAGAGACAGCCAAAGTGCAGTGTTTGTGCAAAAAATGCATGTAACAAAAAGGACCATTACATTTGGCCAGGTGTTGTGACTAAGGGGCTTCACAAAAAGATGTGACATGGGCATTTTGGAATACCCTAGGGTGTCTTCGTTTGATAATGGTATGCCATGATGGGGTAATTTTCATTCCTGGGCTGCTATAATGTCTCAAAGAGGACATAGGCCCAGAAGGTGAAGGTGCCAAATTTTCATGTAAATGGGCAGACCCCATATTTGGCCCTGTAACTTCTGTAAAACCCATAAAACCTTTACATGGGGGGTACTGTTGTACTTGTAGGACATTAACAAACACTTATATGTGTGTTTTATAGCAGTAAAACATAAAAGCTTGATGACAGAAACAGCCAAAGTGCAGTGTTTGTGCAAAAAACGCATTAAAAATAAATGAGCACTACATTTGGCCAGATGTTATGCCTAAGGGGCTTCACAAAAAGATGTGACATGGCCCTTTTGGAATACCCTGGGGTGTCTTCTTTTGAAAATGGTATGCCATGATGGGGTAATTTTCATTCCTGGGCTGCTATAATGTCTCAAAGAGGACATAGGCACAGAAATGAAGGTGCCAAATTTCCATGCATAAAGACTGAAATGGGCAGACCCCATATTTGGCCCAGCAACTCCTGTAAATCCCGTGAAACCTGTACATGGGGGGTACTGTTGTACTCGTAGGACATTGACAAACACAAATATGTGTGTTTTATAGCAGTAAAACATAAAAGTTTGATGACAGAAACAGCCAAAGTGCAGTGTTTGTGTAAAAAACGCATACAACAAAAATGACCACTACATTTGGCCAGGTGTTTTGACTAAGGGGCTTCACAAAAAGATGTGACATGACCCTGGGGTGTCTACTTTTGTAAATGGTATGCCATGATGGGGTTATTTTCATTCCTGGGCTGCTATAATGTATGAAAGGCAACTTAAGCCCAGAAAATGAATGTGCCAGATTTCTATGTAAATGGGTAGGCCGTATGTTGGGCCTTGTAAATTCCAGAAAACTCAGAAAACCAGTACATGGGGGGTATCGTTATACTCATGGGACATTGCTTAACACAAGTATGGGTGTTTTATTGCAGTAACATATATCAGGATGATGATATTCACAATAAAATCATTTGGAAAGCTTCAAATTTCTTAATTTCTCACACTTACTTTGATTTTTTTTAAATAAAATTATAGTTGAGAAATAAATCTTTTATGCCAAAAGAAAGCCCTATCTGTCCTCTAAAAAACAATATATAATTAGTGTGGGTGCACTTAATGTGAAAGGGGTAAATTATGGTTGAAAAGACATATAGCTGAAATTCAAGGTTTCGTTTACGTTCAGAACTTGAACAATTGCCTATGTCATGAAAGGGTTAATAGTGCTATCTGAATATGCCTTTCAGAGCTCTCTATACTGGGGCGAATTTTAGAAGATATTTCCCTCTGAGTCTCATGTCTTCCAGGATATGCTGTTCGGGCAATGCCACAAATTCTCCTTACTTGTCCCAAGCATCTATGGTGTCACATGCAGTGCCCTGCGGTTCATCTCATTCTCCTGGAGGAGTGTTTGTGTTTACAAATTTGCAGCTCAGGTATCATTTGCAAGAGAGCCTAGACCACTATGGAGGGTAGCTAGCTCTTTATGGGTCCTTAGATAAAAGGACAGATAGCTCAGCATGTTATTGCATGTTGGCTGAGCTCTGTAGCAGCCCAAGGTTTGTAGGTTCGATCCTCAATGAGGTCCACTCAGCCTTTCATCCTTCTGAGGTTGATAAAATGAGCAGCGCCTTGAGACTCTTATGGGTGATTAGCCGCGGTTTACAATACAAAGTGCTATTGCATTGTCTTTAGAAGCTGGAGTTTAATTGTTCTTTCAGAGCAATGTTTTGTTGTTTTAGCCTTGCTGTGCTAGCCCACTGATGGCTGTTGTGGCCTAGTAGTTAGCAAGCCTGGCTTGAAGGCTCATGGTTTAGAGCTCGTACCCAGTCATAGGCCTTTGTGTCCTTCTTTCAATACTTATAAAAGCAGCATATCTTTTAAAGCATTGTGACTGATTTATTGGTCAGCGGATAAACCTACCTGTGGCTAAGTGGCAGCTTCAATATTTTAGCTTTCTACAATTCCATGCTTCTGGTTTTTCCTTTCAAGAAAGAGATGTTGTTGGATTTGGTCTGGAAGAATTATCCTTCTACCACATGTCAAGATAATAGGACTAACAAAAGGTTTTTCTTTTCCTTTATCAGCAGGGTTTGTCATGCCTTAGTATCCAACTAATCTTATTGTAATCTAAGATTTCCTCCCATGGGCAGATTTCTCCTTCTAGAGAATCTGCTATCCAGTTTTGATGATAGATTTTTCTTGAACTGGGTTCAAGATCTTCATCTCTGGAAGTGATTGTTCCAGTCTGGGAATGAGATATAGGTATTTCTTCAAGTTTTCTCAGGTTCTGACCTTCAAAGTAGTATCCGTTTTCCTTTGGTTCAAGAAGGGTCTGTTCATAGTGACCATAGACCTGAGGGATGTGTATTTTTTGTTTCCATGATTGGTATTTTCTCAAGTTTCTGAGTTTCATCATCCTAGAAGGACTTATGGGTCTCAGAATATTGTAAGGGGGATTCTGGATCATATATGATCAGGTGTCATCCTTCCTTCTAGCAAACATTTTTTCAAGAGACCTTGTCCAGTCTTCTATCCTATGGTTGGGAAACGATTCTGGAGAAGAGTTCCTTTACTCCATCTGCAAGGGTGATTTATTGGGGACCTTCATAGATTCTCTGTCTAATAGAAGATCTTTATCTGGGACCAAGTTATCAGGGAGTTTTTCCTTTTGTTTTTCTTGTTGTCTTCTGACCGGTCATCAGCAATGTCTGGTGGTCTGATAGATAGCTTAGTCATTTTGTAACCAGATGGTTGGGAGGGAATTGGTATTATGGTTTCCCTTGATATAATTCCCTTTGCTATTTTCTCTAAAATAGAGAATGTTTGGATCTGACTCAGTGGTTAGATCTAGATCAGTAGATACGAGACTCCCTCTGGTACTGGTTTTCGAGAGTACCTGTCTAAGGGCGCGTGCTTCTGGAAAAATTCCTGGAAGGCATGGGGATTATTATTCTCGGAAGTGTCTGTGTTCCTCTTTTACATATGAGGGTGAGTTACTTTACTCTGATGGTTTGGTCTCAGTTGTCATTTAATTAACATTTTCATCTCTATGACTTACAGCATCTACTGGGGTGGAACTCTGAGTTCCTTAGTCTTGTAGAAGGGGATTTGATTGTTCAGTGGCAACTCACAATGGCTGTCTGTTCTCCTCTCTTTAGGGGTGAACAATTGGACTTTTTACCGGAGGTGTTTTCTAGGTAAACCCTAAAATGTGGGTTCTGGCGTTTTGACAGACTGTCAAACTTATGAGGTTAGGTTCATGGTCAAGTGATTGCAGACCACCTTGATACATTTTCTGGTGGGTTTTTTCTTAGGAATCAGTCTTGCATATATTTTTCCACCGTTTTTCTCTCCTCTCACTAGTTATTATTGTATTTAGCAGGAGAGAGAGTCGGTTATTCTAATAGCTCCTGAGTGGCCTCGCAGGTTCTGGTATGCAGACCTAGAGGAATGGTATCCTCTCCCTCCTTGGAGACTGTTTATGAAGAAGGACCTTCTGAATCGGGGTCCCTTCCTTCATTCTATTTTCGTTTACGCTAAAGCTTACTGCTTGGATATTGATCTCTTAGTTGGTCTAAGCGTGGTTTTTATGCCTTGGTCTTTAAGGCCATGTTTCAGGCTTGCATGCCAATTACTATTAAATGGTCTTTAATGGAGTTGGGTCAGAATTCCTGTGAATTGTCTTTCTCCAGGAAGGCTTGTAGAAGGGGTCTTTGGTCAGTACTCTCAGGGGGCAGATCTCTGTCCTATAGTCTCATGGATGTGCTGAATGTCCAATCTTTTTGTCAGGCCTGGGTCAGCATCAGGCCTGTGTTAAATCAGTTGCTCCACCTTGGAGTCTTAACCTTGTTCTTTTAGCCTTGCTTCAGGCCCTGTTTGAACCTATACATTCCTTAGATATTGAGATGTTATCTTGGAAGGTTTTGTTTCTGCTAAGAGAGTCTCTGAACTCTCGGCATTGCAGTATGAATCCCCTTATCTTATCTTTTATCCAGATAAGGTGGGTCTGCGTACTAAGTTATTTTTTCTTCCTAAGGTGGTTCCTCTTGCAGGCAACTAAGGTCTTCCGCTAGTCTTCTGTTTTGTTTGTCTGGGAAACGCAAAGATCAGAGAGCTACGGCTCATTTTCATTCACTCTGGCTGAAGAGTATTATCGTTTGGCCTATCAAAATGCTGGACTTCAGCCTCCTGAGAGAATCACGGCTCATTCCATAAGGGCTGGGTCTTCTGTTTTTTTTAAGCATGAAGTTTCTGTTGAACACGTTTACAGGGCTGCAACTTGGTCCTCTATGCATACTTTTTATATACTTTATAAATTTGATATGTTGCTTCTGCTGAGGCTTCCTTTGGGAGAGAGGTCTTTAAGACAGTGGTGCCTTCTGTTTCGGTGACCTGTCTTGTCCTTATCATCTGTGTCCTCTAGCTTGGGTATTGACTTCGAACAGTAATTGACACGGTGAGTCCACGGATCATCATCATTAGAAAGAAAACAAAATTTATGCTTACCTAATAAATTTCTTTCTTTCTTGACACAGTGAGTCCATGGCCCACCCTGGTTTTTTCAGACAGTTTTTGTTATATAAACCTCAGGCACTTCTGCACCTTGTGTTGCTTCCTTTCTCTCCTTTCCTTGGTCGAATGACTGGGGGTTGTATTATGGGTAGGGAAGTGATACTTAACAGCTTTGCTGTGATGCTCTTTGCCTCCTCCTACTGGCCAGGAGTGATATTCCAAACAGTAGTTGATGATGATCCGTGGACTCACCGTGTCAAGGTAAGCATAAATTTTGTTTTTTGGAAGGGATCAGGGAGGTGGGAAGGTAAATGGGTAATCCTACACTACAGACGATAATAATAATTAAAAAAAATATGTAAATCCACATACTGGCAGAGTGTCTGCCAGTACTTAAGATGGAGGTGACCATTAGGGGGATGGGGTGAGGTAGGAAAGAGAGCTGTTTGAGAGGAATCATGTAGGGATCAGGGGGTGGGAAGTATCCGGTTGGAGGGCAATCTCTACACTAAAGCTAAAATTAACCTTACAAGCTACCTGATTAACTCCTCACTGCTGGGAATAATAAAAGTGTGGTGTGCAGCTTCTAATTACCAAAAAGCAATGTAAAATTATATGTCTGTTATTTCTGAACAAAGAGGATCCCAGAAAAGTGTTTACAAACATTTGTGCCATGATTCCACAAGCTGTTTGTAAATAATTTCAGTGAGAAACCTACAGTTTGTGAAAAAGTTAACAATTTTTTTTATTTGATCGCATTTGGTGGACCTATAGAAATACATATCTAAAAATACATAGAACATTTCCTTCTATGTGAAGAACATTGTAATGTAAAAAATACTAATTGTGAATCGTATTGTGCTGGGTTAGTGCACTTGAAGATAGTTATCTGAAGGCACATTATGTAAATATTAAATACAAATAATATAAAAAATAATCAGCTAGATTACCAGTTTTGGGTTATATGAGTGAAAAAGCATCGTTATGCTTCATAACGATGCTTTTTCCCTAACGCCACTATTACAAGTCTTGTCAAATTAGGTGTACCGCCCACCATTTTGGCCATCACGCAATGTCAGTACCGCACTTTTAAAAAAGTCCTTTTTCAAAGGGACTCCCATAGCGTCGGTATTACGAGTTTTGCTGTGAGCCCAAAAAGAGAGTGGTACAGCCTAAAATGACAAGATCCGTACCGCCATCTAAAGTCAGTAGTTATGAGTTTTATGCTACAAAGCTGTAACATAAAACTCATAACTGAAGTGTTCCAAAGTACACTAACACCCATAAACTACCTAATAACCCCTAAGCTGAGGCCCTCCCGCATCACAAATACTAAAATAAAATTATTAACCCCTAATGGGGCTGCATTACGGAGCTTTTTTTCCGCGATCACAGGTGTTAGGCTTTTTTAGCCGACTCTCCCCATTGATGTCTGGGGAAATCGTGCACCAGGACGTCAAAACACCGCTTGTATTTGGGTGAGGTATGGAGCTTAACACCACAATATTGCCCGCACAAGCCGGGTTTTTCAAAACCTGTAATAGCAGCACTATAGGGAGGTGAAATAACAACATTTTTGTGACAGTCATTAAATTTCCTATAGCGCTCAAACTTGTAATCTAGATGAATAAGAATTAGTCAAAATTATCATAGATGTTCTAAAAAATTCTAAAAAATGCATATGTATTTTTTAGAATTTTTTAAAACCTATTAAATAATTTTTAACAATAATGTTTAATATATTTTACATTCCAATGTGAAGAACATAAGAATGTGCAATATTAACAGCTCAGTTCAGGTTAGCGCGCAAGTATTGGTGTTAGTTGTTTTATTTAAGTTTTCGCACTTCATTAAATTCTATCGGCTAGATTTAGAGTTTTGTCGGTAACGACCTGCGTACCTAACGCTGGCTTTTTTTCCCCCGCACCTTTTAAATACTGCTGGCATTTAGAGTTCACAAAAGGGCTGTGTTAGGCTCCAAAAAGGGAGCGTATAGCATATTTACCGCCATTGCAACTCTCAATACCAGCGGTGCTTACGGACGCGGCCAGCTTCAAAAACGTGCTCGTGCACGATTCCCCCATAGAAAACAATGGGGCAGTTTGAGCTGAAAAAAAAACCTAACACCTGCAAAAAAGCAGCGTTCAGCTCTTAACGCAGCCCCATTGTTTCCTATGGGGAAACACTATCTAAGTCTGCACCTAACACCCTAAAATGTACCCCGAGTCTAAACACCCCTAAACTTACACTTATTAACCCCTAATCTGCCTCCCCCACTATCGCTGACCCCTGCATATTTTTTTAACCCCTAATCTTCCGCTCCGTACACCGCTGAAACCTACATTATACCTATGTACCCCTAATCTGCTGCCCCTATCACCGCCGACCCCTATATTTATTAACCCCTAATCTGCCCCCCACAACGTCGCCGCCAGCTACCTACAATAATTAACCCCTAATCTGCCGACCGGACCTCACCGCTACTCTAATAAATGTATTAACCCCTAAAGCTAAGTCTAACCCTAACACTAACACCCCCCTAAGTTAAATATAATTTAAATCTAACTAAATAAATTAACTCTTATTAAATAAATTATTCCTATTTAAAGCTAAATACTTACCTGTAAAATAAACCCTAATATAGCTACAATATAAATTATAATTATATTGTAGCTATTTTAGGAATAATATTTATTTTTCAGGCAACTTTGAAATTATTTTAACCAGGTACAATAGCTATTAAATAGTTAATAACTATTTAATAGCTACCTAGTTAAAATAATTACAAAATTACCTGTAAAATAAATCCTAACCTAAGTTACAATTAAACCTAACACTACACTATCAATAAATTAATTAAATAAAATACCTACAATTATCTACAATTAAACCTAACACTACACTATCAATAAATAAATTAAATACAATACTTACAAATAAATACAAATAAATAAACTAACTAAAGTACAAAAAATTAAAAAAAGCTGTTACAAAAAATAATTTTTTTTATTACAAACATAATAAAAATATTACAACAATTTCAAGCTAATTACACCTACTCTAACCCCCCTAATAAAATAACAAAGCCCCCCAAAATAAAAAAAATGCCCTACCCTATTCTAAAATTAAAATAGAAAAGCTCTTTTACCTTACCAGCCCTTAAAAGGGCCTTTTATGGGGCATGCCCCAAAGAATTCAGCTCTTTTGCCTGTAAAAAAAACCATACAATATCCCCCCCAACATTACAACCCACCACCCACATACCCCTAATCTAACCCAACCCCCCTTAAATAAACCTAACACTAAGCCCCTGAAGATCTTCCTACCTTGTCTTCACCATGCCAGGTATCACCGATCGGTCCACAAGAGGCTCCTCCGAAGTCTTCATCCAAGCCCAAGCGGGGGCTGGAGATCCATCATCCAGCTGAAGTCTTCTATCAAGCGGCAAGAAGAAGTCCAGAAGAGGTCCAAAGTCTTCATCCTATCCGGGCACAAGAGGAGATCCGGACCGGTAACCATCTTCATCCAAGCGGCATCTTCTATCTTCATCCGATGACGAGCGGCTTCATCTTGAAGACCTCCGGCGCGGATCCATCCTCTTCTTCCTACATCCTAAGTCCGAATGAAGGTTCCTTTAAATGATGTCATCCAAGATGGCGTCCCTCGAATTCCGATTGGCTGATAGGATTCTATCAGCCAATTGGAATTAAGGTAGGAAAAATCTGATTGGCTGATGGAAGACTTCGGAGGAGCCTCTTGTGGACCGATCGGTGATACCTGGCATGGTGAAGACAAGATAGGAAGATCTTCAGGGGCTTAGTGTTAGGTTTATTTAAGGGGGGTTTGGGTTAGATTAGGGGTATGTGGGTGGTGGGTTGTAATGTTGGGGGGGGATATTGTGTTTATTTTTACAGGCAAAAGAGCTGAATTCTTTGGGGCATGCCCCGCAAAAGGCCCTTTTAAGGGCTGGTAAGGTAAAAGAGCTTTTCTATTTTAATTTTAGAGTAGGGTAGGGCATTTTTTTTATTTTTGGGGGCTTTGCTATTTTATTAGGGGGCTTAGAGTAGGTGTAATTAGCTTAAAATTGTTGTAATATTTTTATTATGTTTGTAATTCATTTTTTTATTTTTTGTAACTTAGCTTTTTTTATTTTTTGTACTTTAGTTAGTTTATTTAATTGTATTTATTTGTAGGTATTTTATTTAATTTATTTATTGATAGTGTAGTGTTAGGTTTAATTGTAGATAATTGTAGGTATTTTATGTAATTAATTTATTGTTAGTGTAGTGTTAGGTTTAATTGTAACTTAGGTTAGGATTTATTTTACAGGTAATTTTGTAATTATTTTAACTAGGTAGCTATTAAATAGTTATTAACTATTTAATAGCTATTGTACCTGGTTAAAATAAATACAAAGTTGCCTGTAAAATAAATATAAATCCTAAAATAGCTACAATATAATTATTCGTTATATTCTAGCTATATTAGGGTTTATTTTACAGGTAAGTATTTAGCTTTAAATAGGAATAATTTATTTAATAAGAGTTAATTTATTTTGTTAGATTTAAATTATATTTAACTTAGGGGGGTGTTAGTGTTAGGGTTAGACTTAGCTTTAGGGGTTAATACATTTATTATAGTAGCGGTGAGGTCCGGTCGGCAGATTAGGGGTTAATACTTGAAGTTAGGTATCGGTGATGTTAGGGAGGGCAGATTAGGGGTTAATACTATTTATTATAGGGTTATTGAGGTTGGAGTGAGGCAGATTAGGGGTTAATAACTTTATTATAGTAGTGGTCCGGTTGGCAGATTAGGGGTTAATAATTGTAGGTAAGGTAGCAGCGACGTTGGTGGGTTTAATTGTAGATAATTGTAGGTATTTTATTTAATTAATTTATTGATAGTGTAGTGTTAGGTTTAATTGTAACTTAGGTTAGGATTTATTTTACAGGTAATTTTGTAATTATTTTAACTAGGAAGCTATTAAATAGTTATTAACTATTTAATAGCTATTGTACCTGGTTAAAATAATTTCAAAGTTGCCTGAAAAATAAATATTATTCCTAAAATAGCTACAATATAATTATAATTTATATTGTAGCTATATTAGGGTTTATTTTACAGGTAAGTATTTAGCTTTAAATAGGAATAATTTATTTAATAAGAGTTAATTTATTTCGTTAGATTTAAATTATATTTAACTTAGGGGGGTGTTAGTGTTAGGGTTAGACTTAGCTTTAGGGGTTAATACATTTATTAGAGTAGCGGTGAGGTCCGGTCGGCAGATTAGGGGTTAATTATTGTAGGTAGCTGGCGGCGACGTTGTGGGGGGCAGATTAAGGGTTAATAAATATAATATAGGGGTCGGCGGTGTTAGGGGCAGCAGATTAGGGGTACATAGGAATAACGTAGGTTGCCGCGGTGTGCGGGCGGCAGATTAGGGGTTAAAAAAAATTATTAGAGTGGCGGCGATGTGGGGGGGCCTCGGTTTAGGGGTACATAGGTAGTTTATGGGTGTTAGTGTACTTTAGAGCACAGTAGTTAAGAGCTTTATGAACCGGCGTTAGCCCAGAAAGCTCTTAACTCCTGGCTTTTTTCTGCGGCTGGAGTTTTGTCGTTAGATTTCTAACGCTCACTTCAGCCAAGACTCTAAATACCGGCATTAGAAAGATCCCATTGAAAAGATAGGATACGCAATTGACGTAAGGGGATCTGCGGTATGGAAAAGTTGCAGCTGCAAAGTGAGCGTTAGACCCTTTCCTGACTGACTCTAAATACTAGCGGTAGCCCAAAACCAGTGTTAGGAGCCTCCAACGCTGGTTTTGACGGCTAACGCCAAACTCTAAATCTAGCCGTATGAGAAGAATAGTAAACATGGTTGCGATATCTCAAGTCCAACATTGGGTTTTCGCTCGAACTCAAACCTTTTACTTTCAACTTGTAATACAAACGTTAGATGATGTGTACAAAAAGTTAACCTCTAGCAAATTTTACACTCAAGCTAAAGCGCCAAACAGCACCACTTGTAATCTAAGTAAAAATTGGAGCTATTGGGGTGGATTTACTATGCAGCATATGCTCTAATTTCCATGCCAGCCTTCTGGCTTGCCAGAAACAAGAGTTAAGAGGCAGCGGGATGATTGACACCACCTGCTAGCGGCCAATTGGATGAGAATGTGCAGGGGGTGGCATTGCATAAGCATTTCACTAGAAATGCTTGTGCAATGACAAATGCTGACAGCGTATGCTGTCGGCATTTATCAATGTGGGGCGGACATGATCTGCTACAGCGGATCATGTCCGACCACACATTCATAAATCAGCCCCTATGTATCAAGGTGTGGGGAACAATAGTTTGATTCTAGACCATTTTTACATAAAAAGCAGTTTTTCCGTATAAAAAAGAAACTCTCTTTTTAGTCATGGGTAGTTTAATATTACTCAGTGTGAACTAGGATAAACATAAACTCTTTAATAATCATCCAACACAATAACCTAATAAGGCATTATACTACAAATAAAAAACACATGCCTTTGGTAATTGAAACAAATACAATTTATAAACTCTGGTACTTTTCATACTTGGCAAGAGAGCAGTAAATGAAAACAAGCTGATGTGTTTTTTGTGTTTGAACATTTTAAGCGTTTATTGGAATTCATTTTTAGTGCCCAATAACTGTAAGTGCACACATTGATTATTTAAGTGCAAATAAAGGGAGTATAGAGAAATTGTCAAGTCAATAAACTGTTGCATGAGATTATTTACACATGATCTGTTGCTCAAAGGTAAAACACATGAGTGTAAAAAAAGCTGTGGAGCATAATATAGCCCAGTGTGATATTTGGGCTGATTTATCATTTGTCTGGCGGACATGATCCGCTGTAGCGATCATGCCACCAGACATTGATAAATGCCGACAGCATACGCTGTCCACATTTATCATTGCACAAGCAGTTCTGGTGAACTGCTTGTGCAATGTGTCCTCTGCAGATTCGCGGCCACTAGCAGGGGTGTCAATAAACCCAATTGTATGCAATTGGGCAAATTACTGTCCGCCACCTCGGTGAATGAGTTAAGGAGCAGCAGTCTAAAGACTGCTGCTTCTTAACTCCTGTTTCCGGCGAAACAGGGGTATTTGGTCCCTTTCGTGCCATGATAAATCAGCCCCATAGTGAACACTTTGCTTTGCAAGCATTTTTAAAACTGTCTATGTCTGGGCCTAGAGTGTGATTAATTTGAGCAGAGATATTATAGAGATAATATACAAAATGTATGCTGTCACTATTTAAAATATGCCAAGAGAAACAAAAGTGCTGTACTATTAACCCTTCTAATGCTTATTCTTTCTTGGGGGTAGATTTATCAAATGCTGGGGGGACGTGATTCGCTGTAGCATTTATCATTGCACAAGCATTTTTTGTGAAATGGTTGTGCAATGCAGCCCCCTGAACATTCGCTGCCAATCAGCCGCTAGCAGGGGATGTCAATCATCCCGATCGTATGGGATCTTACAACCACTGCTTTTTAACTTACATTTCAGGTGAGCTGGAAACTTCGGATGTAGAAAGCAGCATTCACTGCTTTATAAATATACCCCTTAGTCTCTCAGTCCAAGAAAAAAAATGAATAGTGCAACAACTTCCAATAAAAAAAAGAATATGTAAAGAATGAAGCAAATTAGATAATAGAAGTAAATTGGAATGTTGTTTAAAATTGTATTCTCTATCTGAATCATAAAATATTTTTTTTTGGTTTCATGTCGCTTTAATACCACTGATAGATATCTAACATAGTTAAGTGTATAAATATTTAAAGTGATAATAAATCCTAGCGTTTGTGAAATTCTAGGATTTACCATTGGAACAAATAAAGGGGACTTTCAGTCAAAGTATAAAATAATTCATGCTAATAGCTCCTTACCTTTATTTGTTTGCAGCGTTCACCGCACTGAGCTGCTAAGGCAGCCCACGGCAGAACGCTATTTGGCTGAGAGGTGACGTTTCCAACTCTTAGCCAATAGCCGTGCGGGAAATCCGGCATGGCATCGGCTGGTGACAGATTTCACGCACAGCTATTGGTTAAGAGGTGGAAATGTCACCTCTTAGCCAAATAGCATTCTGCCGTGGGCTGCCTTAGCAGCTCAGTGCGGCAAACGCTGGAAACAAATAAAGGGGTAAACCCAATAAAGCACCATAATATTGAAACCTGTGATGCAACATGCATTACTCACAACCGCATGCAAATTGGGCTCCTTATCAAGCAGTGGTGTCAATGATGCAAAAATAAGAGAAATACAACATATATATTAAGCAACAAATGTATACAACAACCAATAATCAGGGTGCATGAACTCCCATACATAAAACAAGTAATTACATAAAAGCACACCTCGTACATATCCCCTGGTAAAAAGATCATAACATAGCAGTCACACTGAAATAGGAACAATATTGAATAACTGAACTTCTAAATAAGACACAAGTTAGCAAGGAGCAATAACCACGAGAAAACAGAATAGCAATTACTATTGTAATGCAGCATGTGTTACTCTCAAACGGCGTGCAAACTGGACTCCCAACAGAGCAGCGGTATCAGTGATACCGGAAATGACCTATACGGCATTTAAATAGAGCAACTGGTGTAGACAGCAACCAATCATCAGGGCGCATGAACACACACCCATAAAACAGAGTCTCGTATGAGCACACCTCATAAACACCCCTGGTTAGATGATCACAGCATATAAATCATAATGGACTCGGGTAAATGCCGGAGCATAAATGTGCACACAGAATACATAATCTAAAACATTCAATTGAAGCATAGCGGTTGCCACAGTCCACAAAATATTCCGAACCAGTACTGCTGTACAGAAAAGGATATATAGACTATACCTAATTCTACCTCAGCCTCATCTCAACGGATCTCATAGTATACTATAACAGCCAAAAGAAAACACAAACCATTGCAGTGGCATAGTGATTTAAAAAAGCAAAGAACAAAACCACAGTTCATTAAAGGAATAACAAACCCCCTATTTTTAAACAGCATCCTCAAAGCTAAGCCTCTTGCTGCATCAACCAGCTAGCATAACCCTATGTACCA
Organism: Bombina bombina; assembly: GCF_027579735.1. NCBI lineage: Eukaryota > Metazoa > Chordata > Amphibia > Anura > Bombinatoridae > Bombina > Bombina bombina. The sequence continues at coordinate 102,345,572 of NC_069500.1, read as the reverse complement.
GGAAGGGAGAGTGGATACTTTGTCCCAGTGAGCATTAACAAATGCACCCAACCTCATGTACTTTCCACAAAGCACATAACCCACTAAGGGTGGTATTAGGCTAAACTCCCACACAGTATTGGAAATACTATAGGTACACTAGTACCCCAGATAACCATATAAATCGCAACCCGATAGTCCACATGACCTAACTATAATGCTAAACAGCCACCCATTGCAGACATAGTAACAAGGGAATGGCCCTATTATGGGTCAGAAGGTCACTACCTAATAATATAACAGCAAACTATCGAAAAAATGGGGGCCATGAGTGATACTAAGACAGAGAAGACTGTTCACAGTGACAGGCAATACCCAAATACTGACCGAGACAGAAAACCAATCAGAGACACAATCAATTCTCATATATGGGATTAGTTGGAAGAAATTATATATACATAGAGGGAACAAGAAGGCACCCAAAGAAGAAGGTGACATAAGAACATAATTACTATTTGTAATGAAGGCTAGTGCTCAGTAGGAACACTTCAATAAAATAGAGCATAATCAATGCTCGCATTCAGGACAACTGGAGTGAGAGTATCCAGCCTGTGTATCCATTGCGCTTCACATTTCAGTAATTCCCGATTCCTATCACCACCTCATTTTAAGGGGGCCACTCTATCAATCAGCATGGCCCTGAGTAATGAGATGGGGTGTTGTTTTTCAAGAAAGTGCCTTGCCACCGGCTGGTCCGAGTGTCCATCTTTTAGGGCAGTTCTAATTGCACTCTTGTGGTTAGCAAGTCTCTCGCGAAAAGTAGTACTAGTCTTGCCAACATATATCATTATACTGTATTTATATATATATATATATATATATATATATACATATACATATATATACTGTATATATACCATTAGTTTGTGCTAAGTTTGTACTAGTTTGTGCCACAAAAGTTAACATTTGTGCCGGTTTTGGAGATAATGCACATTGTAGTTCATGTGACCTCAATCTCCTTCTGATTAAATCATATAATAATTATACTATTCATGTGTCTTTGTCCTGAACATTTGACCCTGTTTGGTTCTGGAGATATTACACATTACAATTCATGTGATCTCAATCTTTGCCCACTTTCCACCCCATGTAATTAAACCATAAAAATAATATATATACCATTTGTTTGTGCTGCGTCTGCTGATTTGTGCTGCAAAAATTAATGTTTGAGCTGGTTTGGCTTAGTAGATATTGCACTTTACATTATAGACTATATAACTTCAGTCTCCACCCACTTTGCACCCCATGTAATTAAATCGCAAAAACAAAATATACCATTAGCTTAAGCTGCATTTCTGCAGAATTGTGCTTCAAAACAAACTTTTGTGAAGGTTTGGATACAGAAATATTGAACATTATATTCCATTGGACCCTTGTCTCCCCCCACTTTTCATCTTAAGTGCTTAAAACATAAAAAAATATAATATTTGTTTGTGCTCCATTAGGCCTCATAAACCACCTATTGGCCATATAAACCCATTTGTTGCCATGTTAATCCCCTCTATGGCATGTTAAGTCCTAAATTGCCTTGTTTACCCCCCGTATGCCATGCTAACCCTAACTTGCCCAATATTAACCTCCAATTGATCAGAGTTAATTGTTGGTTAACAAGGCAAACCAGGGATTAACCAAGCAAACTAGCACTCCAGCAAGTTCTCTAGGATACGTCAGATCTTTATTAGCCGCATTGCATTTTTTTCTGTACACATCCATGTCTTTAATATTTTTTCCATTTTTTTCCAATAGAAGCAAAATTATTTTTTCCCCACCGTACAAACCCCCCACCCCCGCAATGCAACTAATAAAGACATGGGTTATCCATGAAAATGACATATATTGCTTGGGATAATAACAAATTGATATACGTTTAACATACAATTTCAGCATTTTTATAGAGAAATTAAAGTGATAATATTACATGCTCTAATTTGTTTGAGCATGTCATTTTAACACTAGTAATGCTGCAACTCTCTGTGGTTAATCCCTGCTTGTGGTTTAAACTCATAGTGAAAGTACTGTTCAGGACCTGTGGAGTACTGCTGGTCCAGAGAAGAAACTGTTGATCTATGCATAAAGTTACAGCTCTGCTAATGATAAAATTACATGCTCTGTCCATTTAGAGAATGCCCTTAAATGATGCTGTTTGCTGTGGTTGTATATTAAGACTTATTGATATCACTTATGCTTATTTTAGAGTTAATGGTACTTAGAATTACTGAGTTGAGTACATGTAAACATCAATAAATTACTACTTGATATTTTTTTTTCACCAAGTATTTTTTTAGCACTGTTTATAAATACCAACATTTGAACAATATTCAAGATTAGAAAATCAGAAATAATGAAGCCAAATTCATCATCATTTGAACATGGTAGTTAGATTTAAAAAAAAAAACATTGGGGCTAAAACCCCTAAACAGTCATTCCTTACTCAACTAATAAATAAAGAGACCACACCGAGAATTGGAGGATAAGACCAACATGGTCGCATTTATTTAATAAACATTTTAACTAGATTAGTAGACATATCTCAAAGTTATCTTCAACAGTGGAGGCCCTATGACAAAAACCCCAAACTGGGGAGAGAGCAGGGCCAAAGGACGCCCTCTGATGAGCCTTTGGTGACTCCACCCCTGCTACAGCTACAGATACCCTGGGTGCCCGAAGGTCATCAGGCCCACGGGGTGTGGTAGCCCTAGGTCACGACCTAGGGACATCGCCACACCCATTAGCTCTACCCCCAGCCACCTAAGGATTCTGCACCAAAATTCAGGCCCGGACCTCCTGCCGTCCGAGGATAGACAAAACTGCTCCAAGCCTTACGGGTACCCAAGGGAGACGAGCCATACAACACACCAACCTGGGGGAACTAAACACTACTGGCCAGGGGCTTACGAAGACCAGTTCAACTAATCAAATTCCCCACCCTGGTCCTAAAGCAACACTAACAAAGCCAATTTCTCCAAGGCCGCCACATACAGCACCTCAAATTATAAGAAAACAAACAGGGAAGGGAAGGGAGGGAGGGAAAATTGCAACCAAAGTCAACCAAGGAAAGAGGGAGAGAACATGGCTTCCCCAGCTAAAATAGGTAAGTTTTATTCCCACCCACCAAACTGCAAAATTGTTTAACACACCTGTACTTAAACAGTTATGCCTGTAGAGGTCAGACCCTTAATCCATTTCAGGCTGACAAGCAGCCTTACACTTTCATAAGGGCTAAAACCCCTAAACAGTCATTCCTTACCCAACTAATAAATAAAGCGGCCACACCGAGAACTGGGGGATAAGACAAACATGGTTGTGTTTATTTAATAAATATTTTAACTAGATGAGTAGACATATCGAAGTCGTCTTCAACAGTGTTGGCCAATGGATTCCCTATGACAAAAACCCCAAACTGGGGAGAGGGTGGGGACCAAAGGATGCCCTGGAATGAGCCTTTGGTGACTCCACCCCTGCAGAACGGCTATAGACACCCTGGGGGCCCAAAGGTCAGCAGGCCCGTGGGGTGTGGAACCCCTAGGTCATGTACTAGGGACATCATCACATCATTAGCTCGAAAGGATTCTGCACCAAAATGCAGGCCTCATCCGCCCGCCACAAGAGAAAACCTCTATTAGATAGAGGAAAGGACTCTTGCAGCCACCTAACTAAACTAGCGCAGATAAGGCATTTTTAATGTTTGATAGGAAAATTCCCAAACCCTCCTCTGTTAGATGTATTCCATCCGGATGGTACAAATGGCGCCTATCTTCCGATAAATTGTCATGGCGAACCACAAAACCATGTCTGCAATCCCCAGTTCTCAAATCTTTTTTCTAACCCTGTAAGCAGCTTTAGGGGAAGGGAAAGAATGCCAGCAAGGAATTGCAACAATAATGAACCATCCCACTTTGATCTCTAATAAGAAAGTAGCAAAGGATGAACACAGCACTTACTACCCACAGAGCACGAAGAAGGCTTACCAAGCCCACATAGATCCAAATGAAAAGAAATCTCCAGCTTATAGTGAGCAAAGTGACTTTTCTATTTTTCACAGGGACCAATACAGCAATACAGCAACGTTTCGGGCTTACACACAACCACCTCACATCTGATTTAATCACGTTTATCAAATCCAGCGTAGGGAGACACCCCATATCGTTTCCCCCTAGATGTAATAGGATGATGTCTGGCTTGCCCCACCGATTACAGGCTTCTCTTAGCACTGAAGGCAGCTCCGGCCATCTCATGCCCCTGTGACTGAGCCATTGCAAAGAAACCCTGGATGGAGCCAAACGCAGCTTTGACCATCCAGGAAGAGGTCACGAATGCATGCCCAATGCACGTAGGAATGTCCCACATTCGTGTGGGGCATCCTGAGCCTAAAACAAATGAGCAATAATAAATAATAATGCACACGATAAGCCACACGCAAATATCTTAACAAAACAGCATACAAATATTAACTCATAACTGCTGGGCGAACATAGGACTTATAGCACTGTGACCTCCACCTACCTAACCTTTTGATAGCCTCCACTGACCAACCTTAATGCAGCCGCACTTGTTGCTGCCCCAATTCTAAAGGAATTGGGAGCGATTTTCGCTGGGTATAATCCTGCCGCTACCAAGGCCTTTCCTAGGATTTTACAGAACTGAAACCTGGACAGGGAAGACCTGTTGTCACACCTACTAGTAATCTGCATATTCCTAACTAGCTAGAAAAGGTAAGTGTGTATGTAGGATTAAAGGATATAACATATGAGGTATGTTACCCATAATTAATCTTACATTTAATATAGATATTCCTATCTCTCCCAAGAATATAAAAGTTTGTTTGGGTCTATACAACATGAGCAGTTGAACTGCAGAGAGAGGAATAACAACTAAAGCAATAAATGCACACAACTTGAAAATTAACCCAAGTGGAATAGTAACTGATAGGTAAGTATTTGAGAATGTTGCAGATAACTGACATATGAGTTTGGAGCAGTTGTTAATAAACTAACAAAGAAAACTCCCAGGACATAGGTAAATGTAAATTAACAGCATGCAGCTTTAAGCATATGAGGAATCCAGATACAAATGTTCAATTGAGTAGAAAGAGGAAAGTTCAATATAGTATGCACTCTGAGTCCCATTAAATTGAAGTATTTGTATTCCGGTGAGATTCACAGCAACAATAAATAAGCAAAATTACTTAAAGACTACTCCAGAGAATCCTGCAGCTGTCTGTGTTTGAGACCAGACATTCAGCTGGTGATCCAGATTGGTAGTGCTGACTTAAACTTTAGGAAACAAATTAACAGCAGAAGAGTTTGTTAAAGGATTCCTCCCAGATAGTAGATTACCTTGAAATCTCCAGGAAAACCCACACACACTGAGAGGCTTAGAGCACAAGGAAAAACAAGCAGGCATAAATCAAACAGATAGGTAACTTCACACAGCTTAGCTTAGACTTGAACTGAGGTTGCAAGACAATATCCAAGCAGTTTCTTAGGGTAGTGTAAGACTTAAATAAACAGCCAGAGTCAGGAAAGGTGATTATGCCAGAATTAAAAGTACAGCAGCACTTAAACATGACAGGACCCCCTCTTCAATGGAGCCCTCCTGGGTGAGCACAGGGTTTGGTTGGGTGGTTTCCATGGAAGGCTCGAACTAGACAAGGAGCGGAGATGTCAGACTCTGGAATCCAGGAGTCTTCAGAGGCATCATACCCTTTCCATTTTGCAAGGTATTGCAGGCGATGTCTGTGAAACCGTGAATCTAGTATACTGTTCACTTCATATTCCTTGCGACCCTCAACAGAGATAGGTGGAGGAGGTTGGGGATTCCTGTTAGGAAAAGGATTTTCTTTTAAAGGTTTCAACAGTGAAACGTGGAAAGTAGGGTGTATGCAGAGATGAGGAGGTCATTGAAGTGTAACCACATTGGCATTCACAATTTTCTGGATTGGAGATGGTCTTATGAATAGTTTACTCCGTTTTTTCGACGGGGTTTGGAGCCTGAGATTTTTGGTTGACAACCAGACTTTATTCCCAATTTGATAAGAAGGGGGCATTTTCTTATGTTGATCGTAGTAGAACTTATGTCTACGTTGAGCAGACTTGATGTTAGTACAGATGACGTGTGAGGTATACCTGAGATTAGCAAGAGTGTCAGTAACTGCAATGTTAGTAGATGGAGGTGAACGTAAGTTGTGGAAGAGAGGATGATATCCGTAGTTTGCATAGAATGGAGTATGGTTGGTCGAGGCATTAACAGAAGGTAGCTAATCCAATCATCCTGTAAATGCGAGATGAAGCATCTTAAATATTGCTCTAGCCACTGGTTTGTCTTCTCTGTGAGACAATTGGTCTGGGGGTAGTAAGCACTACTATATCTGTTTTGTATGTGGGGGGCTTACAAAATTCTCTCCAAAACCTTGAGGTAAATTGAACTCCTTTATCTGTTGAGATACTGGGGGGTAGTTATCAACGTGTCAACTTTCCTGCCTTCGCCCGCCCAATACGCCTGCCTAAGCTCGCCTCACATCGCCGCCGCGGACCTGAAAAAATTTGCCTAAGTTATCAAGTAAAGCTGTCAAAAAGCCGCGGGGCGATGAGCTGCGGACTGTGAGAGTTATCACTCATCCGATCTCGCTGCTCTTCGGCTGTTTGACAGCTTTCTTGCTAGCCTGTCACTAAGCACTCACACTAAACTACACTGTTCTACCCCGTATACCGGCACCCCCGGAGCCCCCCGCAACTAAATAAAGTTACTAACCCCTAAACCGCCGCTCCTAGACCCCGCCGCAAGTCTTATAAATGTATTAACCCCTAAACCGCCGCTCCCGGACACTGCTGCCACCTACATTATACCTAGTAACCCCTTATCCTGCCCCCCCCTATACCGTCGCCCTCTATAATAAAGTTATTAACCCTTATCCTGCTGATCCCGCACCTCGCCGCAAATAAATAAATAGTTTAACCCCTAAACCGCTGCTCCCTGAACCCGCCACAACCTATATTAAATTTATTAACCCCTATCCTGCCCCCCTTACACCGTCGCCACCTATAATACATTTATTAACCCCTATCCTGCCCCCCACTACACCGCCGCCACTGTAATAAAATTATTAACCCCTAAACCTAAGTCTAACACTAACCCTAACACCCCCCTAACTTAAATATTAATTAAATAAATCTAAATAATATTTCTATTATTAACTAAGTTAATCCTATTTAAAACTAAATACTTACCTATAAAATAAACCCTAATATAGCTACAATATAAATAATAATTATATTGTAGCTATCTTAGGATTTATTTTTATTTTACAGATACCTTTCAATTTATTTTAACTAGGTACAATAGCTATTAAATAGTTATTAACTATTTAATAGCTTACCTAGCTAAAATAAAGAGAAATGTACCTGTAAACTAAAAACTAACCTAAGTTACAATTACACCTAACACTACACTATACTTTAATAAATTATTCCTATTTAAAACTAAATACTTACCTGTAAAATAAACCCTAAGATAGCTACAATATCCTATATTATAAAAGACAAGAGTTTGTCTGAAGCCGTCATGCGCAGTTCAGACAAACTCTTGCCGCTGCACGCGCACCCTTGGCCAGCTGTTCGCACGCGCAACCCACTTAGCATTGTTTGTTAGCACCCCGCACGCGCACGCGCCTTACCGCACACTCTCAAAACTGATTTGAGCCCCATTGTTTGTGAACCTTACCGCACACTCACACTCACAAACTGATTTGAGCCCCATTGTTTCACACTCACAAACTGATTTGAGCCCCATTGTTTCACACTCACAAACAAACTGATTTGAGCCCATTGACCACCCTTGCTGCGCACGCACACTTTGAGCCCCCCGCACGCGCACGCGAACCCGTGAAGCCCTAGCCATCGACAACCCCTTAGCCGTTAGACTACTAGCAATGAGCACGCGCACGCGCGCGCGAAGCCCTAGCCATTGACAACCCACTTAGCCTCAATGCGCATGCGCACGCGCACGCAAACCCACGCGCACGCAACAGAGACCGGGAGGTACGGGGGGAAGTGCAGGAGCGCCATAAAACACAAGATTTTCTCTTCGGAGTCGCTCACACTTCTTGGCCCTCCTGCATAAATTCTACATAGCCGGTCCACGTGGTACATTGGGGCCTGGGCTGCCGGGCCTGTGGGAGACTTCTTATAAAGTTAGCTGGGCCTCCTTAGCCCCTGCCATACATCTGAACCTCCCTGAGGACCCCTTAACCCCTCAAGTAATTGCAGAAAGTGAAGAAGGCCTTAGGCAACCCTATAGGCCCCTTACATAGAGAGAGGGGGGGAAAAGAGGGGGAGAGAGAGAGGGGGGGAAAAGAGGGAGAGAGAGGGGGGAAAAGAGGGAGAGAGAGGGGGGGAAAGAGAGAGGGAGGGAGAGAGAGGGGGGAGGGGGGAAAAGAGGGAGGGAGAGAGAGGGGGATAGAGGGGGGGAAAAGAGGGAGGGAGAGGAGGGGAAAAGAGGGAGGGAGAGAGAGGGAGGGAAAAGAGGGAGAGAGAGAGAGGGGGGGAAGAGGGAGAGAGAGAGAGGGGGGAAAAGAGGGAGAGAGAGAGAGGGGGGAAAAGAGGGAGAGAGAGACAGGGGGGGAAAAGAGGGAGAGAGAGAGAGAGGGGGGGGAAAGAGGGAGAGAGAGAGGGGGGGGGAAAGAGGGAGAGAGAGGGGGGGGGAAAGAGGGAGAGAGAGAGAGGGGGGGGGAAAGAGGGAGAGGGGGAAAAGAGAGAGAGAGAGAGGGGGGGGGGGAAGAGGGGGGAGGGGGGGAAAAGAGGGAGAGAGGGGGAGAGGGATGGAACCGCGGTACATAAAAAATTGGCCCGTGTACACGGGCTTTAAGACTAGTAATTAATAATTACATTGCAGCTATCTTAGGATTTATATTTATTTTACAGGTAACTTTGTATTTATTTTAGCTAGTTAGAATAGTTATTAAATAGTTATTAACTATTTAATAACTACCTAGCTAAAAGAAATACAAAATTACCTGTAAAATAAATCCTAACCTAAGTTACAATTAAACCTAACACTACACTATCATTAAATATATAAAATAAATTAACTACAAATAACTACAATTAAATACAATTACATAAACTAACTAAAGTACAAAAAATAAAAAAAGCTAAGTTACAAAAAATAAAAAAAATAAGTTACAAACATTTAAAAAAATATTACAACAATTTTAAGCTATTTACACCTAATCTAAGCCCCCTAATAAAATAACAAACCCCCCCAAAATAAAAAAATGCCCTACCCTATTCTACATTAAAAAAAGTTCAAAGCTCTTTTACCTTACCAGCCCTTAAAAGTGCCTTTTGTGGGGGCATGCTCCAAAGAATTCAGCTCTTTTGCCTGTAAAAGAAAAATACAACCCCCCCAACATTAAAACCCACCACCCACATACCCCTAATCTAACCCAAACCCCCCTTAAAATAACCTAGCACTAATCCCCTGAAGCTCATCCTACCTTTAGTCGTCTTCACTCAGCCGAGCCACCGATGGAGCTGAAGAGGAGACCCGGACCGGCAGAAGTGATCATCCAAGGGGCCCTGAAGAAATCTTCCATCCGATGAAGTGATCCTCCAAGCGGCGCTGAAGAAATCTTCCATCCGGGCGAGGTCATCTTCCAAGAGGCGCTGAAGAAGTCTTCTATCCGGGCGAGGTCATCTTCTAAGCCGGGTCTTGAATCTTCATCCCGCCGACGCGGAACATCCTTCTTTCCCAACGGACTACTGACGAATGAAGGCTCCTTTAAGGGACGTCATCCAAGATGGCGTCCCTTCAATTCTGATTGGCTGATAGGATTCTATCAACCAATCGGAATTAAGATAGGAAAAATCTGATTGGCTGATTGAATCAGCCAATCAGATTCAAGTTCAATATGATTGGCTGATCCAGTCAGCCAATCAGATTGAGCTCACTTTCTATTGGCCAATCAGATTGAGCTCGCATTCTATTGGCTGACCGGAACAGCCAATAGAATGCAAGCTCAATCTGATTGGCTGAATGGATCAGCCAATCGGATTGAACTTGAATCTGATTGGCTGATTCAATCAGCCAATCAGATTTTTCCTACCTTAATTCCGATTGGCTGATAGAATCCTATCAGCCAATCGGAATTGAAGGGATGCCATCTTGGATGACTTCCCTTAAAGGAGCCTTCATTCGTCGGTAGTCCGTCGGGAAAGAAGGATGTTCCGCGTCGGCGGGATGAAGATTCAAGACCCGGCTTAGAAGATGACCTCGCCCGGATAGAAGACTTCTTCAGCGCCTCTTGGAAGATGACCTCGTCCGGATGGAAGATTTCTTCAGCACCGCTTGGAGGATCACTTCATCGGATGGAAGATTTCTTCAGCGCCCCTTGGATGATCACTTCTGCCGGTCCGGGTCTCCTCTTCAGTTCCATCGGGGGCTCGGCTGAGTGAAGACGACTAAAGGTAGGATGATCTTCAGGGGATTAGTGTTAGGTTATTTTAAGGGGGGTTTGGGTTAGATTAGGGGTATGTGGGTGGTGGGTTTTAATGTTGGGGGGGGTTGTATTTTTCTTTAACAGGCAAAAGAGCTGAATTCTTTGGGGCATGCCCCCACAAAAGGCCCTTTTAAGGGCTGGTAAGGTAAAAGAGCTTTGAACTTTTTTAATGTAGAATAGGGTAGGGCATTTTTTTATTTTGGGGGGGTTGTTATTTTATTAGGGGGCTTAGATTAGGTGTAAATAGCTTAAAATTGTTGTAATATTTTTTTAAATGTTTGTAACTTATTTTTTTTATTTTTTGTAACTTAGCTTTTTTTATTTTTTGTACTTTAGTTAGTTTATGTAATTGTATTTAATTGTAGTTATTTGTAGTTAATTTATTTAATTTATTTAATGATAGTGTAGTGTTAGGTTTAATTGTAACTTAGGTTAGGATTTATTTTACAGGTAATTTTGTATTTCTTTTAGCTAGGTAGTTATTAAATAGTTAATAACTATTTAATAACTATTCTAACTAGCTAAAATAAATACAAAGTTACCTGTAAAATAAATATAAATCCTAAGATAGCTACAATGTAATTATTAATTATATTGTAGCTATCTTAGGGTTTATTTTACAGGTAAGTATTTAGTTTTAAATAGGAATAATTTATTAAAGTATAGTGTAGTGTTAGGTGTAATTGTAACTTAGGTTAGTTTTTAGTTTACAGGTACATTTCTCTTTATTTTAGCTAGGTAAGCTATTAAATAGTTAATAACTATTTAATAGCTATTGTACCTAGTTAAAATAAATTGAAAGGTACCTGTAAAATAAAAATAAATCCTAAGATAGCTACAATATAATTATTATTTATATTGTAGCTATATTAGGGTTTATTTTATAGGTAAGTATTTAGTTTTAAATAGGATTAACTTAGTTAATAATAGAAATATGATTTAGATTTATTTAATTAATATTTAAGTTAGGGGGGTGTTAGGGTTAGTGTTAGACTTAGGTTTAGGGGTTAATAATTTTATTACAGTGGCGGCGGTGTAGTGGGGGGCAGGATAGGGGTTAATAAATGTATTATAGGTGGCGACGGTGTAGGGGGGTCAGATTAGGGGTTAATAAATTTAATATAGGTTGCGGCAGGGTCAGGGAGCGGCGGTTTAGGGGTTAAACTATTTATTTATTTGCGGCGAGGTGCGGGATCGGCAGGATAGGGGTTAATAACTTTATTATAGAGGGCGGTGGTATAGGGGGGCAGGATAAGGGGTTACTAAGTATCATGTAGGTGGCGGTGGGCTCCGGGAGCGGCGGTTTAGGGGTTAATATGTATAGAGTAGCTTGCGGTGTGCTCCGTGAGCGGCAGTTTAGGGGTTAATCATTTTATTTAGTTGCGGCGGTGTAGGGGGGGACAGATTAGGGGTGTTTAGACTCGGGGTACATGTTAGGGTGTTAGGTGTAGACAGCTCCCATAGAAATCAATGGGATGTCTGGCAGCAGCGAACTTGTACTTTCGCTATGGTCAGACTCCCATTGATTCCTATGGGATCCGCCGCCTCCAGGGCGGCGGTTTGAAAACCAGGTACGCTGGGCCGTAAAAGTGCCAAGCGTACCTGCTAGTTTTTTGATAACTAGCAAAAGTAGTCAGATTGTGCCGCACTTGTGTGCGGAACATCTGGAGTGACGTAAGAATCGATCTGTGTCGGACTGAGTCCGGCGGATCGAAGTTTACGTCACAAAATTCTACTTTTGCCGGTCTCTAGCCTTTGATAACTAAGGTGAATCAGCCTCGCCACAAATACGCTGCGGAATTCCAGCGTATTTGAGGTTGACGGCTTGATAACTAGGCCCCACTAACTGGTATTCCATGTAATTTGACTATATTGCTAATGGAGATTTGGGCAGTTTTGATAGCAGAAGGTAAAGAAGTTAAGGGTGCAAAGTGAGCCATCTTTGTGAGCTGATCGACTACAACGAGGATAGTGCTATGATTCTGAGATGAGGGTAATTCGACTATGAAGTGAATTGAGATGGATTCCCAAGGATGGTCAGGTATAAGTAGAGAGGTCAAGAGTCCATAGGCAGACTTCCTGTCACATTTTGATGTGACACAAAGTGGTACAAGATGTCATATATTTATAGATAATTTTTGTAACTTGGGCCACCAGAACTAAGCTCCAAGGTTCTTTGTATCCCTGGATGACTTGATAGAGGAGCATCATTTATTTGTTTTAGTATCTCTAGATGAAGAGAAGGAGGTACATAGAGTTTTTTTGTAGTATAAGTGGTGTAAGTCTTGTTGTAGGAGATGGTAGGGTATAGTGGTATAACTAGACAATGCATTCTTGACTTTAGATTCAAATGAGCCAAGCAAAACCTAATACGATCCTAAGGTATGATGTAGGATGCTTCTTTAGGTTCAGGAAGAGGCTGTATTCTGGAAAGAGTGTCTGCTTTACCATTGGCTGAACCTGGACGATAAGTGATGATGTAGTTAAACCTCTCAAAATAAAGACTCCATCGGACTTGTCTGGATGATGTTTTATTTGATCTGAGATATTCTAAATTCCGATGGTCAGAGTATACCATAACAGGTAAGATTGTTCCCTCAAGTAGATGTCTCCATGTCTCAAATGTATCCTTTATAGCAAGCAGTTCCTTCTCACCTATGGGATAGTTTGTTTCTGCTAGAAAAAAATTGATCCAATGAGTTGAGAATTGGGTCTTCAGTTCTGAGGAAAGCGTTAGCCCATACCCTGGGTTCACGTCTGAGATAAGAGATTGCACTACAGACTTTTATGCGGTCTGTACAATAAGTTTTTTTCTTTAACATAAACATAAGCTGGCAGGCATTCTTAAATTCACGGTACTGGAGGCGGTCACTACCTCCTGTGTAGGAGGAATCACATCCTCATCACCCCCATTTATCTGTTCTCCTGCAGGTGTCCCGAGAGCAGATGCACCCCCAACATCATGCCTGAACTGCAGAGGAGGAAGAGGGGATCTCCTAGAATGCTCCATAGCCACTGAACCAGCAAAATTGCAACCACAGTCAACCGAGGAAAGAGGGAGATAAAATGGCTGCCCCAGCTTAAAGGGACACTGTACCCAAAAATTTTCTTTCGTGATTCAGATTGAGCATGAAATTTTAAGCAACTTTCTAATTTACTCCTATTATCAAATTTGGTATCTTGGTATCTTTATTTGAAATGCAAGAATGTAAGTTTAGATGCCGGCCCCTTTTTGGTGAACAACCTGGGTTGTCCTTGCTCATTGGTGGATAAATTCATCCACCAATAAAAAAGAGCTGTCCAGAGTACTGAAACCAAAAAAAAGCTTAGATGCCTTTTTTCAAATAAAGATAGCAAGAGAACGAAGAAAAATTGATAATAGGAGTAAATTAGAAAGTTGCTTAAAATTGCATACTCTTTCTGAATTACAAAAGAAAAAATTTGGGTTCAGTGTCCCTTTAAATAGGTAAGTTTTATTCCCACCCACCAAACTGCAACATTGTTTAACACACCTGTATATACACAGTTATATCTGTAGAGGTCAGGCCCTTAATCCGTTTCAGGCTGACAAGCAGCCTTACACTTTTACTATCCAAGCTTGTGAATCTGTGTACATCAAATACAGATAATAATCAAAAACATAGCACAAACTAATGGAATATATCTTTTTTACAATTTTAATTACATGGGGTGGAAAGTAGTGGGAGATTGAGGTCACATGGAATATAATGTACAATATCTCCAAAAACGAACCAGCTAAAATTTTTGTGCACAAGTAAGCACAAATGTAGCACAAATGAATGGTATATATATTTTTATGATTTAATTACATGGGGTGGAAAGTGGGCAGAGATGAGTTCACATGGTCTAAAATATAAAGTGCAATATCTCAGAAACTATACTGGTTCAAATGTTAATTTTTGCCGCACAAATCAGCACAAATGCAGCACAAATGAATGGTGTATTGTTTTTCACATTTTAAGTACATGGGGTGGAAAGTGGGTGGAGATTGAGGTCACATGGGCTAAAATATAATGTGAAATATTTTTTAAATGTTGATTTTTGAGGCAAAAATCTGCACAAATGTAGCACAAACAAATGGTATATTTTTTTGTGATTTAATCACATGGGGTGGAAAGTGGGTGGAGATGAGGTCACATGGTCTAAAATATAAAATCCAATATCTCTGAAATGAAACCGGCACAAACGCTTGTTTTTGCGGCACAAATCAGCACAAACGCAGCACTAATAAATGGTATTTTTTTTTTATGATTTGATTACATGGAGTGGAAAGTGGGTGGAGATGAGGTCACATGGGCTAAAATATAAAGTGCAATATCTCTGAAACGAAACCCGCACAAATGTTCATTTTTGCAGCATTAATTAAGCACAAACGAAGGGTGTATTGCCAGTGGCGTCACTAGGGGGGGACGGGGGGGGGCGGGCCGCACCCGGGTGACACCCTCCAGGGGGTGACACCAAAAAAATTATTTTTTTTTTTTTTTTTTTTTTATTTTATTGAAATTCAAAGAAATACAATGTTGAGATGCATAGATTTTTTTTTATTAGAGGGGCTGGCATTTGTGAACATTAGTGGGACTGGGGAAGTCGTAGACACACAATTTTTTTGCCCCTTGAGCCAGTGCTGCAATTTCAACAAATAGTTTTCCCGGCTGCTTTTGCTTGTTTGTACTTTGCTTCTCCCCTGCCCAATTTCGCTATGAATGTTGTGGGCATGCCGTGGGGCTTGCAAAGTTGCGCTGCTAGCCTAAACCTGCCTGCCTATCTGTGCTCACTGCTCAGTGACATGTGGAGCAGTGGAGTCACTAACTGCTGTGCTGTCTCTCTAAACGGGAACTGGCAAATCATGAGGGGATGCCTGGCACCTGACCACATGACTGTTTGACACTGTCTTTAAAGTGAAGGAGCCACGTATGATGCCCACCAGACCATTACGGTTACGGTACACTAAGTGCACACTGAACAGGTAGGAGGGCGAACGGGGGTCTGGGGGTGGGCAGAGTGCAGAGGTGATTGGCCATAAGAAGCGGTAGGCACGCGGCCCGGGGCTGTGCACTGACAGGCTTGGAACAGAGTCAGAGAGCAGAATTTTCATAGTTTGCGCCTAAACCTTTTCTTTAGTGATTTATTTTTAGAGTGCTCTGTTTATCTTTCATTTGATGCTCTGCTGAGCCAGGGAGCAGCTCTAGGCATGCGCTTTATAATTAATGCAGTGCAGTTTACATATTTTGTAAGTGTGTGTCTGAGTTTTTGTGTGTGTGTCTCAGTGTTTTTGTGGGTGTGTGTCTGAGTGTGTTTCCGAGTGTTTGTGTGTGCATCTGAGTATGTTTTTAAGTGTGTCTGAGTGTTTGTATGTGTGTGTGCCTATGTTTTTGTGTGTGTCTGCTTTCTGGGGGGGGGGGGTGACACCATAACTTACCGCACCGGGTGACACCAACCCTAGTGACGCCACTGTGTATTGCTTTCTACAATTTAATTACATGTCGTGGAAAGTGGGCGTAGAATGAGATCACATGGCTAAAATATAAAGTGCAATATCTCAGAAACAAAACCAGCACAACTGTTCATTTTGCAGCATAAATCTGCACAAATGAATGGTAAATTGTTTTTCACAATTTAAATACATGGGGTGGAAAGAGGGCGGAGATTGAGGTCACATGGGCTAATATTACCTGTTGCCAAATCAACTAGAAGTAAATATATCCTGGAATCTTTACAAGGGGAATCTCTTGAGCAACTAGTAAAAGAACCAACACGAAAAGGAACTATATTAGATTTAGTACTTACAAACAGTGATATAGTATCTGAGGTGTCTGTGGGTGAGAACTTAGGCTCTAGTGATCATCAGTCTGTATGGTTTAATATTCAGGCAAAGGTACTAAGCAACCATAGTAAAACAAAAGTCTTAGACTTTAGATCAACTGATTTTTCTTACATGGGCAGGTACCTAGATGAATCCCTAAAAGGGATGGCACAGATTACAGGAGTACAAGAACAGTGGGGATATTTTAAAAATGCTATTCTAGATGCAACTAAACACTGTATTAGGCTTGTTTGTAAAAGTAAAAGAAAAAGAAAACCAATATGGTTTTCAAGAGAAGTAGCACATGCAGTTAAGACAAAAAAGACAGTCTATAAAAAATTCAAACTCACTGGCTCAGAAGAGGATAAAGAAAAATGGAGAACCCATCAAAAGATGACAAAGCAGTTAATCAGAAAGGCTAAAGCTGATGCAGAAGAGAAAATAGCACAATCTGTAAAAAACGGTGACAAAACCTTCTTTAGATATATTAGTGAAAAGAGAAAAACTAACAGAGGGATAGTTAGACTCAAGAATGAGGATAGAGTATTGGAAGAAGATAAACAAATAGCAAACTGTTTAAATGATTACTTTTGTTCAGTCTTTACAACAGATGGTAAAGATAGTGAGATTCTATTAAGGGATGTTACTGTAAATAATAATGTGAGTAGTACTTTTCTTTTTACAGAGGAAGAGGTTTCAAGGGCTTTATCAAAAATAAAAGTTAATAAGGCTGTGGGTCCAGATAATATTCATCCAAGAGTTCTAAAAGAACTTCGATCCGTAATAGCTACTCCATTAGCTGATTTATTTAATCAGTCACTTCTAACAGGAGTTGTTCCAAAAGACTGGAAAATTGCCAATGTAGTCCCTCTTCATAAAAAGGGTAGTAGGGAAGATTCTGCTAACTATAGGCCAGTCAGTTTGACCTCAATTGCAGGGAAATTAATGGAAACTCTTTTAAAGGAAAGACTTGTATCTTTCATTCAGACAAACAACTTAGAAGACAAAGGACAGCATGGTTTCACTGCTGGAAGATCATGCCTGACTAATCTAATTGATTTCTTTGACCATGTAACTAAAATAATAGACCAGGGAGGAGCCGTAGATGTTGCATATCTAGACTTTAGCAAAGCATTTGACACCGTCCCACACAACAAACTTATTCACAAAATGTATTGCCTTGGAATAGATGCTAAGATTGTTAAGTGGGTAGAATGCTGGCTTAAAGATAGACGACAGAGAGTTTCAATTAATGGAGTACATTCAAATGAGGCATCAGTTACTAGTGGTGTTCCCCAAGGGTCAGTTCTTGGGCCTGTTTTGTTTAACATGTTCATAAGTGATATTGGAAGTGGGCTTAAGGGGAAGGTTTGCTTGTTTGCTGATGATACAAAAATTTGTAACAGGGTAGATGTTCCAGGAGGAGTTGATCAAATGAACTGTGATATTAATAAACTAGAGGACTGGTCAAATAAATGGGATCTGAAATTTAATATTACCAAGAGCAAAATTATGCATACAGGATCCAAAAACCCAAAGGCCAATTATAGTCTCAATGGTACATTACTGACTGTAATTAAAGAAGAAAGGGATTTGGGAATTATTATTTCAGATGATTTAAAATTTGGTACACAATGCCGCAGTGCAGCCAGCAAGGCCAGTCAAATGCTTGGTTGCATTGGAAGAGGTTTTATTAGCAGAAATAGCAAGGTTCTTATGCCACTTTACAGATCATTAGTTAGACCAAATATGGAATACTGTGTACAGTTCTGGAGACCATATCTTAAGACAGATATAAATAAACTAGAAGCTGTCCAAAGGAGGGCTACTAAAATGGTACATGGTCTAAAATATAAAACATACAAAGAAAGACTCTATGATCTAAATATGTATAGTTTAGAGGATAGAAGGGAAAGAGGTGACATGATAGAAACCTTCAAATATATGAAGGGACTTAATAAAATAGAAGCTGAAAGCATTTTTCACAAAAAAATAAATGCCAAAACAAGGGGTCACAATCTAAAGTTAGAGGGTAGTAGATTCAGGAGAAATTTGAGGAAGCATTTTTTTACAGAAAGGGTGGTGGATTCATGGAATAAACTTCCATTTGAGGTGGTAAACACAAAGACTGTAAAGGAATTTAAAAATGCCTGGGACATGCATAAGGCTATCCTAAGGAAAAAGTAACATGTAATATGGGTAGACTTGATGGGCCTTTTTGGTTCTTATCTACCGTCAAATTCTATGTTTCTATGTTTCTATATATATAAAGTGCAATATCTCTGAAACAAAACTCGTTCATTTTTGCAGCACAAATTAAGCACAAACGAAGGGTGAATTGTTTTATACAATTTAATTACATGGCTTGGAAAGTGGGTGGTTATTGAGGTCACATGGGCTAAAATATAATGTGCAATGTCTCTGAAATTAAACCGGCACAAATATTGTTTTTTGCTGCACAAATCAGCACAAACGTAGCACTAACAAATGGTATGTTTGCTTTAATAATTTAATTACATGGGGTGCCAACTTCACACAGCTGGCATGATAGCATGAAACTTAGAAACAGAATAAAATGTTCCATTTGAGTTAATTTGCTTTTTTTTTTTTTTTAATAAAGATGTGGATTGTATTGTGTTTCATAACAGCTGGGTGAGAGAACATTAAAAAAAACTGGTTACATGTGAGATTCCATCATGTCTCAAAGTGTATCTGTTTCCTTTTTAATAATTTCAGTGACTGTAATGAGTAATATACTACACAAGTGCTATTAATTTATCACAATTTTAACATTTGCACTTAAAATTCAGTGAAATTTATAATGACACAATGAACATGTTGATGTTTGAAAAAGGACCAAGGACGTAAAGGGTACGTTCTACAAAAACTGTCACCTAATGACCAAGGACTTACTCTGTACATCCCCAAGGTTTTCAAGCGATTTTAGGGTATTGCAGTGATGCCTCGATATTGAGGCATCCTGCGATACCCTTTCTTAAGCATCCGATGCAGAGAGAGCCACTCTGTGGCCATCTCTGCATTGGCCAGCGATGGTGCCGTTTGTTGGTGGGTGGGAGCCATTGCAGGGAGGCAGGTGGGCAGCCCATTGCTGGGAACTTCCAGCCAGTGAGAGATCTCATTTGCGGGTGCACGTGCGCGACCACTTAGCAAGACGTGGTGGGAGAGGAGGGTGTGAGAGGAAGGTGGGTGAGGGAGGGGGGGAATAATGTTGGGAAAGGGATCAGAGAGGGGGAGGGGTGGAGGGTATTGAGGGGGGGCAGCTACACTAAAAAAGTTTGATTTATATAAAATAGGGCACATTTTATTGAAAAGTGGATACTGGCAGACAGCTGCCAGTACCCAAAATGGCAGACTTTCTGCCTGTACTATAGAAGGTGGTGACACTAGTGACAGGGGGAGGGAAGAGAGCTGTTTGAGAGGGGTCAGCGAGGGATCAGGGGGTGGGATTTGTCAAGTGGGAGGTTGATCTCTACACTAATGCTAAAATTAACCCTTCAAGCTCCCAAATTAAAGGGACAGTCTACTCAAAATTAAACGTTCATTATTCAGATAGGACTTGTAATTTTAATCAACTTTCCAATTTACTTTTATCATCAAATTTGCTTTGTTTTCTTGGTATTCTTAGTTGAAACTAAACCTAGGTAGGCTCACAAGCTAATTTCTAAGCCCTTGAGGGCTGCCTCTTATCACATGTTTTTTTTTTTTTATTGCTTTCCACATCAAGAGACTGTGGGCCATACAGATAAGAGTTAGCACAAAACAATACTAAATGCAAATCAATAGATAATAAATACATGCCATGTCATGTGATCAGGGGGTTGTCAGAAGATGCTTAGATACAAGGAAATCACAGAGGTAAAAAGTATATTAATATAACTGTGTTTATGCAAAACTGGGGAATGGGTAATAAAGGGATTATCTATCTTTTAAAACAATTAAAATTATATTGTAGACTGTCCCTTTAACCCCTTCACTGCTCTTCTTAATACAAGTGTGGTGCTCAGCGGCATTTAGCAGCCTTCTAATTACCAAAAAGCAATGCCAAAGCCATATATATCTGCTATTGCTGAACAAAGGGGATCCCAGAGAAGCATTTACATTAATTTGTGTAATAATTGCACAAGCTGTTTGTAAATAGTTTCAGTGAGAAACCTAAATTTTGTGAAAAAGTGAACAATTTTTTTTTATTTGATCGCAATTGGCGGTGAAATGGTGGCATGAAATATACCATAAGGGATTAAATGCCCTACATCTCCTGAGTGTCTGCTTGTAACTTAACTTAACTTAACACTTAATATAACTTAATAACTAATAAATAACAACACAACACAGTTCTGTGGGTGAAAGACCCGTGGGTCGCATTTATTGGTACCAGCCGTGGAACTGGCAGGTAACTTATCCACGTGGTGGCGGCAATCGGGGCCTACATCTAACTATGGATAACCCCTTCTAGAAAATGGCCAAGGGACACTGCTGCAGACCACAAGGCGGAGATACTCACGCAGCTTTCATAATTAGGGGTTTTTCCGGCCCAACAATAATCAGCCCGAGCACGCCCAAGCATACCGAGCCTGTGACGTCACCTTGACCGCAATGGCCATTACTCAAACCTCCTTCCAGTCTGCAGCCGTGATCCTGACCACCCACCACAAGAGACTGACCTGCATACACAATGGTCCTGACTCTTGCCGCCACCCTATACTCTTAGGAGTAACTCCTGCCTGATGTTCTGCAAGAACAAATCTACTCCTGCCGGTTCTAAATGAACCCCATCCTGCCTATACAAACCCTTATGGGCTGCCGAGATGTCCCTGTGCTCTACCATAAAACCCTCAAGTTCAACTACCTACTTCCTCAGGTCCCTATTTTTTTTCTGACCTGGAAAGCTGCCTTATGACACACCATGTGCACCTTTTCGCTGCGGTCTGGAGCAATGCAGGCAGATCTGACCAAGCCAAGCCTCTGCGCCCTAGCCAACACAGCCCTGGACGAATGAAATCCTAGCTGCTGTCCTCCTGGCATGGCTGCAGCTCTAATTGCGGCCCAGTGCACATATGAATGGCCGATGATCCACACCCGTACAGGACCTGGACATATTTCTGAAAACAAAGAAAACAAGAGTTAGCCCGCTTGCAGTAGACCAGATCCACACAACCTTGGCCCATAACCTTTTGGTATCACCCCCGCAAGCCCGCCAACTCTTGCATACATTAACCTTGATCCCCGGTCTCAAACATACAGCGGCCTAACGTAAGACTTATACCGCTGCGACCTCCACCGCCCCAATGAGCAGATCCGATCCGAGGACCAACCCAACTCTGCTGCCGTCGTCGCTGCCCCCACCCGAAAGGAGTGTGGAGCAATCCGAGACTCGTCTAGACCAGCCTTTTGCGCTGCCCTATCCAAGACCTTTCCAAACTGGTATCTGGTCAGCGGGTCTCCATTAGCATGTATCAGAAGCCTGGAGGAGCCTCCTGGCCGTACCTCCAGGTAGGATGACACTAGCCGCATGGGGCAACAGGCAACACCCTGCTGCCCCGGCAGGGAAAGCCAAGCTCCCCGGCCCTCCTGGTCAGTTTTGGACCTGGGATTGAACAATAACAAGGAGTCATCCACCAGCCTGACATGGCTGTGCATGACCCCCCCTGTGGCCGCCGTTCTGGCTCATGGTACCAACTCACCCACCCTTAATGCGCCATGAAACGCCAAGCCAAAGGCCGCCCCGAAGAGGCGAGCCTCGAATGGTGAGGAACATACTTCTGGCAGTACGTCCAGTAATTTTACCAGCCGTTCCGCTGTAATGGGCTCCCTTGTGTCCCGTCGTGGAACTTCCAGACGGCCCCACCCCCTCAACAGCTGTTTAACAAGAAAGGAGCGCGACTCGCCTTTAAAGGCGTATAGCCTGCAGAAAAACACCACAGCCGATAGCCTCGCGACCACCACCCCCTTTTTTGCTCGCTTACCTCTCAGCTCCGCCAGCCAGCGCAACAGAAACCCCTGTTCACCCTCACAGGAAGGGAACTCACGAAGGTCACAAAAACCTACCCATTCGCTCCAGTACCTTACATATGCCGACCATGTGCTGGGTGCCAACGAAGCCCGCAACAACGGGATCAGTTGCTGTAGTCCCTCGCCATCTGCCACAAAAAGAGAGGGCAAGAAAGACCGTTAGGAGCCGCGGCAGGCACCACAGCCCTAAATGCCCCCCACTGGAAGCGAGACAGTGCATCTGCAACTATATTCTGCACCCCTGGCACATGCCGGGCCCTAAAATCAATGTTCCATTGCAAACATCTCAACACCAGGTGTCGCAAATAATGCACAACCACAGGCGATGAAGCAGAAAGCCTGTTAACCGCAAACACCACGCTGAGATTATCCGTCCAGAAAATCACAGCCCTGTTACTAAACAGGTGACCCCACAATTCCACCGCAACCAGTATAGGAAACAATTCCAGAAAGCAAAGATTGCGTGTAAGCCCTCTGGTCGCCCACTCGGTCGGCCAGGGCTCCGCACTCCAAGCCCCTTCAAAGTAAGCCCCATACCCGGATGCTCCTGCAGCGTCCGTGAACAGATGTAGCGCTTGGTTAGATATCGGATCCCCTCGCCACATGCAGATGCCGTTAAAGTCCTGGAGAAACCTCTCCCAGACCTGCAAATCCGCCACGAGGTCCCTCGTGATGCGAATGCGAGATGTCGGAGCCCTACCTCCGCCCAAACACCACTCTAGCCGCTTGCTAAACACCCTACCCCACGGGATAACTCTCCCCGCAAAGTTAAGGAGGCCAAGGAGCGATTGCAGCTCCCGCAGCGAACATGTCTGTGTTGCAACCATGGCCCGTACAGCCGCCAACATCTTGGCGACCTTCTCCTTAGGCAACCTACATTCACCTGCCACCGAATCAATCTCGATGCCTAGGAACGTCAAGCACGTGCACGGCCCCTCCGTCTTATCCTCTGCCAGAGGAACCAAAACCTGGCCATCATGAACCTCATGACTTTCATTAAAGAGGCACATTCTTGCGAGTTGGCCGCCCCTACCAGGAGAAAGTCATCCAAGTAGTGCGCAACTTTAACATTTCCAGCCACCGAGACCACAGCCCAGTGCAGGAAAGTACTGAATGCTTCGAAGTACGCTCAGGATATCGAACAGTCCATGGGCAGACAACGGTCGACATAATAACCCCCTTCAAACCAACATCCCATCAGCCCGAAGGATGATGGGTGAATCGGTAGAAGCCGAAACGCGGATTCTATGTCTAATTTCGCCATCAATGCTCCCGGGCCCCGTTCCCTAACCAGAGCCAGCGCGTCGTCAAACGACTGGTAACGGACCGAGCTCAATTCCTCTTGAATAGCGTCGTTCACCGACTGCCCTTTCGGATAAGAGAGGTGTTGTATGAGCCTGAACTTACCCGTCTCCTTCTTGGGGACAACCCCTAACGGGGAAACAACTAAGTCCGGCAGTGGCAAGTCCCTGAACCCTACCCAAGGCTACTTCTTTGCCCAACTTCTCCTTAACTGCCTCAGGGTATTGGGAAGCCGATTTCAGGTTTTTCCTGTCTCGGACTCCCAACACCCGGCCAACTACCGGGATCACAAAGCCCTCACGCAATCCGCTATCCAAAAGCTGAGCAGCCGCCCTATCCGGGTACCTACGCAGCCACTTACCAATGACCTGGACCCTAAGTGGTGAATCCACCCTTAGTCCCAGCGCCTCCTTTGCCCCCAAACCGATCAGTTTGGGTATCTCGCTTTTTGGAGCAATCAGCACCGGGGTGTTGACCGCTGCAGAACTTGCAGACGTGCTTGAACGTGCATGATGTGCCCCGTTCGCACGCTTTGTACTGATACTGCCAGCATACACCCCCTTGCCGCCGTCGAAAGTGCAAAGTCTGCCTCCCCCCGGGCGATGCCGCTATGGCGCCCCCTTGCGCCCTCCTTTCTGCATCAAGGTGCAAATCCATCGTACCAAAATCAAGCAGTGGGTTGCCCACCTTCTTTTTCCAATATAACATATCGTACTCTCTCCACGCACTATCGGCAAACTTTCTGTGTATTGCGTTGATGGTGTCAACGTACTTAAAGAGGGCAGTCCCCTGATCGGGAAACCTCTCCAAGTAGCAAGTGGCATAGACCCGGAAACACCGATGCCACTCCTCAAGGGTATCAGGCCGCCTAAATTTCTTAGGGCCCGTACCATCCTCCGCCATTTCCTTAAACTTAAAAGCCTCTGCAGACAGCTCAAACATATTTACATACTTACCGTCCTGGATACGCTTCACAGTCTTAGATTTAAGGTGTGCATGCAAACTGTGTACCTGGCACGAATAAGTATCCCAGTGTACTGCTGCCTTTCTGTTCACCGCCTGTGGTGACCCCCCAGCAACCCCTAAGAGTTGAGATGACTGCGCCCCACTACTGGCATTGCCATCCCCGTGATTGCCCCTACTCATCTTTCTCAACATTCTATACATCCTCCTATGCCCTTTAATGTGCAAACCCAGGGACCCATCTATCTCAGATCCCGAACCTGACCCACTAGAGCTGGAAGAACTACACCGCCCCCTAGGTATCTCACCAGAGGAAGCACCCGATGTGGCTTGGCCTTGTCCAGAAGCACTGCTGACTCCTCTAGGCACGAGAGCTACTGAACTCTGAGTCGCCATGTCCCTGCTGGATGAGGATGTCCTGGGTACCTGCAAAATAGAAGCCAAGAGGGGAGTACCTCAGGAAGAGCCAGCCATCTCTTCCCTATCCCCCCCTTCCTCAAATTCTAGATAACCTTCGCGGTCGCTATCACTCACACTGCATGCCGCACTCACATCATCATCCGTACTGGTGGCCACCCCGCTAGCCGAATCCTCTTGAAATCTCACGGTCCTACTCTGACCCTGAGACTTCGATCCCCTAGCCTGTCTCGCCTGCCCCCTCCCGGGGCTCTCTAAACCTTCCTCAGGGCCAATGCTAATACTAGCATGCCCCCTTTTTACAGCCCCCCTTGTGGCTATTTGCTCCGATCGTGCTGGTGAGGTCCTGCTGGGCGTCATTATACCCTGCAGGCCTTGCACCTGGGGCTCCGCTACTGCGGTGTCGCCCCTTGAGCTGTGTGCCATGATGGCCCACTTATTTGCGGCCTTGGCCGCGGGGGCCTTTCCCTTACTTTGGGCCGCGGCGCGTGCGGGAGCCGCCTTAGCTTTGCCCCCTCCTAACGTAGGCCGCGAGCGCGAGGAGGGTGCCCTTACGGCATCCCCTCCATTATTACTGGGTCCAGCTGCGGCTCTTATGCGCACACCCTGCTGCGACACCCCCGGAGTGCCCTCCGAGGGGCCCTGCTGCCCCGCTGCCACATTCACAGTTGCCCCATGACTCCTCACTTCTGCCCCTCGCTCTGAACCGCCATGCGCCCCCCCAGTCTCCTGGGCCCCGTCGGGCTTGCCCCCAAGAGCGGGTGTCCATCCCCAAGGTGCTCCCTTCTTACCTTCGGAGCCCGGGGGGAACGATCCACTCTGCTCGCTGTCCGGATTGCGATTGCCGCGAGCGGAAATGACGTCACAGGAAGTGACGCAAGGACGCGCAACGCCGCCGGAAGTCGACGCAGCGGCCATTTTAGATGCCACGAGGGACGACGAACCGGAGGCCTGCACAGCACCGTAGGCCGAAGCCTGGGCCTGAAGTACCGCCGGACCCGACGAAGCACCCGCGAGGACCGACACCAAGGACTGCAGGAGGGCCACCGCAGCCACCACCGATTCCCCGGAGAGGACCACCGCCGCAGGTAAGGCCGCACTGCTCCCACTACCCGCACCAACGACACTCTCCCCAGAGGTGCACGCACCCCTTAATGCCTCGCTGGGCCCTGCTACTACAGGCCCCTGCCTAAGGCCAACACCGGAACCCCCGGGTATATTACCGGGACCCCCGAAGCCGAAACCGGAGCTCCCCTGGGACCCCCTAGGCCCTAAAACTGAACCGCCTTGTGCTCCTACTCGCCCCTCAGGACCTACCTCCCCTGGGGGCCTACACTCCAACCCGACCGGCTGATAAGCCGGACCGTGTAATGAATCCACAATAGTATCAGGCTATTTAATAAATTTTTGTTTGTTGCTCTTTTGTGAACAGACCCTTCAATAAGCTGTAATGAAGGTTGAGTCACAGTGAGCGCTTTTAATGCACAGTAAGATGTAATACTGTGAGAATCATAGAATGATTTATGAAACTCCCTGTATTTGTAACCTAATGTCAGAGTTGCTAATAGACACATAAAGGTTATTCAGAGATATTTGTAATCCTTAAGCGGCAGCTTGATAACTTCACACACACTCACTCACATAAAATATATACAAAACAGTCATTCCTCAGTTTAGATACATTATATCAGAATAACACGGTGAGTTCAGATCAAAGTACAAAGTTTAGTGAAGTTCCAAATAATAAACAATTACTTGAGTGATCCTTTTGTATTCAAGAGTTGTGCCCACAAAAGACTTTGTAGCGATATTTACAATGGATTGGTATGCTTTAGATTTACCCCAGAGAGGAGCGGTCCGGAACGCTGTGTGCTGCGGTTTTAGTGAGAGAGTGTGTGACTTACTTCCGGTCCTGCACGGCAGCATCTCCTACAGCGTTTTCTCAGAGATATTCTCAGAATGGTTCGTCTGAAGTTCAGTGCTGAGAGGTGAGTGCCACAAAAGAGAATCAAGTAGGTAAAGCTGTAACTTGAAGAGTAACAGAGTAAGGTTGGTGAGAAATAGCGGAATAAACCACTTAAAGCTAATAAGACCTGGTGTCTCAGGTAACACAACCTCAGACAGAGGCTGTATGACTTTAATAATCAGGCACTGAGTGAGAGCTGAGAACCTCCTTATAAAGGAATTAAGGGAGTGGGAGGGATATACCTTAAAGGTATATCACATACCCCCCCCCAAAAAAAAAAAACAAAAAAAAAAAACATAACGCCCAACAAACTAACCCGGTTTACCAGGATAGCGATGATGGAAAGCGGCCAAAAGGTCAGGTGCATGCAAGTCTTCCTGTAGCTCCCAAGAGTTATCCTCAGAACTGTAACCCTTCCATTTAATCAAATATTGCAAACGACCCCTTCGGATACAAGAGTCAAGAATCCGATCAATCTCTTATTCCAAGTGATCATGAAGAAGAACTGGTGGAGGTGGAGAAGAAACAGCACGGGGAACACCTTTATACGGTTTTATCAATGAGATGTGGAATGATGGATGTATAGCATACGTTTTAGGCAAGGTTAACCGCACTGCGTTTTCATTGATTACAGTTTCAATAGGAAAAGGGCCTATAAACTGGCTTGCTAGTTTTTTACTCGGTACATGAAGTTTCAAATATTTGGTTGAGAGAAGAACCATATCCCCCTTCTTATATTCAGGACTAGGAGTATGATGTGAGTCATGATATTTCTTCTGAGTGGCTTTTGCTTCTAGCAAATGTGACTTAAGAAGTCTAAGCCTGTCTTGCAGTTCAGAAGCAAATGTTGAAGCTGCAGGGCAATTTACCACTGTTTGGGAAATAGCAATGTTAGAAGGATGATAACCATAAGTGGCGTAGAATGGTGACAGTTTAGTAGATGAGGAGATGGAATTATTGTAAGAGTATTCCGCCATAGGAAGGTAATCAACCCAGTCATCTTGAAGGTGTGTGAGATAACATCTTAGGTACTGCTCGAGTGTTTGATTTAATCGCTCAGTCAACCCGTTTGTCTGAGGGTGGTATGCAGTAGAATACCTTGAATCTATTTGGAGAAGCTTACACAACGATTTCCAGAATGCTGAGGTAAACTGTGTGCCACGGTCAGTGACTATTATTTCAGGTATCCCATGTAATTTGACTATGTTGTCCAAATAAACCTTAGCTGTTAGCATGGCAGAGGGTAAATTTTTGAGAGGTATGAAATGACCAAGTTTTGTTAAGTGATCTACTACTACTAATATTGTGTTGTATTGGTGAGAGATTGGCAGGTCTATGATAAAATCCATTGAGACTGTGGACCATGGCATACTCGGAATTGGAAGTGAAGTTAAATAACCAATTGGTTTTCTATGATCTGATTTATTTCTAATACAGACTTCGCAGGTTGTAACATATTGATTGATTGTTTGTTCCATGGAAGGCCACCAGAAATATCGTTTAATTAGGTCTGTGGTTTTTTGTATCCCTTTATGTCCTGATAGTACATTATCGTGGTGATACTTTAATATTGTGGGTCTGATACGTTTAGGTACGTACAACTTGTTATTGTAACGTAATAGTCCCGTCTTTGGATCTGTTACACAGTTGTGTGGCTGATCTTGGTCTACTCGAAGTTCTTCTAGGATCTCTTTTTCCAAAGTTGAAAGTGACCCGATGAACTTGTCTTGGGATATGATTGGGTTTAAAGGTACAGTAGTATTAGTTAAGTCGAAAATTCTTGAAAGTGCATCTGCTTTAGTGTTGGCATGTCCAGGTCGATAGGTAATGAAAAAGTTAAACCTATCCAAGAACAGTGACCATCTGACTTGACGAGAAGACAAGGTCTTACTCTTTTTTAAGTACTCAAGGTTCTCCAATCAGGTATGATATGGTAGTACAAACTTTAATGCGCTCTGAGTGATATGTGCGTGGTCTGAGGGAAAACATCAGATTACAGGCGTTTTTAAAATCACGGAAATCTGAACGTTTTCCTGAGAAAGGCTGTGGTGTTTGTACTTGTGGTTCAGGAACTTCCTGTTGCTTAGAAGAAATACAATCTTTTAATAAAGTTTTAATGGTTGCATTTTCTGATTGAACCTCTTGTAAAGCATGGGCTAAAAATTCTAGCTTCTGGTATATGTTGGTGAATTCATTTTTTATTTCTGAAGGATTCATATTTAACTTAGATAGTTAAAGAGATACTGCAATATGGCCTGATTATTCTGTAATGAATCCACAATAGTATCAGGCTATTTAATAAATTTTTGTTTGCTGCTCTTTTGTGAACAGACCCTTCAATAAGCTGTAATGAAGGTTGAGTCACAGTGAGCGCTTTTAATGCACAGTAAGATGTAATACTGTGAGAATCACAGAATGATTTATGAAACTCCCTGTATTTGTAACCTAATGTCAGAGTTGCTGATAGACACATAAAGGTTATTCAGAGATATTTGTAATCCTTAAGTGGCAGCTTGATAACTTCACACACACTCACTCACATAAAATATATACAAAACAGTCATTCCTCAGTTTAGATACATTATATCAGAATAACACGGTGAGTTCAGATCAAAGTACAAAGTTTAGTGAAGTTCCAAATAATAAACAATTACTTGAGTGATCCTTTTGTATTCAAGAGTTGTGCCCACAAAAGACTTTGTAGCGATATTTACAATGGATTGATATGCTTTAGATTTACCTCAGAGAGGAGCGGTCCGGAACGCTGTGTGCTGCGGTTTTAGTGAGAGAGTGTGTGACTTACTCCCGGTCCTGCATGGCAGCGTCTCCTACAGCATTTTCTCAGCGATATTCTCAGAATGATTCGTCTGAAGTTCAGTGCTGAGAGGTGAGTGCCACAAAAGAGAATCAAGTAGGTAAAGCTGTAACTTGAAGAGTAACAGAGTAAGGTTGGTGAGAAATAGCGGAATAAACCACTTAAAGCTAATAAGACCTGGTGTCTCAGGTAACACAACCTCAGACAGAGGCTGTATGACTTTAATAATCAGGCACTGAGTGAGAGCTGAGAACCTCCTTATAAAGGAATTAAGGGAGTGGGAGGGATATACCTTAAAGGTATATCACAGACCCGGGCCACCATCCCCCTCTAAATTCTCCCCTGCAGGAGAAGAGAACAACACTGGGCTACCCCCCCCCCTAAGGGAGAAACGGGCAGACACAGCCCAGACCCATGGCCCAGACCCACCGTGACAGTTCCAGATGGGGATGGTGCGACCCAATCCACGTCCTCTAACACCATTTCTTCCCATTCTCCAGATTCGCCTTCCATTGGAAAATGCTGCAAACTGCTAAGCTGAAAGATGTTCTGGGAGTCCACAGGAACAAAGAGGAAGTAGAATCACTGTACATCCTTCTTATAAGGTTAGTAAACCCCTCCCAACACAATGCAACATTGTAACTAATACACACACACAGCAGCACTCACTCCTCCAGGCCTTAACCCTTAGCTACGCTCCGGGCTATTTGCCCTGCACTTTCTAAATGGGCCTAGATCAATGCTTTGGGTTGTCTACTACACTACACTAAAGCTAAAATTAACCCTTCAAGCTACCTAATTAAACCCTTCACTGCTGGCCATAATACAAGTGTGGTGCGCAGCTGCATTTAGCGGCCTTCTAATTACCAAAAAGTAATGCCAAAGCCATAAATGTGCTGCTATTTCTGAACAAAGGGGATCCAAGAGAAGTATTTAAATTAATTTGTGTCATAATTGCACAAGCTGTTTGTAAATAATTTCAGTGATAAACCTAAAGTTTGTGAAAAAGTTAGTAAAACAATTAACGATTTGTTTTATATGATCGCATTTGTCACTGAAACGGTGGCATAAAATATACCAAAAATGGGTCTAGATCAATACTTTTTGTTGTCTACTAAAAAAAAAAATATATACATGTCAAGGGTTATTCAGGGATTACTGACAGATATCAGTGTTAAAATGTAACATGCACATTTAAAAAAAAAAAATGGTTTGGAAATAGCAAAGTGCTACTTGTACTCATTGCCCTACAAATTGCAAAAAAAGCAAAGACCATGTAAACATTGGGTATTTCTATTAAAAAGAAGAAGAGAAGAGGCGCCAAATAGTGTGTACCGTTTAAGCTACAAGAGGCCAAAACCCCATATGAATCTTACTTACAAGATTTTCAGCACTTGAGAAGTGCCACATGTGCCTTCTGAACAATTAGCAGCCGTCCAGCTAGCTGTGATAGCCTATATTCCTCCAGTATCAAGCTATACAAAAGAAAAACACAGAATTGCCACAATAGTGCGTATCAGTGAGAACAATAACAGATGCGCAAAGTATGAAATGTACTCACGAGATGTAGGGCACTTGAGAAGTGCCACAAAGACCTCCTGGACACTTATCAGCTGTCCAGATCACTGTGTTCACAAGTGTTCCTCTGGGCATAAACGAAATATTCAAGATATCTCCGAAACCGCCTCAGGATTCACTCACAAAAATGACATCAAATTGTCAGATAAAAAAACTGATATGCCGTGCTAATTATAATATATAAAATGTTTAATTTAAAACAAATCTTTTCACAACGCGTTTCCCGGTTTCTAAGACCGTTTCCTCAGGTGTAAATTATGATACAAAGTAGCACAGTTAATAAAGCCCATGTCGGCGTCTAACACGACAAAGAGCATGCGTGAGCAACTTCGAACCCGTATAGCCAATCAGCAACATTCGAATAACCGGCTTGATAATGATAGGTTTCTAGGCTAGAGGCTTGGTTAACCCAGCCTTACTTCTTAGCCAATGGGCCAAAAGTTGTTAATATCGTGTACTCAATCTATTTTAAACCCAATATTTACGCCCCAAAACATTGAGCGTAAAAATACAGATGATTCAATGTATCTTTGAAATGCTTAGATTAAAATAAATTATGTTGCTCACTAAAGTTA
The DNA here is from genome assembly GCF_027579735.1 of Bombina bombina. Classification (NCBI taxonomy): domain Eukaryota; kingdom Metazoa; phylum Chordata; class Amphibia; order Anura; family Bombinatoridae; genus Bombina; species Bombina bombina. Next base: position 102,313,568 of record NC_069500.1, on the reverse strand, counting down.
GCAGCAAAAAATACCAGTTATGAATAGCCTGTCGATTTTGCCGATGGTTAAATAACGGATTGTTGTTCAAGCATTTACATATTAAAAACAACAAATCCTATATCAACTAATTGGATATACATAAACGGATACAAAGCAAATATAATACAATTTAAAACAATTTAAAAATTACTTCTGTATAAAATGCCATTGATGCCATGCAACAAATTAACACTATAATATGGATAAACGTCATACCTATTGTTTCAAATCACCTAAAACAAGATCCAGCTTAATATTGTGTTATGCATGATACCTATTTGATAACTAGATAACATGTTGGATTCTGATGATGACCAACCTATTCATAAGATAGACAAATTAAAATTGCCAATATTCATGCCTCTGTCATGACTGATCCCTGATATAGATATCAATTGAAGGCAGCCATGTCTATATTCTCATTTAGGCCATGTGGTACAAGGGTCTTAAGCTTCCAGATCCAAAACGTCTCTCTCTGTCTAAGGTGAACTAGCCTATTTCTACCCCATTTGGGAGCAATATATTCCAGAGGATAAATGCTAGAAGTATCAGTTTGTCCATCATGACAATGGATGCTATGTCGTGGAACACTATGATTCATAATCCCCTTCTTTATGTTTCTGTTATGCTCTCCCCATCTTTTCTTAAGGGGTCGTGAGGACCTCCCTATATATTGAACCCCACATTGACATTCAAGAAGATATACCACATAACAAGAGTCGCAAGTAAATCTAGAATTTATCTCAAATTCTTCCTTCGTGGAAAAAGATGGAAATTTTAGCCTGCTTCCTGAAGTGTGACTACAAAGGCCACAATTAGGTCGATTACATCTAAAAAAGCCCCTTTTGCCAATGGGCCAATTTTCCCTATTTACCTTCATACTTTTCCCTTGGATATATTTGTTCATTACCACTTTGCTTGGGGCTAATTTATTTTTTAAAGTCGGAGCTCTCTTAAAAGTACATATAGGAACATCATCTAGAATATTTTTTAGAATGCAATCATTGCGTAAAATATACCAATGTTTCCGTAAAATATGTTTAATCTTATTATGATTACTCGTGAATTTGGTTATAAATCTCAAGTTATTCGATTTAGAAAGTGCATTTTGATTATCTACAACCCCATTATTTTTATTAGTAAAAAAATTCTTCCCTGTATTTAGTTCTGGCCTTTCTATACCCTTCTTCTACCAATTCACTAGGATAACCTTTTTCTAGAAATCTGGACCTAAGAATATCTGCCTGGTCATCAAATGTATTTAAGGAAGTGCAGTTCCTACGCACCCTAGAAAATTGGTTATAGGGTATATTTTTCACCCAAGCTTTGTAATGGTTACTTTTAAAATTTAAATAGCTATTAGTATCCACTGACTTGAAAAATGTTTTGGTATTCACATGTCCACTATTGTCCCAGCTTAAAACTAAATCCAGAAATTCTATACTATTCCTATTTATATTGGATGTAAAATTCAAACCCATACTGTTATTATTCAAAGATAAAATAGCTTAAACGGTACACACTATTTGGCGCCTCTTCTCTTCTTCTTTTTAATAGAATTTGCGATTGCCAACATCGATCTGGAATGAGTTTGCTGCCTGGAGGATTGTGAAATATCTCCTAAAGTGTGGACTTTCTTTGCAATATCTGCATTTGAGATGGTTTTATCATTTTTTTTCTAACTTTTCTCTCATTGAGACGGATATATCACTTTTAACTTGCAATTTATTAAGATTGTTATGTTATAATTCTGAGTAGTTTGGACACTACCACACATTTAGTACAGGGTTTTAGTGCACATCACTTTAACACCAATTATATTTTTTGCAGAAAATTTTGAGGGCACATCTGATTTATATTTTATTTTATCCTTTTGATCACTTGGCCATTGTCAGAGAGCGACCTGAAATCAAACTTATACACTTAGCACACTATAAATTAGTGCATTTATTTTTGAGCACCTTTTAGCAATTTTCACTGAATATAACAGTCGAATAACACTGATTTTTACAGCATTGACAATTATATATTGTTTTAATTTTGGGTATTGGTATTCATTAAGATGCAAAGTAAAGAACAGAGGATTCATTTTCGTCACACAATTAGTAATTCAGACACTCCACTTGAGGAACTCTCTAGAGAAGATGAGGAACTTACTTTTACACAACTTTTACACAAATTAGAAGAAGCTTTAAAGTGTGAACACAGAAACTGGTGGGATATTGACACTTTAAAGAAATACAAAGCAAAAGGTCATATACCAAGAGGATTAAGATTATCCAAAATTTGTTCCTTTACACATGATAATGATCTATCTACCAAATGGCAAGACGAATTGACAAATTGTTCACTAAAATTGATAGATTTACTAATAGATTTTAGAAGTACTCTTTTAGCCAACATAGAGACTGAGATTGAAAAATTACAATCATTACTGACAAAATATGAACAACATCCAGAGTACAGGGAGTGCAGAATTATTAGGCAAATGAGAATTTTGACTACATCATCCTCTTTATGCATGTTGTCTTACTCCAAGCTGTATAGGCTCGAAAGCCTACTACCAATTAAGCATATTAGGTGATGTGCATCTCTGTAATGAGAAGGGGTGTGGTCTAATGACATCAACACCCTATATCAGGTGTGCATAATTATTAGGCCACTTCCTTTCCTTTGGCAAAATGGGTCAAAAGAAGGACTTGACAGGTTCAGAAAAGTCAAAAATAGTGAGATATCTTGCAGAGGGATGCAGCACTCTTAAAATTGCAAAGCTTCTGAAGCGTGATCATCGAACAATCAAGCGTTTCATTCAAAATAGTCAACAGGGTCGCAAGAAGCGTGTGGAAAAACCAAGGGGCAAAATAACTGCCCATGAACTGAGAAAAGTCAAGCGTGCAGCTGCCAAGATGCCACTTGCCACCAGTGTGGCCATATTTCAGAGCTGCAACATCACTGGAGTGCCCAAAAGCACAAGGTGTGCAATACTCAGAGACATGGCCAAGGTAAGAAAGGCTGAAAGACGACCACCACTGAACAAGACACACAAGCTGAAACGTCAAGACTGGGCCAAGAAATATCTCAAGACTGATTTTTCAAAATTTTTATGGACTGATGAAATGAGAGTGAGTCTTGATGGGCCAGATGGATGGGCCCGTGGCTGGATTGGTAAAGGGCAGAGAGCTCCAGTCCGACTCAGACGCCAGCAAGGTGGAGGTGGAGTACTGGTTTGGGCTGGTATCATCAAAGATGAGCTTGTGGGGCCTTTTCGGGTTGAGGATGGAGTCAAGCTCAACTCCCAGTCCTACTGCCAGTTTCTGGAAGACACCTTCTTCAAGCAGTGGTACAGGAAGAAGTCTGCATCCTTCAAGAAAAACATGATTTTCATGCAGGACAATGCTCCATCACACACGTCCAAGTACTCCACAGCGTGGCTGGCAAGAAAGGGTATAAAAGAAGAAAATCTAATGACATGGCCTCCTTGTTCACCTGATCTGAACCCCATTGAGAACCTGTGGTCCATCATCAAATGTGAGATTTACAAGGAGGGAAAACAGTACACCTCTCTAAACAGTGTCTGGGAGGCTGTGGTTGCTGCTGCACCCAATGTTGATGGTGAACAGATCAAAACACTGACAGAATCCATGGATGGCAGGCTTTTGAGTGGACAAAAAGTTAAATTAAAACAGGAGCGCTGTAGCTAAAGGTGTCAGACTGAAGTAAAACAGGTGTAGCAAATTATTGAAAATCAGTGTAGCAAATTATTAAACAACAGTAGTGTGGGACACATCAATATGTGTCAGATATAAGTGCTAGAATATATCAAGGGGTGATGTACTTAGTGATAAAGTGATTAGTGCATATTTATGATAGGTCAACAAGAGTGTTTAGAAAATATATATAATCAAATCAAATAAACAGTGACAAGTTGTGCTATTTAGCAGGCTCTGCCTAAAATTTAATATAGCAGAAAATGAATAACAATAACAAACACAAACAAAATAAAAAATATATTTGTAATAAAAACGGACGTCTCCGTATATAGAAAAGAGATTTTGCCAGTCCACCAAAAGTATAAAATGTTTATCCTTATGGCCAATTGGATATGAGCAGTCCAGGTATATATGTGTTGTCGATAAATGAGACAGGCTTACCCCCAAACAATACGTCTCTTGATGAAAGGAAAAAAGAAAATTACCGCCGTAGCGGAAGTGACGTCACCTTTATGGGCGCTGGCCAGACTGAGCCCTCCGATTGGTCCTTATGCGATCGCTTCTCCGGTTTCAGCTGTTAGGTTCCACAACCACAGAATATCCGCTCTTTATGTGCCAAAGCACGCAGGATACTGGTAAAAGGTGCTGTATGTAAAGTGCAGCTGTTCAAGTAGATATAAAGTTCCGCTTTTGTACCTTTCGTACAGCTTGTAGTTTCAGTGCATCAATAAGCACTAGAATAGTACAGAGTTCTAGTGCTTATTGATGCACTGAAACTACAAGCTGTATGAAAGGTACAAAAGCGGAACTTTATATCTACTTGAACAGCTGCACTTTACATACAGCACCTTTTACCAGTATCCTGCGTGCTTTGGCACATAAAGAGCGGATATTCTGTGGTTGTGGAACCTAACAGCTGAAACCGGAGAAGCGATCGCATAAGGACCAATCGGAGGGCTCAGTCTGGCCAGCGCCCATAAAGGTGATGTCACTTCCGCTACGGCGGTAATTTTCTTTTTTCCTTTCATCAAAAGACGTATTATTTGGGGGTAAGCCTGTCTCATTTATCGACAACACATATATACCTGGACTGCTCATATCCAATTGGCCATAAGGATAAACATTTTATACTTTTGGTGGACTGGCAAAATCCCTTTTCTATATACGGAGACGTCCGTTTTTATTACAAATATATTTTTTATTTTGTTTGTGTTTGTTATTGTTATTCATTTTCTGCTATATTAAATTTTAGGCAGAGCCTGCTAAATAGAACAACTTGTCACTGTTTATTTGATTTGATTATATATACTTTCTAAACACTCTTGTTGACCTATCATAAATATGCACTAATCACTTTATCACTAAGTACATCACCCCTTGATATATTCTAGCACTTATATCTGACACATATTGATGTGTCCCACACTACTGTTGTTTAATAATTTGCTACACTGATTTTCAATAATTTGCTACACCTGTTTTACTTCAGTCTGACACCTTTAGCTACAGCGCTCCTGTTTTAATTTCACTTTTTGTCCATTTTATTTACCTACATTAGGGACTTTTTAGGTAAACCAGGAGTTTGGTGTTTTTACCCTGCCCTTTTTATACCATCCCTCAGGCTTTTGAGTGTCCTTGCAAAGAAAGGTGGCTATATTGGTCACTGATTTGTTTTTGTTTTGTTTTTGAATGTCAGAAATGTATATTTGTGAATGTTGAGATGTTATATTGGTTTCACTGGTAAAAATAAATAATTGAAATGGGTATATATTTGTTTTTTGTTAAGTTGCCTAATAATTATGCACAGTAATAGTCACCTGCACACACAGATATCCCCCTAAAATAGCTATAACTAAAAACAAACTAAAAACTACTTCCAAAAATATTCAGCTTTGATATTAATGAGTTTTTTGGGTTCATTGAGAACATGGTTGTTGTTCAATAATAAAATTAATCCTCAAAAATACAACTTGCCTAATAATTCTGCACTCCCTGTATACTGATAAAATCAAGGAGGTCACAGAAAAATCTGATTCATTCCAAAATAAACTAATTAAAATCAAAATAAAAAAACTAGCAAGAGATGAAAGAGACTATTTGGAGGGGTGCATTTATTAAACCCAGAGTAATGACACCATAGGTGAAACAGTGAATTCCACTCTAGAGGGAAGCTCCTCACTGATAAATCAGAAAGATCCTATCGTTATTAATTCCCCAAAATGGGATAAGGTACATTATAAAAAACCCAAGGATAAAAAGAAAAATGTAAATTTTAAAGGGGGCTATAATTTTAATAATGAAAATAATTGGAAAACAAGACATCAATCAGCTAGTGGGTTTAAAGAAAACTATACCCTTAGAAGGAAAGAATCAGAGAGCCACTTTGGGAATTATGGTTATAATAATAATAGGAGAAGAACTGACTCCCCAAATTTTCGACAGGAGTCTAGAGAGTTTAATACTAGAAATTACACCAAGGATTTTAGAAATTATGATGAACAGAATAGATTCCACCAACCTTATAAACATAGGTTTGAAAACAGGTAGAATCGCTCTGAACCTGAAAATTCTCAGGATTTTCAGATGCACAAGCAACAGAACTATTATCAGTCGAATCAGAAACGGATGCCTATGCATCTGAAACAGTTAGACAGAACTCCAATAAGAGAAGAATACATTCCCTTATCAACCCCAAAAAAGAGAAGCTACGCAAGCGTGGCCGCAGAGGCAGAGCAAAATCAACCAAAAAACAAAAACTTGCGAAGATGAAGGAAGGCATTTTTAATTTATCCAGCCACATTCTAACTAATGAAGAAATTTGTGTTTTAAGTAGAGGGCTTTCATTTTGTCCCTCCAATAAACACAGCATGTTTGAATTATCTGTTGACCTCAATAGGTTTGTTAGAAAGTTAAATCTACAAAGATATTTCTGTGACAGGAAATTGAGGTCAACAAATCAGATTCCGATAATCACAGATGATATGCCTGAACGACCAGTTAGGGATATTGTGTATTGTGATCCTGAAGATTTTTGTGACTCATTATTTGATGATTACATACATTCCAATCTAGCCCCCAAATCCAATTACAATCCCCCCACTACATGTCCAAATATTACTCTTTTTTCAAAATCTAGTGTTAGAAGAGTTTGGAGCAATGAATAATCAGATTACTAATCATAATTTGAATATATTTGAATACAAAGCTCTCTCTAATCTTGCCCGAAATAACGATTTGGTCATCAGGCAGACGGACAAGGGGGGAGGGGTAGTTCTACAGGATATGTCAGACTATATTGCTGAAGCCAATAGGATTTTGTTAGATCCATGTTATTATAGGGAACTAACTTTCAACCCCACTTTGACGTATATGGTCAAACTCACCAAATTAATTGATAGGGGTTTTTCAGAAGGTTAGATACATACTTGCACAAAATATATGTTATATGCGTATCGCACTGCAGTGGATAAAAATAAAAATATAGTAAAAATGTATAAAACAACCTAAAATAAGGTGATTGCTGATAATAGCGGTTGATTGTCAAAAAAGAGACAAAGCTTGAAGGTGCCTTGTAACACCTTTTTAAAAGTACCTTACAAAGTAGTGGTTCTCAATACTTCTTAATTGTTTGGTGGAATCTGTTTGAAGACAGTCGTATGGATATGCTATTAGTAATAGCTAAAAAACTTGGAAGTTTTTTATGGGTTGCGGTTGTCTCAATACTATTTGTCAGTATGGACTACGGTCTGTTATCAGGTATCTGGTTCCAGATAGAGGAGAGTTTCCTTTGCTGAGGGTCCTGGAAAATTTCCTGGAAATTGTGGTGTCCCAATACTCTCTATCAGTATGGACTTGTGTTTGCAGGTCCATACTGAAATGTTTTGTGTCCCAGTTGCAAGTTTTTTTCTGTTGCAAGGTACAGATCTCCTTATGTTGTAATGTCCAATGGACTTCGTGGTAAGATGCAGAGATGAGAACTTCAGCAATGAGCAATTTGCAATCTCAAATTATTTCTGGATCCTTAGCTATAACAAATCTGGGCGATGTGTGTAGCGGCAGTTTGGTTTTACAGATCCGTTTGGCGGCAAAAAACAGTTCAAAGTCTAGGGGACCGGCTTTTTTTCAAACGAACCGGCTTTTTCAAAAGAACCGGCTTTTTCAAAGTGCCCGGCTATTTATCTTTAAATACCGACTGAGTTTGAGGTTAGGTATTTGTCGGTCTTTGTGTACCTTAAAACAGTGTTCAGAGTGTAGGCAGCTCTACGCGTTTCGGCCATAGCCTTTATCAAGATGCCTATGAACACTCTGTATGACATTTATAAAGGGCAGGATAGATTGCTATTGGATATCAATGATGGGCAATCTATGTTACTATTGGGTGTTTCTAATTGATTTTAACCAATAGAAATGTTCATAGAAAAAAACATAAAAAACAAAGTGGCAGATCCGTTATTAAATTTACGATTTGTGTAAACAAAATTGGTATGAAGCTTGTGTTTGAAAAGGATTTATATAAAAAGGATTTATATAAAAAAGTGTGTTTAATTTGGTTATTAAATATAATAATAAATGGGACAATGTCAGAAGAACATTATAGGTATATAGTTTCTTTGTGGTTAAATAGCTGGTTCTGGTAGAATATATCTTTTGGGAATAAATAAAGGATATACTAATATGGATCTAGATGCTCATTTATTTGAGAAATATTGCCTAAGACAATAAACAATATTATGATAATGGTTTAATCTTAAAAGATAAGGTACTTAATTGCTATTCATTATCTTATATTGATCTTTATTTGGGAATAGTGATTCTTTGTGTTATGATCAGTATGCAAAATATTAGTTTTTTTTTTTTTTTAAAAGAATACATTTTTTGCGATAAGTGAAAAAGGGGCAAAATAAACTATTTTATTAAATTATGATATAAAGACCAAATTTTAATTTCAAAAAGTTATTGAGTTTAACATGAGCTGATATTACTAAGTAGTTTATTTATATGTCTTAAAATTAAGAGAGGGGGGCAAAATAAACTAATATGTTTAATCAACTAATGTGGATATCGCTGTGTATAAATTTTTGTTATTTGTTTTGATTAAAAGAGTAGGAAGAGATATATTTAGAGAACTTTGTTAGGGAATCTTTATATTTTGATAGAAGGAATCTTCTTTTGATTTACTTTTAATTTTTAATTTTACTTTTGATTTTACTTTTAATTTGACTTTTAATTTGATTTTAAATTAGAAAGTTTAGGTCAAATTCCATATTTAACCCATATGGATGGAGAGTTTTAAATGCATAAATATATTCTGCTTCCTTTCTAAGTAGAAAATGTTCCATATTACCTCATCTAGGGCTAAGAAATACTTTTTTAATTCCCCAGTATTTTAATTTGTTAGTGTTTCCATTGTGACATTCTGTAAAGTGTTTGTATAATTCGGTATTGGTAGCTTTGTGTTCTATGTGGTGTAGGTGTTCTCTAATTCTGTCTCTTAACATGCGGCTTGTTTGGCCAAAATATTGTAGGCCGCATGAACACTGTATGCAATAGATTACATTTTGATCTGAACAACGTATGATTTCTTTTATATTTATGTATTGTTCATTATTATTTGATTTTATTGTTTTGATTTTTGAACTATGTTTACATGATTTGCATGAAATGCATGGAAAAAATCCTTCTATTTTTTCTTTTTTAAAATTTGTATCTACTAAGTTGTTAGTTGTTTTATTTTTAAATTCACTGGGTGACAGAATGTTTTTTAAATTTTTTGCTCTTTTAAAAATAATGTCCGGCTGGTTTTTTATTCTGGGTCCTAATATCTGATCTTGTTTGATGTAGTGCCAATGTTTATTGAGAATCTTTTTTATTTCATGGTGTTGGGAACTATTTTGTGTGATGAATGGTATGAAAAATGGGTCTTCTGTTCTCTGTTTTTGTTTATGTTTTGTCTGATGTTGTGTAGTTAATATTAACTCTGTTTTTTTCTTCAGCTTCTTTTTTGGCTTTTTTTATGAGAGTTATAACCTTTTTCCTTAAATCTCTGTGTGAGAATTTCGGATTGTTTAGAAAATTGATTTATATATGAACAGTTTTTTCAGATTCTTAGATATTGACCTTTGGGTATATTGGCTTTCCATCTCGTTAGGTGGCAACTATCATTGTGAATATAATTATTTGCGTCTGTTTGTTTGAAATATGTTCTTGTCTTTATTTCTGTGTTAATGATTTCAATTTCTATGTCCAAAAAATGTATTAAATTACTGCTGTATTCGTGTGTAAATTTAAGATTCATTGGGTTAGTGTTCATGTCCTCTATGAATAGTTCTAGAAGTTCGTGTTCTCCCTTCCAAATGATGAAGAGATCATCAATGTATCTATAGTAGTGCACAAGGTTCGCCCCCCATTGTCCTTCATATATAAAATTGTTTTCAAAGAGACCCATAAAGAGGTTGGCATAACTGGGGGCAAACCTTGTGCCCATTGCTGTTCCTTTGACTTGGAGATATATATTTTCATTGAAGAGAAAATAATTATTGCGAAGTATAAAGTTTATGCATTCAAGTAGAAATTGGTTTTGATCCGAGTTTAAAAGGGGATCTTTGTCAAGGTAATGTTTTATTGCTCTTAATCCTTTTTGATGGTCTATATTTGTGTATAGCGAATTGACATCGCAAGTGACTAATAAATAGTTTTCTTTCCAAGACAGATTTTTTTAAATATTAAGTAATTGAGTTGAATCTTTGAGATAGGATGGTAGGGATATAACATAATTTTGTAAAAAGAAATCTACATATTGAGAAAGGTTGGATATGAGTGATCCTATGCCTGATATGATGGGGCGGCCTGGGGGTCTAGTGAGGTGTTTATGGATTTTAGGTAAAATGTAGAATGTTGGGGTGATGGGATTTTTTATGTTTAAGAATTCATATTCATATTTTGTTAATAGTCCAGTATTAAATGCTTTTTCTAATAATTGTTCTAATTTGATTGCCTGATTTTTAATGGGATTATTTTTAAGTTTTTTGTAAGTGGTTTCGTCGTGGAGGAGTCTGTTTGATTCTTCAATGTAGAAGGCAGTGTCCATAAGGACAATGCCTCCGCCTTTATCTGCTGGTTTGATTGTAATATTTTTGTTATTTTTTAATTCTTTGATTCTGTTAAGTTCTTTCTGACTCATGTTCCAATTAAGATATTTATTTTGGTCAAGGTTTTCTAAGTCTTTTTTCAACATTTCTTCAAATAGTTTAATGTTTTCACTCTTTTCATGAGTGGGGTAGAAAGTGGAAGGGGCTTTTAGATCAGTATGTTTGTAAATGGCTTCTTTTTCTTTCAAAACTTTATTTTCTAAAGGATTTTTTAAGTGTGAGTTTTCGGACAAATTGGTTAATGTTAATTAGGGTTTCAAATTTATTTAGTTTGCAGGAAGGGGCAAAAGATAGGCCTTTATTTAAAATATTCTTTTGTGTGTCATTTAGGGGGTATTTACTGAGGTTGAATATTCCTGAATGTTTTATTTCTGTCTTTTTGGTGTTTTGCCTGGATTTTCTTCTGCCCCTCCTGCCTCTAAACCTCTTTTGTTTCTTAAAGTTCTTTGTGGTAGTGTACGAGAATTTGTGTTTTTTGAGGTTCCTTCCCCCGAAGGGGACTTTCCTAAAAAAAACTTGTTGATGTGTTTGATTTGGAATAGGTGAAAAAGGTTCTGTGTTAGTTTCTAGTGGTTGGAATCTATTTTTAACAGGTACTCTCCAATCTTGATTTATATTGGAGTAGTTTCTATTATGATAATTATAGTCATTAGATTGTGGTCTATATGAGTGATGATTTTGTTGCTGGTGGCTATAATAATTACTGTTTGTGTTATATTCTCTATTTCTAGAGTAGTAATTTGTATGGTTTGTATCTCTAAAGTTAGAATTTCTAAAATTAGGATTTCCAAAGTTAACGTTTCTAGAGTTATGGTTTCTCCAACTATAATTGAAGTTATCTCTATTACTGATGTTTTCTCTGTCATTATCATAGTTGTTATGTGGATATTCTCTTGTATCATCATAGTGCCAGTTTTCTTGTTGGTGATTGTTGTGTTTTGGTGTACCATTGTCATTTTGGTTTTCCTTAAACCTCATTGAGTTATATGTATAATCTCTCTGTTCTCTATGATTGGTACGATAATAATTTGAACTTTGTCTATGATTGTCTGAATAGTTAGGATGCTGGTTTTGATTGGAATTTTCAGAATGTTTGTAAAGGATTTTTATAGGTTCATTATTATGGTTGGGATAGTTATGTTTTTTTTCTTAGCTTTTTAGAGGAAAATTTGTTTTAGAATGTCTATTTGTATAGTGGTTGTTTTTACCAAAAATTTGTGATAGATCTTTTTTACTAGTTGTAGTGTCAATATCTATATTTTCTATATCACAGTTAGTTTCTGTTTCTATAGGGATATCTGTTTCCGGTTTATTGTCTGAATAATCAGTTAAATCTCTTTGATATTTTGAAAGTTTGGTCTCTATGATGTTATCTTTAAATTTTGAGATATTGTTAAAAATATCTTTTTGTAGATTTGTAAATTCAAAGTTGTTCTCAAATGGTTTGAGATTGTTTTTGTGTGAGTCGATTTCTAATTTAATTTCTTTAAGGAACAGATTTCTAGATTTTATAATAATTTTCATTAGTCCCATAGAGGCATTTTCAAGGGTTTCAAACCATTCGTTTGAGAGTTCTTCATTTAGTGTAAAGGTGCAGTTTTTCTTTAACCTTAGTCCTTTAGGGACCATATTATTGTCAATATATTTTTGAGTATATTTACTTTCTATAGTATTTTTAAGTTCTTTAATTAGAAGGCTTTCTAGGTTTTCACACAAGTCATTCAAGTTGGTGGGAATATTAGAGGAAATGTTATTTGTTAAATGTTCATTGTCTAAGGAAATATTTTGAAGAATTTCGTCTCTTTGAGCAAATATATCCATGTTCTTGTGTGAATATATGGAAAATATAATATATTATAATAGGTGTATCTCTAACTCTGAGTGAGGAGGGGGTGAATAGTATTTAAAAAACAGGATGGAGTGAGTGCACCTTGAAACTGATTAAATATTAGTGAACAAAAAATTGAGTGATTAAAATTATGCTCTAACCCTTCTAAGTGATAAAAGTTCCTCCAAACAGTTATCGATATAAAAGTTAAAACGGACAAGTGAAGGGGAGCTAAGTTTCAATTAGTTGGAAAATAATTACAAAGTGCTTTTAGTAGTGTTGCAGCGTGGTTAGTGAACACAGTGTCAAAATCATAGAATTTATATGTGGTTACTTGTTTGTGTGATGATAAGAATCTAAGATTGTGAGGATCAATGTAAATAATGGACCGAAATCTTGGGTATTGTACAAAATGTGACAATTTATATTGTAAAAATGTAACAAATACAAGTTAGAATAAAATCAAATACAATTTGGTTTATATTTAAAATACTGAATAAGTAGATTAAAAAGACGTTAGATACATACTTGCACAAAATATATGTTATATGCGTATCGCACTGCAGTGGATAAAAATAAAAATATAGTAAAAAGGTATAAAACAACCTAAAATAAGGTGATTGCTGATAATAGCGGTTGATTGTCAAAAAAGAGACAAAGCTTGAAGGTGCCTTGTAACACCTTTTTAAAAGTACCTTAGAAAGTAGTGGTTCTCAATACTACTTAATTGTTTGGTGGAATCCGTTTGAAGACAGTCGTATGGATATGCTATTAGTAATAGCTAAAAAACTTGGAATTTTTTTGTGGGTTGCAGTTGTCTCAATACTATTTGTCAGTATGGACTACGGTCTGTTATCAGGTATCTGGTTCCAGATAGAGGAGAGTTTCCTTTGCTAAAGGTCCTGGAAAATTTCCTGGAAATTGTGGTGTCCCAATACTCTCTATCAGTATGGACTTGTGTTCGCAGGTGAAGGAGAATTTTTTTGTGTCCCAGTTGCAAGTTTTTTTCTGTTGCAAGGTACAACAATTTTGTTTACACAAATCGTAAATTTAATAACGGATCTGCCACTTTGTTTTTTATGGTTTTTTCTATGAACATTTCTATTGGTTAAAATCAATTAGAAACACCCAATAGTAACATAGATTGCCCATCATTGATATCCAATAGCAATCTATCCTGCCCTTTATAAATGTCATACAGAGTGTTCATAGGCATTTTGATAAAGGCTACGGCCAAAACGCGTAGAGCTGCCTACACTCTGAACACTGTTTTAAGGTACACAAAGATAGACAAATACCTAACCTCAAACTCAGTCGGTATTTAAAGATAAATAGCCGGGCACTTTGAAAAAGCCGGTTCTTTTGAAAAAGCCGGTTCGTTTGAAAAAAAGCCGATCCCCCAGACTTTGAACTGTTTTTTGCCGCCAAACGGATCTGTAAAACCAAACTGCCGCTACACACATCGCCCAGATTTGTTATAGCTAAGGATCCAGAAATAATTTGAGATTGCAAATTGCTCATTGCCGAAGTTCTCATCTCTGCATCTTACCACAAAGTCCATTGGACATCACAACATAAGGAGATCTGTACCTTGCAACAGAAAAAAACTTGCAACTGGGACACAAAAAAATTCTCCTTCACCTGCGAACACAAGTGCATACTGATAGAGAGTATTGGGACACCACAATTTCCAGGAAATTTTCCAGGACCCTCAGCAAAGGAAACTCTCCTCTATCTGGAACCAGATACCTGATAACAGACCGTAGTCCATACTGACAAATAGTATTGAGACAACCGCAACCCACAATAAAACTTCCAAGTTTTTTAGCTATTACTAATAGCATATCCATACGACTGTCTTCAAACAGATTCCACCAAACAATTAAGTAGTATTGAGAACCACTACTTTCTTTTTTTTTTTTTAACTTTTTTTTTTTAACATTTTTTTTTTTTTTTTTATTTATTTATTTTCACGCCAGCAGTGTACAATGTTACAAAACAGAAAGCAAAAACCAAGCAAAAAGCACAGACGCTTTATCCTTTGCGCCACACAGGGCCAAATCTTCAAACTCTAACACAATTTCCAGTTCAACCTGTGTGGCTACATACTTGTTGCTGAAAAAAGACTTATGCATAATACTGGAATTTCTAGCAGTTTTAAACCACAATCATACAAGTCCCATACAGAACAACACTAACAAATAAAACAACCATAACAAAAAAAAAAAAAAAAGAAGAAATACATCACAAATCTCTCTCCCTGCCCCCCCCCAACAGTCGGCCTAGGGGCATATCCACTCTCCTCTTAGGTTAGACTCTAATATAAACACTGAATCTCTAAAAGGGGAAATAATCAACTTCCTGGTGTTAATATCCAGCGACTTAATGTAGATTTCCCATTTAGCAAAAAAGGCCTCTATGCTTATTTCCATTTCCATCTGGGTTTTAATCTGCTCTAAAAATAGCTGATAATGTATACCTTTCTTAAATTCTGCAAATTTGGGCTCCTTGTGAGATCGCCAGTTTTTCAAAATTATTTTCCTACCTATAAGAATAACCATATTTATTAATAAAGGGTTCCACCCACTTTCCTCATGCGTTGTTAGAAAGAAAACATTCTGGCATGTAATATGGGTATGTCGTTGAAGAAGTTTTGTTAACCAAAATGAAATTTTACCCCAAAACCTCTGAATCAGCGGGCAGAACCAAAACATATGGTATATATCAGCTAGGACTAATTTACATCTAATACAACACAAGCTATCTCTTCCTTTTACCCATGATGAGAGAGACTTCGGTGTAACATATACCTGATATAAGATTTTAATTTGTTGTTCTCTAAAGTATTCCCCTGTCATAGCCTTTGCTACTCTTTTAACTGAATTAATCAGAAGCTCTGGCTCTATAGAAATAACCGAACACTCCCTCCATCTTAAGGTTAGATATCTAATATTACTCATATCTTGATTAACTAATAAAGCCCCATATATGGATGAGATTGAGAGTTTCCATAGACTAAATAAGCAAAGAATTTATTATTCCACTCCAAACCTGGCGTCTTCAGAATTTGTTCAGCATAATGCCGAAGTTGCAAAAAAGCGAAGTATTGGGAGTTAGTAATACCGAATTCTAATTTGCACTCATTGAAAGTCTTAACTCTATTCTCCGATATATTAATTATTTGAATCATATACTTAACCCCAGCATTAGTCCACTTCCCAAATCTTGAAGAATCATATCCCTCCGAAAACTCTGGGTTTCCCTCTAATTGTTAGATATGGAGAGACCCTAAAGTTGGAACCCGTTCTCGCACAGAACTTACGCCAAGCCCGTATCGGTTGTTCAATAATTTTTAATTTTTTGATCCATTTAGGAATTTCAGTTGGCAACATATGAGCCAAGGCTTTCAGAGAAAACGGTGCGACTAGCCCTTCCTCTATGTTATATATCGAGAAGTGATCTGTCTCTAAGAACCAGTCTACCACATACTTCATATTAGCTGCTAAATTGTAAGCTTTGAAGTCCGGGACGGCCATTCCCATTCCCTTCCTCCCAGCTGACATGCGCCTCATGGCTATCCTAGATCTGCTGTTCTTCCAAATAAATTGCCTAATGTGTTTATTGATTATCAAGCTATCCCTCTTTGCCAAAAGAAGAGGCATAGCCTGAAATACATAGAGAAATTTGGGTAGTGAAATCATTTTTATTAACTGAATCCTACCAGATAAGGACAAGGGCAAGTTCATCCATCTATCTATGTCTTCTTTAAGTGATATAATAAGTGGGAGAAAGTTTAGACTATACCACTTCCCTGGGTCGCATGAGAATTTCAAACCCAAATATGAGATATATTCTTTTGCTTCCATGAAGGGAGTTGAAGGAGAATCTTTATTTTTAATCAGCTACATTATTTCTGATTTACTCTTATTTATTCCAAAACCTGTAAAGGTCTGATATCTATCCAAAGCATCAACAATTAATGGTAAATTATTTCCCAGATTTTGTGTAAAAATAAGCACATCATCAGCATAAATTGCTTGTTGTATCCTAGATTGTCCTATATCTATTCCTTCTAGATATTCTCTAAAATAAATAGCTAAGGGTTCCAATGATAAATTAAAAAAAAAAAATAAAATAGCAGGGGTGAGATAGGACATCCCTGCCTTGTCCCTCGTTGTAAATTGAATTTATCAGAGAGAATAGAATTAATAACTAGAGCAGCCTGGGGTGTATTGTATAGTAATGCGATAATATTCACAAAGTTACCCTTAATCCCAAAGTTTCCCATAGCGGTAAACATATGATCCCAGATCAAAGACTCAAAAGCCTTCTGTGTATCAATAGATATAATAGCAGCGTCCTTAGCAAGAAATGATCCCTCTTTCTTTGCTATATCACAATAATTTATTGCAAGTTCTAATTTTCTAATATTTTTTACCAACGTCCTACCTTTCATGAATCCAGTTTGGTCTGGGTGCACAAGTGGACCAATGGCTATCTGCAGTCTATTCGCCAGAATGTGTGTTAATATCTTGTAGTCCACATTCAACAAGGAAATAGGTCTATAAGACTCAATACATTTCAAATCCTTCCCCTGTTTTGGTACCAGAACAATCCTGGATTCATTAAAGTATTTAGTTGGGCTAATCCCCTCTATAAGAAAGGAGTTAAACATATCCTTTAGAATATGGATTATTTTGTCCCCAATGATCTTATATAACTCCCCAGGAATATCATCGGGTCCCGAAGCCTTATTAAGCTTTAATTTATTAATAGTCTTACTAATTTCTTCCTGGGTTATTGGTGTGTTCAGCATTTCAAGGTCTTCCTTCTTAACTTGGGGGAGCCTAATACTTCCCCAGAACTGCTCCTTGTTACTTTGCTCTATTTTTCTCTCCCTGTACAAATTTTGGAAGTGCTGTTGAAATTCCTTAATAATATCCAATGGCTGGGTGATGATTTTACCTTTCACTTTAATAGCCGTTATGTTTTTACTTGATTTCTGAAAACTAATCATTTTAGCCAGGAACTTCCCTGACTTATTACCATACACCATAAATTTACTATTGCGCCTCGTTTCTGCTTGTATTTCTTTAGCTATACACCAATCATCCCTCTGTTTCTTAGCCTCTAGGTATTGATTCCAGTTCTCACTGTTATTATTCTGTGTGTATCTTTGAAATTTATTGACAATCTGATTCGTGAGTTGTAACCACTGGCTATTGTTCATTTTTTTCGCTTTAGCCAAATAGGCAATTATTTCTCCTCGAATTACTGCCTTGAAGGCTTGCCATAATATCTCTATATTCTCGACAGATCCCTTATTTTTGTCTAGGTATTCCTCCCACTTACTTGACAAAAAGTTCCGAAATTTCAAATTTGTATATAAGTAATTTGGGAAGAACAATCTATTGTTTGGTAGTTTATTAGTGCTAATTACTAATGATAGCGAGATTGGCGCATGATCAGAAAGGGTAATTGGCATTATTGTTGTTTTTTGAATCAGGGTGAACAAGTTCTTACTAACTAAAAACATATCAATACGCGCGAGGGATTTATATGCTTTGGAGAGACAAGTGTATTCCTTACTATCTGGAAAAGTATTTCTCCATATATCTAGGAGATCTAAATTATAACAAAATTTTTTAAATGTTCTAGTGTCCCTATTTCCGGAATGCTGCTTCCCCGCCTGTTGTTTCCTATCTATTAAGCCTGATGCGACCATATTCAAATCCCCCCCAAAATAATATTCCTATCTGATCCCATCAATTTATCCTGCAACATTTTCCAAAAACGTTTTTTCTTTTCATTTGGGCCATATACATTACACACTATAATTCATTTGGGCCATATACATTACACACTATAATTCTCCTCCCCTCTAGTTCCATTTCCAAAATGATAAATTTACCCTGTGGGTCCATTTCCTTTTTCACGATTTGGTATTGCAAATTTTTCCTAAATAAGATGGCAACCCCTTTTTTCTTATGGATAGCTGGGGCATATAGCACTTCTCCAACCCATCCCCACTTCAACTTCTGACTTTCCCCCTCATCAAGATGCGTTTCTTGCAGCATACCTATGTCTATTTTAAGTTTATTCAAGTGCTGCAAGACCGCTTTCCTTTTGATTGGAGAATTAAAACCACCAACATTCCAGGAGCCTATCTTATACCTCCCACTCATTCAGTATTCAAACATGTTACACCCCCTACTCCCAACCTGGTCGGAGGGGGTGGGAAGCAAGCAAGAGAGAGAGAACAAACAAAAAAACAAAAAAAAAAAGGTCCATTCATCCATCCAGAAACCACCCCCTCCCCACCCAATCTCTTAACATAGAATTCAACCAATCCCTTGTGTGGTTCTTCTAACAACAACCTACTGTTCCCTAACCTATGATCCATCCTATTCTGGTATCAACCCACTTGTCCTCAACTGTATCCTTCTCTGTCACCTAACTTCCTCTAATAGGAATTTTTCTGCTTCCTGAGGATTGTCAAAGGTCTTAAACCCATCTGGAGTTTTAATACTTATTTTAGCCGGGTACAGTAATCTAACTATTCTACCTTCCTTTATTAATTTAGAGCATAAGGGTGCGCACAGTTTCCTCCTGTTAGAGGTTTCATAGGAAAAGTCCTGAAAGATAAGGCATTTCTTATTTTGGTAAAAAACCTCCTTCTGGAGCCTATATGCCTGTAATATCCTTATCTTATCCTGATAATTCAGATACCGAACAATAATCGGTCTTGGCCTAGTTTCCCCAATTTCCTGTGTCCTGGGCCTTCCAATCCTATGAGCACGCTCCACTATCATTGCCTGCTTGTCTACTGAGATTTGTAATAGCGTCGGTAACTGAACTGCAGCGAAGTGCAAAAGATCTTTTTCTAACAAGTTCTCCGTGACCTATTTTCGAGGTCTTCAACCTTATCACTTAAAAATTTGACTTGTTTTTGTATAACTGATAACTCTCTATCTTTCTCAATGTCTCTATCCTCTAAGTCCGAGATGCGCTGCTCAACTAAACCAAGCCTTGCAGAGATTTGTTTTGTTTCTTGTGAGATTACCTCTACAGTGTTTTGAATTGCCTCAAATTTAGGTAAAAAAAGAGTAGTGATTTGTTTCAACAATTCAGTATTTGTTATTAAGTCTGGCCCTGAATCCTGTGAAGTTTCTGTGACTAACTCTGTACTGCGCCTAGGCTGCTTTTTTTCCTGTTGCCTTCTCCCTGTCATGGCTACTGTTTTATTGTTAGGTACTAAAGATATATATTTATCCATAGGGAATATATAAGAGGGGAAAAGGAACGTGATAGTTCAATCTCCCATATGTAATTACTGTCAGTCTTTGAACATACGGCTCAGCTTAATTTTATTCTAACCCAACCTCCAAAATTTACTATTATTATGCGCCTAAATAGTATCTACTCATCATGTTATAGACAAAATGCACACCAGTATTAGTTTGAACACAGACACATTACATACTATCTTGCAATAAATACCACAAATGGGAAGTCTTCCATGAGTTATGTAGAGATACTAAGAGAGACCAATGATTACCCTACAAGAGGAGAGAGATACTAAAACACCAGAGATTTCCCTTAGAGAGGAAAGATGGAAAAGATGAAAAACAGAGATACATAGGCAATTTACATACTATCTTGCAATGAATACTACCCATGGAGAATCCTCCATGAGTTATGTAACATATTAGTACTTGATAAGTCCAAAGCTAGTGCCGGCTTCACTCAGCCCTGTTTTCCACCCAAGAAAAGCAGCGTTGTTCTTGCAACTGTATCCTTAGATATTCAAAAAGATTCTTTCTTTTCTTCTAGATTCCAAGATCTCTGGACAAATAGATATAGACAAGAGAAGACGCCACATGTGTGTATCAATATCATCAAGTGTGGAAAAAGGGGAAGGGGGAAGCACAGGGTACTCACAGATTTAAACGGCACTCAGATGTGCCAGTAGTTGCGGGCTGGGCCTTTAGCAGCAGTCCAGCATGCTGTTTCTCTCTAGGCATAGTTGCTCCTCGGTTTATACATGCAAGAAAAAAAAGAAAAAAACAAGCAGGGCTATCCCTGTGTAAATCCATTTAAGCCAAATACAGAGCTAAATCTACGTGTACAGGGTACTCACAAAAACAGCGGCACTCTATTGTGCCTAATGATGCTGGCTAGACCTTTCACAGCAGCCTAGCACGCTGTCTCTCTGCCGTTCCTTCACCAGTGCTGGTATCTCCATCAAATATGTAACAAAGAGAAGAAGAAGAACAAGAGCACAAGGCCTCATGTGTGTAAAACTGTAAGATGGGATTTATAGCTTTACATATGGTTTTCAGAATAATACTCACAAAAAAAGCGGCACATCAGTGTGCCATTATAGGCAGGCTGGACCTTTTACAGCAGCCCAGCACGCTGATTTCTGCGAAGCAACCATCAATCCCCTTGGTGTTATAGTGTATGTTATATTTTATAGTCCTTTTTCTCTGATTTTTTTCCCCCTTTCTTATCAGAGGGAAAGTAAGAACAAAACAAACACAGGGCGCTACTTTTCAGGCAGGGATGGAACGGTGGAGGTTTTCCCTTGTTTCCACAGCGCCTTTTCAGGGGGTAGATGGCTGTGCTGATTATGCCAATCTATAGTCCTCTATATGCACCGAATGTGCTAATCACTCACGGCTCAAGATACTGAGAGTGAGAGGGGGGAGCGGCCAGAGAGGCAGGGGAAAACTATATGTGGCAGCAGAGTTATGATTAATTTACAGTATCATATATACAAGGGGTTGAAACTTAAAGCCCCCAGGTTATACTTTTGCCAACTAATACAATAAGCCCCATTCAGAGATATATAGCTCAAATTCTTACTTACCCTCAGGCCGCTTCCCCCCCGCCCACACAGCACCCGCCTAGTAAGTGTACTGCGCCACTTGTGGAAGCCGGGGAGAGGAACCGCTCGTCTGCTGGCTGTGGAACCCGGCGTCGGTTGCGGTCTCCTCGCTCCCGGTGTCCTGAGCACTCCGATGGGCCTCTCCACTTCCTAGCGCGTCTCGCGCGCTATTCTCCAACGTGCTGCGTCAGTACGTAGGACCTCCCCCAATTCCCCTCATCAAGAACCACTACTTTCTAAGGTACTTTGAAAAAGGTGTTACAAGGCACCTTCAAGCTTTGTCTCTTTTTTGACAATCAACCGCTATTATCAGCAATCACCTTATTTTAGGTTGTTTTATACATTTTTACTATATTTTTATTTTTATCCACTGCAGTGCGATACGCATATAACATATATTTTGTGCAAGTATGTATCTAACGTCTTTTTAATCTGCTTATTCAGTATTTTATATATAAACCAAATTGTATTTGATTTTATTCTAACTTGTATTCGTTACATTTTTACAATATAAATTGTCACATTTTGTACAATACCCAAGATTTCGGTCCATTATTTACATTGATCCTCACAATCTTAGATTCTTATCATCACACAAACAAGTAACCACGTATAAATTCTATGATTTTGACACTGTGTTCACTAACCACGCTGCAACACTACTAAAAGCACTTTGTAATTATTTTCCAACTAATTGAAACTTAGCTCCCCTTCACTTGTCCGTTTTAACTTTTATATCAATAACTGTTTGGAGGAACTTTTATCACTTAGAAGGGTTAGAGCATAATTTTAATCACTCAATTTTTTGTTCACTAATATTTAATCAGTTTCAAGGTGCACTCGCTCCATCCTGTTTTTTAAATACTATTCACCCAGTCCTCACTCAGAGTTAGAGATACACCTATTATAATATATTATATTTTCCATATATTCACACAAGAACATGGATATATTTGCTCAAAGAGACAAAATTCTTCAAAATATTTCCATAGACAATGAACATTTAACAAATAACATTTCCTCTAATATTCCCACCAACTTGAATGACTTATGTGAAAACCTAGAGAGCCTTCTAATTAAAGAACTTAAAAATACTATAGAAATTAAATATACCCAAAAATATATTGACAATAATATGGTCCCTAGAGGACTAAGGTTAAAGAAAAACTGCACCTTTACACTAAATGAAGAACTCTCAAACGAATGGTTTGAAACCCTTGAAAATGCCTCTATGGGACTAATGAAAATTATTATAAAATCTAGAAATCTGTTCCTTAAAGAAATTAAATTAGAAATCGACTCACACAAAAACAATCTCAAACCATTTGAGAACAACATTGAATTTACAAATCTACAAAAAGATATTTTTAACAATATCTCAAAATTTAAAGATAACATCATAGAGACCAAACTTTCAAAATTTCAAAGAGATTTAACTGATTATTCAGACAATAAACCGGAAACAGATATGCCTATAGAAACAGAAACTAACTGTGATATAGAAAATATAGATATTGACACTACAACTAGTAAAAAAAGATCTATCACAAATTTTTGGTAAAAACAACCACTATACAAATAGACATTCTAAAACAAATTTTCCTCTAAAAAACAAAGAAAAAAACCATAACTATCCCAACCATAATAATGAACCTATAAAAATCCTTTACAAACATTCTGAAAATTCCAATCAAAACCAGCATCCTAACTATTCAGACAATCATAGACAAAGTTCAAATTATTATCGTACCAATCATAGAGAACAGAGAGATTATACATATAACTCAATGAGGTTTAAGGAAAACCGAAATGACAATGGTACACCAAAACACAACAATCACCAACAAGAAAACTGGCACTATGATGATACAAGAGAATATCTACATAACAACTATGATAATGACAGAGAAAACATCAGTAATAGAGATAACTACAATTATAGTTGGAGAAACCATAACTCTAGAAACGTTAACTTTGGAAATCCTAATTTTAGAAATTCTAACTTTAGAGATACAAACCGTACAAATTACTACTCTAGAAATAGATAATATAACACAAACAGTAATTATTATAGCCACCAGCAACAAAATCATCACTCATATAGACCACAATCTAATGACTATAATTATCATAATAGAAACTACTCCAATATAAATCAAGATTGGAGAGTACCTGTTAAAAATAGATTCCAACCACTAGAAACTAACACAGAACCTTTTTCACCTATTCCAAATCAAACACATCAACAAGTTTTTTTAGGAAAGTCCCCTTCGGGGGAAGGAACCTCAAAAAACACAAATTCTCGTACACTACCACAAAGAACTTTAAGAAACAAAAGAGGTTTAGAGGCAGGAGGGGCAGAAGAAAATCCAGACAAAACACCAAAAAGACAGAAATAAAACATTCAGGAATATTCAACCTCAGTAAATACCCCCTAAATGACACACAAAAGAATATTTTAAATAAAGGCCTATCTTTTGCCCCTTCCTGCAAACTAAATAAATTCGAAACACTAATTAACATTAACCAATTTGTCCGAAAACTCACACTTAAAAGGTATTACATAAAAAATCCTTTAGAAAATAAAGTTTTGAAAGAAAAAGAAGCCATTTACAAACATACTGATCTAAAAGCCCCTTCCACTTTCTACCCCACTCATGAAAAGAGTGAAAACATTAAACTATTTGAAGAAATGTTGAAAAAAGACTTAGAAAACCTTGACCAAAATAAATATCTTAATTGGAACATGAGTCAGAAAGAACTTAACAGAATCAAAGAATTAAAAAATAACAAAAATATTACAATCAAACCAGCAGATAAAGGTGGAGGCATTGTCCTTATGGACACTGCCTTCTACATTGAAGAATCAAACAGACTCCTCCACGACGAAACCACTTACAAAAAACTTAAAAATAATCCCATTAAAAATCAGGCAATCAAATTAGAACATTTATTAGAAAAAGCATTTAATACTGGACTATTAACAAAATATGAATATGAATTCTTAAACATAAAAAATCCCATCACCCCAACATTCTACATTTTACCTAAAATCCATAAACACATCACTAGACCCCCAGGCCGCCCCATCATATCAGGCATAGGATCACTCACATCCAACCTTTCTCAATATGTAGATTTCTTTTTACAAAATTATGTTATATCCCTACCATCCTATCTCAAAGATTCAACTCAATTACTTAATATTTTAAAAAATCTGTCTTGGAAAGAAAACTATTTATTAGTCACTTGCGATGTCAATTCGCTATACACAAATATAGACCATCAAAAAGGATTAAGAGCAATAAAACATTACCTTGACAAAGATCCCCTTTTAAACTCGGATCAAAACCAATTTCTACTTGAATGCATAAACTTTATACTTCACAATAATTATTTTCTCTTCAATGAAAATATATATCTCCAAGTCAAAGGAACAGCAATGGGCACAAGGTTCGCCCCCAGTTATGCCAACCTCTTTATGGGTCTCTTTGAAAACAATTTTATATATGAAGGACAATGGGGGGCGAACCTTGTGCACTACTATAGATACATTGATGATCTCTTCATCATTTGGAAGGGAGAACACGAACTTCTAGAACTATTCATAGAGGACATGAACACTAACCCAATGAATCTTAAATTTACACACGAATACAGCAGTAATTTAATACATTTTTTGGACATAGAAATTGAAATCATTAACACAGAAATAAAGACAAGAACATATTTCAAACAAACGGACGCAAGTAATTATATTCACAATGATAGTTGCCACCTAACGAGATGGAAAACCAATATACCCAAAGATCAATATCTAAGAATCTGAAAAAACTGTTCAGATATAAATCAATTTTCTAAACAATCCGAAATTCTCACACAGAGATTTAAGGAAAAAGGTTATAACTCTCATATCATAAAAAAAGCCAAAAAAGAAGCTGAAGAAAAAAACAGAGAGTTAATATTAACTACACAACATCAGACAAAACATAAACAAAAACAGAGAACAGAAGACCCATTTTTCATACCATTCATCACACAATATAGTTCCCAACACCATGAAATAAAAAAGATTCTCAATAAACATTGGCACTACATCAAACAAGATCAGATATTAGGACCCAGAATAAAAAACCAGCCGGACATTATTTTAAAAGAGCAAAAAATTTAAAAAACATTCTGTCACCCAGTGAATTTAAAAATAAAACAACTAACAACTTAGTAGATACAAATTTTAAAAAAGAAAAAATAGAAGGATTTTTTCCATGCATTTCATGCAAATCATGTAAACATAGTTCAAAAATCAAAACAATAAATCAAATAATAATGAACAATACATAAATATAAAAGAAATCATACGTTGTTCAGATCAAAATGTAATATATTGCATACAGTGTTCATGCGGCCTACAATATTTTGGCCAAACAAGCCGCATGTTAAGAGACAGAATTAGAGAACACCTACACCACATAGAACACAAAGCTACCAATACCAAATTATACAAACACTTTACAGAATGTCACAATGGAAACACTAACAAATTAAAATACTGGGAAATTAAAAAAGTATTTCTTAGCCCTAGAGGAGGTAATATGGAACATTTTCTACTTAGAAAGGAAGCAGAATATATTTATGCATTTAAAACTCTCCATCCATATGGATTAAATATGGAATTTGACCTAAACTTTCTAATTTAAAATCAAATTAAAAGTCAAATTAAAAGTAAAATCAAAAGTAAAATTAAAAATTAAAAGTAAATCAAAAGAAGATTCCTTCTATCAAAATATAAAGATTCCCTAACAAAGTTCTCTAAATATTTCACTTGTTAAGTGTATTCAGTCCACAGGTCATCCATTACTTATGGGATATATTCCCTTCCCAACAGGAAGTTGCAAGAGGATCACCCAAGCAGAGCTGCTATATAGCTCCTCCCCTCACATGTCATATCCAGTCATTCTCTTGCAACCCTCAACATAGTAGGAGGTCGTGAGAGGAGTGTGGTGTTTTATAGTGGGTGCAATGCTCTGCTAAATTATTACATTTACTGTGAAAATTTGGTTGCTATAACTGATTTGGTTCATTGTTATTTCAACTGTGACAGTTTTTTTGTGCTTCTTAAAGGCGCAGTAGCGTTTTTTATATTGCTTGTAAATTTATTTTAAAGCATTTTCCAAGCTTGCTAGTCTCATTGCTAGTCTGTTTAAACATGTCTGACACAGATTAATCTGTTTGTTCACTATGTTTGAAGGCCAATGTGGAGCCCCATAGAAATATGTGTACTAAATGTATTGATGTCACTTTAAATAATAAAAGTCAGTCTTTATCTGTAAAGGAATTATCACCAGACAACGAGGGGGAAGTTATGCCGACTAACTCTCCTCACATGTCAGTACCTTCGCCTCCCGCTCAGGAGGCGCGTGATATTGTGGCGCCAAGTACATCAGTGACGCCCATACAAATCACGTTAGAAGACATGGCTACTATTATGAATAATACCCTGACAGAAGTATTATCTAAATTGCCAGAATTAAGAGGCAAGCGCGATAGCTCTGGGATAAGGACAGAGCGCGCTGGGGATATGAGAGCCATGTCTGATACTGCGTCACAGTTTGCAGAACATGAGGACGGAGAGCTTCATTCTGTGGGTGACGGATCTGATCCGGGGAAGCCGGATTCAGAGATCTCTAATTTTAAATTTAAGCTTGAGAACCTCTGTGTATTGCTTGGAAAGGTTTTAGCGGCTCTGAATGACTTAACACAGTTGCAATTCCAGAGAAAATGTGTAGGCTGGATAGATACTATGCAGTGCCGGTGTGTACTGACGTTTTTCCTATACCTAAAAGGCTTACAGAAATTATTAGCAAGGAGTGGGATAGACCCGGTGTGCCCTTTTCCCCACCTCCTATATTTAGGAAAATGTTTCCAATAGACGCCACTACACGGGACTTATGGCAGACGGTCCCTAAGGTGGAGGGAGCAGTTTCTACTTTAGCTAAGCGTACCACTATCCCGGTGGAGGATAGTTGTGCTTTTTCGGATCCAATGGATAAAAAATTAGAAGGTTACCTTAAGAAAATGTTTATTCAACAAGGTTTTATCTTACAGCCCCTTGCATGCATTGCGCCTGTCACTGCTGCTGCGGCATTCTGGTTTGAGTCTCTAGAAGAGGCCATTCGCACAGCTCCATTGGATGAAATTATGGACAAGCTTAAAGCACTTAAGCTAGCTAATGCATTTGTTTCTGATGCCATTGTACATTTAACTAAACTAACGGCTAAGAACTCTGGATTCGCCATCCAGGCGCGCAGAGCGCTATGGCTTAAATCCTGGTCAGCTGACGTGACTTCTAAATCTAAATTGCTTAATATTCCTTTCAAAGGGCAGACCTTATTCGGGCCCGGCTTGAAAGAAATTATCGCTGACATTACTGGAGGTAAAGGTCATACTCTTCCTCAGGACAGGGTCAAATCAAAAGCCAAACAGTCTAATTTTCGTGCCTTTCGAAACTTCAAGGCAGGAGCAGCATCAACTTCTTCCACTCCAAAACAGGAAGGAACTGTTGCTCGTTACAGACAGGCCTGGAAAACTAACCAGTCCTGGAACAAGGGCAAGCAGGCCAGAAAACCTACTACTGCCCCTAAGACAGCATGAAGAGAGGGCCCCCTATCTGGAAACGGATCTAGTGGGGGGCAGACTTTCTCTCTTCGCCCAGGCGTGGGCAAGAGATGTCCAGGATCCCTGGGCGTTGGAGATCATATCTCAGAGATATCTTCTGGACTTCAAAGCTTCTCCTCCACAAGGGAGATTTCATCTTTCAAGGTTATCAGCAAACCAAATAAAGAAAGAGGCTGTGTACAAGACCTCATAGTAATGGGGGTGATCAACCCAGTTCCGCGGACGGAACAAGGACTAGGATTTTACTCAAATCTGTTTGTGGTTCCCAAGAAAGAGGGAACCTTCAGACCAATCTTGGACCTAAAAATCTTAAACAAATTCCTAAGAGTTCCATCATTCAAAATGGAAAATATTCGAACCATCCTACCCATGATCCAAGAGGGTCAGTATATGACCACAGTGGACTTAAAGGATGCCTACCTTCACATACCGATTCACAAAGATCATTATCGGTACCTAAGATTTGCCTTTCTAGACAGGCATTACCAGTTTGTAGCTCTTCCCTTTGGGTTAGCTACGGCCCCGAGAATTTTTACAAAGGTTCTGGGCTCACTTCTGGCGGTGCTAACACCGCGAGGCATAGCGGTGGCTCCGTACCTAGACGACATTCTGATACAAGCGTCAAGTTTTCAAATTGCCAAGTCTCATACAGAGATAGTTCTGGCATTTCTGAGGTCGCATGGGTAGAAGGTGAACGTGGAAAAGAGTTCTCTATTACCACTCACAAGGATTCCCTTCCTAGGGACTCTTATAGATTCTATAGAGATGAAAATTTACCTGACGGAGTCCAGGTTATCAAAACTTCTAAATGCTTGCCGTGTCCTTCATTCCATTCCACACCCGTCAGTAGCTCAGTGCATGGAAGTAATCGGCTTAATGGTAGCAGCAATGGACATAGTGCCATTTGCGCGCCTGCATCTCAGACCGCTGCAATTATGCATGCTAAGTCAGTGGAATGGGGATTACTCAGATTTGTCCCTTCTACTAAATCTAGATCAAGAGACCAGATATTCTCTTCTCTGGTGGCTTTCTCGGGTCCATCTGTCCAAAGGGATGACCTTTCACAGGCCAGATTGGACGATTGTAACAACAGATGCCAGCCTTCTAGGTTGGGGCGCAGTCTGGAACTCCCTGAAGGCTCAGGGATCGTGGACTCAGGAGGAGAAACTCCTCCCAATAAATATTCTGGAGTTAAGAGCAATATTCAATGCTCTTCTAGCTTGGCCTCAGTTAGCAACACTGAGGTTCATCAGATTTCAGTCGGACAACATCACGACTGTGGCTTACATCAACCATCAAGGGGGAACCAGGAGTTCCCTAGCGATGTTAGAAGTCTCAAAGATAATTCGCTGGGCAGAGTCTCACTCTTGCCACCTGTCAGCGATCTACATCCCAGGCGTGGAGAACTGGGAGGCGGACTTTCTAAGTCGCCAGACTTTTCATCCGGGGGAGTGGGAACTTCATCCGGAGGTCTTCGCTCAACTGATTCATCGTTGGGGCAAACCAGAACTGGATCTCATGGCGTCTCGCCAGAACGCCAAGCTTCCTTGTTACGGATCCAGGTCCAGGGACCCGGGAGCGGCGCTGATAGATGCTCTAGCAGCCCCTTGGGTTTTCAACATGGCTTATGTGTTTCCACCATTTCCGCTGCTACCTCGACTGATTGCCAAGATCAAACAAGAGAGAGCATTGGTGATTCTGATAGCGCCTGCGTGGCCACGCAGGACCTGTTATGCAGACCTACTGGACATGTCGTCCTGTCCACCATGGTCTCTGCCTCTGAGGCAGGACCTTCTAATTCAGGGTCCTTTCAACCATCCAAATCTAATTTCTCTGAGGCTGACTGCATGGAGATTGAACGCTTGATCCTATCAAAGAGTGGCTTCTCGGAGTCGGTTATTGATACCTTAATACAGGCTCGGAAACCTGTTACCAGAAAGATTTACCATAAGATATGGCGTAAATATTTATATTGGTGCGAATCCAAGAGTTACTCATGGAGTAAGGTTAGGATTCCTAGGATATTGTCTTTTCTACAAGAGGGTTTAGAAAAGGGCTTATCTGCTAGTTCGTTAAAGGGACAGATTTCTGCTCTGTCTATTCTTTTACACTAACGTCTGGCAGAAGTTCCAGACGTTCAGGCTTTTTGTCAGGCTTTGGCTAGGATTAAGCCTGTGTTTAAGACTGTTGCTCCGCCGTGGAGCTTAAACTTAGTTCTTAAAGTTCTTCAAGGTGTTCCATTTGAACCCCTTCATTCCATTGATATTAAGCTGTTATCTTGGAAAGTTCTGTTTTTGATGGCTATTTCCTCGGCTCGAAGAGTCTCTGAGTTATCTGCCTTACATTGTGATTCTCCTTATCTGATTTTCATTCAGACAAGGTAGTTCTGCGTACTAAACCTGGGTTCTTACCTAAGGTAGTTTCTAACAGGAATATCAATCAAGAGATTGTTGTTCCATCATTATGTCCTAACCCTTCTTCAAAGAAGGAACGATTTTTGCATAATCTGGACGTAGTCCGTGCCCTGAAGTTCTATTTACAGGCAACTAAAGATTTTCGTCAAACGTCTTCCCTGTTTGTCGTTTATTCTGGTCAGAGGAGAGGTCAAAAAGCTTCGGCTACCTCTCTCTCCTTTTGGCTTCGTAGCATAATACGTTTAGCCTATGAGACTGCTGGACAGCAGCCTCCTGAAAGAATTAAAGCTCATTCCACTAGAGCTGTGGCTTCCACCTGGGCCTTTAAGAATGAGGCCTCTGTTGAACAGATTTGCAAGGCTGCGACTTGGTCTTCACTTCATACCTTTTCAAAATTTTACAAATTTGAGACTTTTGATTCTTCGGAGGCTGTTTTTGGGAGAAAGGTTCTACAGGCAGTGGTTCCTTCCGTTTAAAGTTCCTGCCTTGTCCCTCCCATCATCTGTGTACTTTAGCTTTGGTATTGGTATCCCATAAGTAATGGACTGAATACTCTTAACAAGAGAAAACATAATTTATAATTACCTGATAAATTTATTTCTCTTGTAGTGTATTCAGTCCACGGCCCGCCCTGTCTTTTTTTGAGGCAGATCTAAATTTTAATTAAAACTCCAGTCACCACTGCACCATATGGTTTCTCCTTTCTTGTCTTGTTTCGGTCGAATGACTGGATATGACATGTGAGGGGAGGAGCTATATAGCAGCTCTGCTTGGGTGATCCTCTTGCAACTTCCTGTTGGGAAGGGAATATATCCCATAAGTAATGGATGACCCGTGGACTGAATACACTACAAGAGAAATACATTTATCAGGTAAGCATAAATTATGTTATCTCTTCCTACTCTTTTAATCAAAACAAATAACAAAAATTTATACGCAGCGATATCCACATTAGTTGATTAAACATATTAGTTTATTTTACCCCCCTCTCTTAATTTTAAGACCTATAAATAAACTACTTAGTAAGATCAGCTCATGTTAAACTCAATAACTTTTTTAAATTAAAATTTAGTCTTTATATCATAATTTAATAAAAATAGTTTATTTTGCCCCTTTTTCACTTATCGCAAAAAAATTATTCTTTTTAAAAAAAAAAAAAAAAAACTAATATTTTGCATACTGATCATAACACAAAGAATCACTATTCCCAAATAAAGATCAATATAAGATAATGAATAGCAATTAAGTACCTTATCTTTTAAGATTAAACCATTATCATAATATTGTTTATTGTCTTAGGCAATATTTCTCAAATAAATGAGCATCTAGATCCATATTAGTATATCCTTTATTTATTCCCAAAAGATATATTCTACCATAACCAGCTATTTAACCACAAAGAAACTATATACCTATAATGTTCTTCTGACATTGTCCCCTTTATTATTATATTTAATAACCAAATTAAACACACTTTTTTATATAAATCCTTTTTATATAAATCCTTTTCAAACACAAGCTTCATACCAATTTTGTTTACACAAATCGTAAATTTAATAACGGATCTGCCACTTTGTTTTTTATGGTTTTTTCTATGAACATTTCTATTGGTTAAAATCAATTAGAAACACCCAATAGTAACATAGATTGCCCATCATTGATATCCAATAGCAATCTATCCTGCCCTTTATAAATGTCATACAGAGTGTTCATAGGCATCTTGATAAAGGCTACGGCTGAAACGCGTAGAGCTGCCTACACTCTGAACACTGTTTTAAGGTACACAAAGACTGACAAATACCTAACCTCAAACTCAGTCGGTATTTAAAGATAAATAGCCGGGCACTTTGAAAAAGCCGGTTCTTTTGAAAAAGCCGGTTCTTTTGAAAAAAAGCCGGTCCCCTAGACTTTGAACTGTTTTTTGCCGCCAAACGGATCTGTAAAACCAAACTGCCGCTACACACATCGCCCAGATTTGTTATAGCTAAGGATCCAGAAATAATTTGAGATTGCAAATTGCTCATTGCTGAAGTTCTCATCTCTGCATCTTACCACGAAGTCCATTGGACATCACAACATAAGGAGATCTGTACCTTGCAACAGAAAAAAACTTGCAACTGGGACACAAAACATTTCTCCTTCACCTGCGAACACAAGTCCATACTGATAGAGAGTATTGGGACACCGCAATTTCCAGGAAATTTTTCAGGACCCTCAGCAAAGGAAACTCTCCTCTATCTGGAACCAGATACCTGATAACAGACCGTAGTCCATACTGACAAATAGTATTGAGACAACCGCAACCCATAAAAAACTTCCAAGTTTTTTAGCTATTACTAATAGCAAATCCATACGACTGTCTTCAAACAGATTCCACCAAACAATTAAGTAGTATTGAGAACCACTACTTTCTAAGGTACTTTTAAAAAAGGTGTTACAAGGCACTTTCAAGCTTTGTCTCTTTTTTGACAATCAACCGCTATTATCAGCAATCACCTTATTTTAGGTTGTTTTATACATTTTTACTATATTTTTATTTTTATCCACTGCAGTGCGATACGCATATAACATATATTTTGTGCAAGTATGTATCTAACGTCTTTTTAATCTGCTTATTCAGTATTTTAAATATAAACCAAATTGTATTTGATTTTATTCTAACTTGTATTCGTTACATTTTTACAATATAAATTGTCACATTTTGTACAATACCCAAGATTTCGGTCCATTATTTAAATTGATCCTCACAATCTTAGATTCTTATCATCACACAAACAAGTAACCACGTATAAATTCTATGATTTTGACACTGTGTTCACTAACCACGCTTCAACACTACTAAAAGCACTTTGTAATTATTTTCCAGCTAATTGAAACTTAGCTCCCCTTCACTTGTCCGTTTTAACTTTTATATCGATAACTGTTTGGAGGAACTTTTATCACTTAGAAGGGTTAGAGCATAATTTTAATCACTCAATTTTTTGTTCACTAATATTTAATCAGTTTCAAGGTGCACTCGCTCCATCCTGTTTTTTAAATAGAGATTATTTGGTTCCCACATCACCAAATTTAGCCTATTATTACCATCTCCCGAAAATCCATAAGGATTCAAGTTGTCCACCAGGGAGACCCATTATTTCGGGTAAAGGCAATTTAACATGTAATCTATCAGAATATGTGGACACCTATCTCAAAAAACCAGTAATGGGTTTGGCATCATATATTAAAGATACTCAAGACCTTATATCTAAAATCTCTAAAGTTGAAAAAGCAGGCCGTAATTTAATTTGGTGTACTTGTGATGTATCCTCCCTATATTCAAATATAGGTCATGATTTAGGATTGGACGCAGTAGATGAATTAATAAAAAGGGATCAATATTTACCTCCCAACCAAAGGCAATTTTTATTGGAGGCTATATCTTTTGTGTTGAAACATAACTATTTTGTCTATCAGGAAAGGTTTTTTTTACAGATCAAGGGAACGGCCATGGGCACCAGGTTTGCCCCCAGTTTTGCCAACTTATTCATGGGGATATTTGAAGAAAAATATATATACAATTCCCCACTGGGGGTGAACCTGGTGTTCTATGGCCTTTTCATTGATGATCTGTTATTAATTTGGAATGGTTCAGAGGAAACCATCCAAGAATTTATTTTATCTTTGAATAATAACAGTATGGGTTTGAATTTTACATCCAATATAAATAGGAATAGTATAGAATTTCTGGATTTAGTTTTAAGCTGGGACAATAGTGGACATGTGAATACCAAAACATTTTTCAAGTCAGTGGATACTAATAGCTATTTAAATTTTAAAAGTAACCATTACAAAGCTTGGGTGAAAAATATACCCTATAACCAATTTTCTAGGGTGCGTAGGAACTGCACTTCCTTAAATACATTTGATGACCAGGCAGATATTCTTAGGTCCAGATTTCTAGAAAAAGGTTATCCTAGTGAATTGGTAGAGGAAGGGTATAGAAAGGCCAGAACTAAAGACAGGGAAGAGTTTTTTTACTAATAAAAATAATGGGGATGTAGATAATCAAAATGCACTTTCTAAATCGAATAACTTGAGATTTATAACTAAATTCACGAGTAATCATAATAAGATTAAACATATTTTACGGAAACATTGGTATATTTTACGCAATGATTGCATTCTAAAAAATATTCTAGATGATGTTCCTATATGTACTTTTAAGAGAGCTCCGACTTTAAAAAATAAATTAGCCCCAAGAAAAGTGGTAATGAACAAATACATCCAAGGGAAAAGTATGAAGGTAAATAGGGAAAATTGGCCCATTGGCAAAAGGGGCTTTTTTAGATGTAATCGACCTAATTGTGGCCTTTGTAGTCACACTTCAGGAAGCAGGCCAAAATTTCTATCTTTTTCCACAAAGGAAGAATTTGAGATATATTCTAGATTTACTTGCGACTCTTGTTATGTGGTATATCTTCTTGAATGTCAATGTGGGGTTCAATATATAGGGAGGTCCTCACGACCCCTTTAGAAAAGATGGGGAGAGCATAACAGAAACATAAAGAAAGGGATTATGAATCATAGTGTTCCACGACATAGCATCCATTGTCATGATGGACAAACTGATACTTTTAGCATTTATCCTCTGGAATATATTGCTCCCAAATGGGGTAGAAATAGGCTAGTTCACCTTAGACAGAGAGAGACGTTTTGGATCTGGAAGCTTAAGACCCTTGTACCACATGGCCTAAATGAGAATATAGACATGGCTGCCTTCAATTGATATCTATATCAGGGATCAGTCATGACAGAGGCATGAATATTGGCAATTTTAATTTGTCTATCTTATAAATAGGTTGGTCATCATCAGAATCCAACATGTTATCTAGTTATCAAATAGGTATCATGCATAACACAATATTAAGCTGGATCTTGTTTTAGGTGATTTGAAACAATAGGTATGACGTTTATCCATATTATAGTGTTAATTTGTTGCATGGCATCAATGGTATTTTATATAGAAGTAATTTTTAAATTGTTTTAAATTGTATTATATCTGCTTTGTATCCGTTTATGTATATCCAATTAGTTGATATAGGATTTGTTGTTTTTAATATGTAAATGCTTGAACAACAACCCGTTATTTAACCATCGGCAACATCGACAGGCTATTCATAACTGATATTTTTTGCTGCTAACTTTAGTGAGCAACATAATTTATTTTAATCTAAGCATTTCAAAGATACATTGAATCATCAGTATTTTTACGCTCAATGTTTTGGGGTGTAAATATTGGGTCTAAAATAGATTGGGTACATGATATTAACAACTTTTGGCCCATTGGCTAAGAAGTAAGACTGGGTTAACCAAGCCTCTAGCTTAGAAACCTATCATTATCAAGCCGGTTATTCGAATGTTGCTGATTGGCTATACGGGTTCGAAGTTGCTCATGCATGCGCTCTTTGTCGTGTTAGACGCCGACATGGGCTTTATAAACTGTGCTACTTTGTATCATAATATACACCTGAGGAAACGGTCTTAGAAACCGGGAAACGCGTTGTGAAAAGATTTGTTTTAAATTAAACATTTTATATATTATAAGTAGGACGGCATATCAGTTTTTTATCTGCCAATTTTATGTCATTTTTGTGATTGAATCCTGAGGCGGTTTCGGAGATATCTTGAATATTTCGTTTATGCCCAGAGGAACACTTGTGAACACAGTGATCTGGACAGCTGATAAGTGTCCAGGAAGTCTTTGTGGCACTTCTCAAGTGCCCTACATCTTGTGAGTACATTTTTATACTTTGCGCATCTGTCATTGTTCTCACTGATACACACTATTGTGGCACTTCTGTGTTTTTCTTTTGTATAGCTTGATACTGGAGGAATATAGGCTATCACAGCTAGCTGGACGGCTGCTAATTGTTCAGAAGGCACATGTGGCACTTCTCAAGTGCTGAAAATCTTGTAAGTAAGATTCATATGGGGTTTTGGCCTCTTGTAGCTTAAACGGTACACACTATTTGGCGCCTCTTCTCTTCTTCTTTTTAATAGAACTTGCGATTGCCAACATCGATCTGGAATGAGTTTGCTGCCTGGA
The DNA here is from genome assembly GCF_027579735.1 of Bombina bombina. NCBI lineage: Eukaryota > Metazoa > Chordata > Amphibia > Anura > Bombinatoridae > Bombina > Bombina bombina. The sequence continues at coordinate 102,276,794 of NC_069500.1, read as the reverse complement.
GGATTGTGAAATATCTCCTAAAGTGTGGACTTTCTTTGCAATATCTGCATTTGAGATGGTTTTATCATTTTTTTTCTAACTTTTCTCTCATTGAGACGGATATATCACTTTTAACTTGCAATTTATTAAGATTGTTATGTTATAATGCTGAGTAGTTTGGACACTACCACACATTTAGTACAGGGTTTTAGTGCACATCACTTTAACACCAATTATATTTTTTGCAGAAAATTTTGAGGGCGCATCTGATTTATATTTTATTTTATCCTATTGAGTATTTCTAAACTCAGGACAAAATTTAGAAACTATTTAGCATGGGTGTTTTTTTGTGTTTTTAGATGTGTAACAGATTTTGGGGGTCAAAGTTAGAAAAAGTGTGGTTTTTCCATTTTTTCTTCATATTTTATGTTTTTTTTATAGTAAATTATAAGCTATAAATAAAATAATGAAACGTCAATTTAATGGCAAGGAAAACGGTATCTAATATGTGTGGGCACAGTAAATGAGTAAGAGGAAATTTTCAGCTAAACACAAACACCGCAGAAATATAAAAATAGCCCTGGTCCCAAACAGTAAGAAAATTGAAAAGTGCTGTGGTCACTAAGGGGTTAAGTTAGGATACATTATGGTTAGATTTAAAACCTTTCTCTGCAGGTTATATATTTGCAAAATCCAAGTGATTTTAAATGCCATCAATTTAATTAGGATATTTAAAGTGCAATTATAAAGTTGCAGCATTGCAGTTTTGACATTTCAAGACGCAATCTTAAATTGAGGTAAAATGTAACTTTTGAGTAAACATATTCATAGAAATATGAAAATATTGCATTTAGAAACATGGAAGCAGAATTTGATAGGATAGATAGGAGCCAAAAAGCCCAGGTTGCCCAATATGGTGTCAAAAACTAACTCACTGTTATGAAAAAATACAAGTGACTTGACTCATGATTCTGCAATATTTTTTTGGAAGGTGACATCATTTTCCAGAAAAGTGCAATAAAGGAAATAAAAGAATGTCCTATATACAAATACAACAAAATACAATGGTTTCATATTAGAAATAATAATAAAACTATGGCTTTTCTCTTAGCATTCTGTAACAGTTTATTTAATCATTAAAATACCTTTTATTTCAGTAGAGTTATGAGCCATTTACTGGATTGGATTTATGTAACCAGGTTTATCCAGTATCTCTTGTTACAGCTACCTTCTTTACAAGTTACTGGACTGAGCCTATATTATCAGATTACTATTTTCCTGCATTACAAAACCTTGCCCTACTACTATCTTGCAAAACAAATAAAGGACTGGGTAGAACAAGGAAAACAAGTTATAAGGAAAAAATATGTAATGAAAAAGTATGTTTAAAAAGGCAATATTAATTTATTATGACAATGTGATCTAAATAAAATATAGGACACCGGTGTCTCTCTTATTTAAAATCAATAAAATGAATAAAAAAACAATATATTAAAACACAATATAGACATCAAAAAAGGAGAATATATGCTTTTTTTTAAAAAAGTCAATGCTTAGCAAGTAGTGCAGCGCAATGAGAGGCTTACACTATATAGGGCCTTAACGTATTTCCAAGTGAGAGTGAGCCAAGTTTCACAAAAAGCAGTATAAAGATACTTTAGAATCATAAAATATCAAGCGGATGTGTCCTTTTTTCGTTTTGCAATTACACACTTTCTTGAGGAGTATAGTGTTTTATTGGGGAGCTGCAATCTCCTCTGGGCTCTTTTGACTTAACCTGTTATCTACCTACTACTAACTTGACTACTTTGCTTCATCTGTCTCTCCAGGTATTGTTTATATACAGTTTGCATCACAACATGTAAAACTTTAGTATCAATAAAAAGTTAATGTCAAATGGTTGAAGTTTAGCCATCATACTGTATTAGCACATAGTATTTAGTTATGTTAGACAAGCATACAGTGTAAAATAAACAAATGTTATGGCATAATAAAAAAAAAAAAAATTTTGGCATACTCATCAATTTATACTATAAATTAGAATTGAGCAAGGCAAGTAATTAAAAAAAACTAAAACTGACTTTTATAATCTTCCACAGAAATGCAGGCTGGTTAGCGCACATGAAGAATTCCGATCTCCAATACGCACTATTGAAATATTAATTATAAACATTTAAAAAATATTAATAAACGGGGCAGAGCCTGCAGAGGAAGAACATGGCCGCATGCACTTAGTGCTCCACAATGTACTCCTGAATTTCTCACATCTAGGAGGCTAAGGGGGACACCCGATACCTCACCTACTGAAGATGTCGACTATCTATACACTGGGGCTTACAAAGCAGTGTTCGGAATGCTCCTTAATTGGGACCTAGCGCACAGCACACTGCGGCCTACTCATGCAGCAGAAACCACAACCAAACAGGAGTGCGACCAAAGCTTCTCTAACAAACGCCTGTTGGTGGTCAAGCTCCTCGGCCCCACCCATACTCACCTACAGGGCCTGGTAGCCGTTTCAGCGCACCGCAGCCTACTTCAAGGAGGAATCCGACATTGGGAAGGAGTGCACCTCCAGGCCTTTCAGCCTGTAAATGTGACAAGGACATCCCTATAGCCACCTCTGTGAGATCTGCAAGGCCCGGTTGCATAAGAGAGTGATTTACCTGTCGGCTCTTCTCAGAATACTGAAGGGTGAGTGTAATCCTACCTGCGGACTACATTTTTCAAATCTACACACATGGTGTACACATAGCCACAGACAGCCACCACAGAAAGTAACCTCTACCCTGCTTACTCCCCTCCACTCCATAGTGACATCTCTGCAGCTTGTCTACTGGGAATATTATACACCACAGGACCCCCATAGGACCCAAAATATGCAGCATAAATATAATACCTTACTCTCTCAGATAAACTGAGACAAGAATATCTGCCCCTGCACATGATGTCCATCTGACCCTCAACGGCTTTCAACAACAACTAGCCTTCCTATCCTCAGATGAACATCAGGCATAAAACCTTTCTTGAGCTTGATGCCTTAACACTTTGGAAGACCTCTTTATAGTAATTGTACTCACTTTGTATTCAGGCACTCATGGCACCTACAAATTTTCTTTGACAAATACTTACTGCATTTGTTCCCCAATACACTTGAGGTATTGCAGAGCTGAGTAGTCATTCACACATACTCTCTTGCTACTCAGCTGAGCAGTGAGAAGGCCTGCTAAACTTGATAAGGCCAACAAGGCTCTAACAACTACTACCTAAAATGAAAACCTATTGAGGCTGCAGCCTCTGACAACCCACCTACATCCTCCCATGGTCTGGAAGAACAAGTGGAAATTTCTAAACCTTATGAACCAGATGACAGTCCTATCACTAAAACTGACATCCACCTCCTGCCATCCAAAGAAGATTCAAAACCTTCATGACACAAGTTGGTCAATTGATCAAGGACAGTTGTATGAGGTCACAAAAGATCTAAATGAACTAGGTCAACAAGTACTTCAACTGGAAGAGCACATGGAGGAAATTGCAGCTGAATCTGACAACATAGCCTTGGTGATCAAACAACAGAACATAGCCATTATCCAGTTTCAATCAACAGTCAAATAACTCAACAAGAGAAACAAAAGGCAGAACCTTAAGATAAGAGGCTCACCTTTAACAGCTATTTCGCTTCCTGCTTGATACAAAGGAATGAGACCTTGGCCTCTAGTTATGAAGCCGTCTACTTACCTGCATTCGCCGGCCCAATACGCTCGCCTAGGCTCACCTAATATCGCCGCCGCTGACCTGAATATGCTCGCCAAAGTTATCAATAAATCTGTCAAAAAGCCACACACCAAGTACGGGGTGATGAGCAGCGGACTGTGGTAGTTATCACTCATCAATCTCACTGCTCTTCGGCTTTTTTACAGCTTTATTGATACCCCTGTCACTTAGCACTCACACTATACTATACTGTTCTACCCCCTATACCGGCGCCCCCGGAGCCCCCCGCAACTAAATAAAGTTATTAACCCCTAAACCGCCGCACCTAGACCCCGCCACAACTCTAATAAATATATTAACCCCTAAACCGCCGCGCCCGGACCCCGCCGCCACCTACATTATACCTATTAACCCCTAATCTGACGCCCCCTATACCGCCCCCACCTACATAAACTTATTAACCACTATCCTGCCGATCCCGGACCCCGCCGCAACTAAATAAATTGTTTAACCCCTAAACCGCCGCTCCCGGACCCCGCTGCAACTGTAATAAATATGTTAACCCCTAAACCGCCACTCCCGGACCCCGCCGCCACCTACATAATACCTATTAACCCCTATCCTGCCCCCCTATACCTCCACCACCTATAATAAATGTATTAACCCCTATCCTGCCCCTTCTACACCACCGCCACTATAATAAAATTATTAACCCCTAAACATAAGTCTAACACTAACCCTAACACCCCCTAACTTAAATATTAATTAAAGAAATCTAAATATTATTACTCTTATTAACTAAATTATTCCTATTTAAAACTAAATACTTACCTATAAAATAAACCCTAATATAGCTACAATATAAATAATAATTACATTGTAGCTATTTTAGGATTTATATTTATTTTACAGGCAAGTTTGTATTTATTTTAAGTAGGTACAATAGTTATTAAATAGTTATTAACTATTTAATAACTACCTAGCTAAAAGAAATACAAAATTACCTGTAAAATAAATCCTAACCTAAGTTACAATTAAACCTAACACTACACTATCATTAAATTAATTAAATAAATTACCTACAAATACCTACAATTAAATAAAATTAAATAAACTAAACTAATTACAAAACCACTAAATTACAGAAAATAAAAAAATATTATAAGAAGTTTAAACTAATTACACCTAATCTAAGCCCCCTAATAAAATAAGAAAACCCCAAAATAAGTCTTCATCCGATGGGGCAGAAGAGGACATCCCGACCGGCAGAAGTCTTCAACCTATCGGGCAGAAGAGGACATCCGGACTGGCAGACATCTTCATCCAAGCGGCATCTTCTATCTTCATCCATCCGACGAGGAGCAGCTCCATCTTCAAGACCTCCAGCATGGAGCATCCTTCCTGGCCGACGGACTAACGACGAATGACGGTTCCTTTAAATGACGTCATCCAAGATGGCGTCCCTCGAATTCCGATTGGCTGATAGGATTCTATCAGCCAATCGGAATTAAGGTAGGAAAAAGCTGATTGGCTGATTCAATCAGCCAATCAGATTGAAGTTCAATCCAATTGTCTGATTGGATCACTGCAGGCTCGCCAGAAACACTAGTTATGAAGCAGCGGTCTAAAGACTGTTGCTCCATAACCTGTCCGCGGACAGAGATCGCCACAATTCAACCCAATCAAGTACGATTGGGTTGATTGACAACACCCTGCGGGTGGTCGATTGGCTGCAAATCTGCAGGGGGTGGCATTGCACCAGCAGCTCACAAGAGCTGCTGGTGCAATGCTGAATATGGAGAGCGTATTGCTCTCCGCATTCAGCGATGTCTGTCAGACCTGATCCGCACTGTCGGATCAGGTCCGACAGACCTTTGATAAATAGGCCTCTTGCTGTGCTCAGCAGAACCTAAATACACCTCTAAAACTTTTGAAATGGGATATTTCCCTTAAACAAATTATGTTACAATTATTAAATAAAGTTACTGACTCTAAGCGTAGAATATTGATCCTGAGGACAGGTTATTATTTAACTGCCTGGTCATGTTAGTGATCAGTTATGCTCCAAGTTCCAGAAGGGTCCCATTCTTTAAGAAAATCCTTTCCCTAATAACAGAACACAAAAAGGTTCCCTGATTGTAGGCAGGGATTTTAACATTTCAATAGATCCATCTCTAGACTCCCCCACTGCAAAGACGACCTGACCTCTCGACCCCCAAATATTATATTCCAATTTTTTAAACAATTGGGCTTTTTTACTCAAGTTCCTTGTCCCAGTATATCCAGTATATGATTGGATCAGCCAATCGGATTGAACTTGAATCTTATTGGCTGATTCCATCAGCCAATCAGAATTTTCCTACCTTAATTCCGATTGGCTGATAGAATCCTATCAGCCAATCGGAATTCGAGGGACGCCATCTTGGATGACGTCCCTTAAAGGAACCGTCATTCGTCGGGAAGTCATCGGCCAGGATGGATGTTCTGCGTCGGCGGGATGAAGATGGATCCGGAAGAAAGAAGATTGAAGATGCCGCTTGATAGAAGACTTCAGCCGGATCATGGACCTATTCAGCTCCTGCTTGGATCAAGACTTCAGCCGGATCATGGACCTCTTCAGCCCCCGCTTGGGCCAAGACTTCAGCCGGATCATGGACCTCTTCAGCCCCCGCTTGGGCCAAGTTTTCAGCTGGATCATGGACATCTTCAGCCCCCGCTTGGGCCAAGATTTCAGCTGGATCATTGACATCTTCAGCGCCCGCTTGGGCTTGGATGAAGACTTCAGAGCCTGGACGGATCGGTGATACCCGGCGTGGTGAAGACAAGGTAGGGAGATCTTCAGGGGCTTAGTGTTAGGTTTATTTAAGGGGGGTTTGGGTTAGATTAGGGGTATGTGGGTGGTGGGTTGTAATGTTGGGGGGGTATTGTGTGTTTTTTTACAGGCAAAAGAGCAGAATTCTTTGGGGCATGCCCCGCAAAAGGCCCTTTTAAGGGCTGGTAAGGTAAAAGAGCTTTTTAATTTTAGAATAGGGTAGGGCATTTTTTATTTTGGGGGGCTTTGTTATTTGATTAGGGGGCTTAGAGTAGGTGTATTTAGCTTAAAATTGTTGTAATATTTTTATAATGTTTGTAAATTATTTTTTTATTTTTTGTATCTTAGTTCTTTTTTTATTTTTTGTACTTTAATTAGTTTATTTAATTGTATTTATTTGTAGGGATTTGTATGTAATTAATTTATTGATAGTGTAGTGTTAGGTTTAATTGTAACTTAGGTTAGGATTTATTTTACAGGTAATTTTGTAATTATTTTAACTAGGTAGCTATTAAATAGTTATGAACTATTTAATAGCTATTGTACCTGGTTAAAATAAATACAAAGTTGCCTGTAAAATAAATATTAATCTTAAAATAGCTACTATATAATTATTATTTATATTGTAGCTATATTAGGGTTTATTTTACAGGTAAGTATTTAGCTTTAAATAGGAATAATTTATTTAATAAGAGTTAATTTATTTTGTTAGATTTTAATTATATTTAATTTAGGGGGGGTGTTAGGGTTTGGGTTAGAGTTAGCTTTAGGGGTTAATACATTTATTATAGTAGCGGTGAGGTCCGGTCGGCAGATTAGGGGTTAATTATTGTAGGTAGCTGGCTGCAACATTGTGGGGGACAGATTAGGGGTTAATAAATATAATATAGGGGTCAGCGGTGTTAGGGGCAGCAGATTAGGGGTACATAGGGATAATGTAGGTTGCGGCGGTGTATGGAGCGGCAGATTAGGGGTTAAAAAAATATGCAGGTATCAGCGATAGCGGGGGCGGCAGATTAGGGGTTAATAAGTGTAAGGTTAGGGGTGTTTAGACTCGGGGTTCATGTTATTGTGTTAGGTGCAGACTTAGGAAGTGTTTCCCCATAGGAAACAATGGGGCTGCGTTAGGAGCTGAACGCTGCTTTTTTGCAGGTGTTAGGTTTTTTTTCAGCTCAAACTGTCCCATTGTTTCCTATGGGGGAATCGTGCACGAGCACGTTTTTGAAGCTGGCCGCGTCCGTAAGCACCGCTGGTATTGAGAGTTGCAGTGGCGGTAAATTATGCTCTACACTCCTTTTTTGGAGCCTAACGCAGCCATTCTGTGAACTCTAAATACCAGCGGTATTTAAAAGGTGCGGGGAAAAAAAAACAGCTTTAGTTTTGCGGGTCGTTACCGACAAAACTCTAAATCTAGCCGTGTCTTTGTTGCTACCAACACGGAAAAGTATTTGACTGCATAAACTGGAGGTTCCTCAGATCCTCTCTAGAGTATTTTGGTTTTGGTTCCAAAATTATTTCTCACATTTTTAGTCTCTACTCTTCCTCTTTTGCAAAAGTGAAAGCTAACAGGACTCTGTCTAACCCCTTTTACTTAACCCCTTTTACTTCTAAAATGGTACTCATCAGGGTTGTCCTGTATCCCCCATTATATTTATTCTCTCTATTGAAGTACTTGCCTCTTACATGAAATCAAATCATAACATTTCTGGTATCCCCTTGGGCCCATTAGACTTTAAAATTGCCTAACATGCCAACAACATTTCATTTAACGTCACATCCCCTGAACACTCTATTTCAGAGATCCTTAGGGAACTAACCACCTTTGGGAGATTTTTCAATTTTTCAGTTAACACTCAAAATGTCTCTCTATCACAGACAGAATTTGACCTCTTGTGTACTAGTTGTTCTGTATGGTGCCAAAATGAAGCTCTCAAGGATCTAGGCATTTTTTTCCCCTAACTCCAAAACATTATTTGAAAAAAAAATGTATAGCTCCCTACTACATAATATACAGAAAGACCTCTCAGAGTGGTGTACTAAGCTTATATTCTGGTGGGGCTGCGTCTAATCCATTAAAATGAAAACATTACAAAAAATCTTGTACATACTACAAGCCATTTTGATTCACTTACTACGCTGGTTCATTCACCAACTCCAGACTACAATTAATTATTATATCTGGAGCCCTGAATCAATAAGAATTCTCTTTACAGATTCACCCATGCACGCAGTCTTGGACTACCAAACATCTGATATTACTTCCAAGTGGTCACCCTCCAAAGGGTGATTGACTGGCACGGGGCAAAATACACTAAAGTCTGGACTCCACTAGACTCACAGACACTTAAAGTCCCCAAGGTTGGTGCTCTTTGCTGGGTTTCGAGAGAACTTAGACCCACACAATGTTCAAACCTCGACATACATAAACACCTATTCCAAATGTGGGATCAAATCATGTCCTCTGGCCGAAAAATAACCACTACATGCTTCCTGCTTTTCCAAATTCCCCTGAATGCAGAGATGGCCGGAGGGTTGGACAAGGGATATATGAGTGGGATGACACAGATTTATAGATAATGGAAAACTAATTGATAGAGAGAGACTCAATGGTGGGAGATTCTCAAATTGACTTATATACATCCAGATATCACATTTTATTCACACTTATCCATATCAATCTTATCTTCACAGACCTTTAACCACCTTTGAGAAGATGGGTTTGAATATACTTGAAGTCAAAAGCCCACTGTCTCTCTCACGGAAACTTCTACAAACTTCAGATAAGATAACATTACCAGACCACAGCATTAGATGGCAAAGATAACTGGTTATACATATCGACAGGACTGACTGGGATAGAATATCTAGACACACTAACAATCCTTGACCTCACCTCAAATACTTAAACTACAAATTACTTTGCTGCTGGTACTTGATCCCATCACGCTTGAGCAATATATAACCAGGTGCCACTAGAAATTGCTGTAGGGGATACTATGGTAACTTAACATATATGTGGTGGCATTGCACTAAAATGAACCCACTGTGACAAATAGTGGAGCCTCAATTCTGCTCTATACTGCTCCTAGATTTCTCTCTAACTCCTAGAATAGCAGCCCCTTTTTTTTTTCAAACACCTTATACCATCTATAATTGAGCCCCTATAACTTTTAAAATATTTTTTTTAAATAATTATTAGTAGTAGACAGTGTTTATATGAGTGTAACTGTACTTTTATATGTATTTATGTTGTGTTTAATGCCACTTTATTCTTCTCCAACCCTTTACGCAAGCTCTGAAGTCGCACTAAACACGATGAACATTAAATTAAATTTAATACGTATGCTACTTTCAATGACTAGATTACAAGTTTTGCGTTCGTGTTTTAATGCTGAAAAAATTGTCATTGCAGTGTTAAAACAGCACCGCAGCCATTACAAGTCTTGTCGGTATAGCTGTAATGCAAGCATTTTAGCCAGTAACGCAATGTCAGTCCATAGCGCAGCCATTCCGAGTTTTACGGTGAGGCTAAAAAGCTTGCCTTCCAGCCTATACCGACAAGATCCGTTTTGCAATCTAAAAGCAGTAGTTATGAGTTTTACGCTACAAAACTGTTACATAAAACTCAGAACTAAAGTGTTACAAAGTGCACTAAACACCCATAAACT